>NC_142082.1:116940130-117255571 GCF_054644295.1 Miniopterus natalensis | reverse complement strand
CTATTGTGTAGTATTTTCCATTTCATATATGACATAATACAGTTCTTATATCTACTAATAAAGAGAAAAACTTTAATTTTATTATTGATAATTAGAAAATGACATTATAACAAAATTTTAAAGACCCTATTTTTTCTTATATATTATGTGTTTAAATATGTGCTAGGAGACTTGGGTGAACACATGCATTGTTGCAGAACCAGTTCCTTCACATAAAACAGCCAAATCACCTTTATTTTTGTTTAAATGAATGTCCTGCTCAAATTGTTTTTATTACTTCTCTCTACTGCTATTTGTTTCCTCAGTGTTCCTACTCCTAGCTTTCCTTCTTATTCCTCTGAAAAAAATTAAAATGTAAAAGTACAATGAAGAAATTATTTCCAAAATGTTTGACTAAAGCACGGTAAGCTGGTACTTATAGGCACATTGGCCTCTTTTCCACTGAGAAAACAAAGCATGGTAATAGAAAAAGTACCTAAAATATAGAGTCTATTCTAAAGGGTATTTGGTTATAAGAATGGATCATGAATATCTGAGTATGTGATTTCTTCTGAGAAAGTCATAGGACATTTATATATCAAAATAATAAATACTTGTCTCAATTCAAATTTTATGGTTTTGTGCAACTGCGGGACATAGATCAGCTCCTTTCCTGTGTATAAACTTCCCGTGAAATCTAACAGTGCTTAACACTTATAAACTCCAGAGGGAGTGACAGTTTTCTGTACTTCCGTACAATATTCCATTGGCAAAATCTTTTCCCACTTGTGAAAAGTTGATATGAAAGTTGGAATATCAAGGCAAGATCTGATTCACATAATACTATGAGTTGTGTGACATATTGGGACCAGCGTTGTGATATATATTTTATCACATAAAAAGCTAGAAAGCTGACCACATGGACTGTGATGGCATTTCCCTGCTCTCCATCACTGGCAAAATCCTGGCTGAACTCTTTTTGTAGAAACTACAGAAAGCATTGTCAACCATTTCCTTTCAAATCATGGAAAGAGTCTGAAACACCAACCCAGCGCAGTGGGCATTAACTTTGCAATAGAGTCTACATTCACTTAGGGAAGAAACTCAAATAAATGACTAACTGAAGTATGTGACACCATTAGAAAACTTAGCCAAAAACTCCTTTTTAAATCTAGATCTAGAAAAAGGATGAGAAATGAGACAGCCAGCCACTCAGAACAAGAAAAAGTGTTGGCTCTGGTGATGTGGAAAATGTCGCTAATGATGTGATAAAATATCATAATGAGTTGCACAGTATTTGGTACAGCTCACATTGAAGCATACAGCATATCTATGCCAGTTATCACTTCTAATTAAGTTATCAAGCCAGAAAAGACTGCATTTATCTAATTAATCAGCAAATCTCAGGTGTATGGTGAGGAAAAGCAAAAGCCAAGTGCTTCAAGTTTAAAAATGAATTATTTTCATTGTGATAACTGAATGATCTCATGTCTGATTGAGACTATAAATGAACTCTTCTAAACCTAGAATTTTTCATTTAAAACATCAGGTTTTATAATTGTCTGCAAATAAAGGTTTTCTAATTGTCTCTCAATAATATATTTTAATTTGTAAGATTAATAGTGTTGTTCCAACTGTGAATATTATATGGTTTGAAGAGACTTTAAACAACTATTATAATAATAACATAAAATTGTCCAAGGTAACTTGTCTATGTTATAAAGAACTAAACAGGAAAAAACACTTAAATGCAATGCCAAGAGAGGCAAGGGAAACATTTGGTGGTATTCCATAAGGAAGTTATGACATCAATATATCTGTGTAATGGATGATCTGTTTTTATATGTAACTCACACCTGACCTAAAATGTATCCCTAAATCAGAAGGCACAGGGAACACTCTCTTCCATGGCTGTTGCAACATATGCAAATGAAAAAGAGAGAGAGAGGAGGGAGAGGGTAAGAAGGAGAATAAAGCACCACACTAAATAGTACAGAGGACATTGATTAGAGAAATCCTGAAAGCTCCAGAGCCTCAGAAATAGTAGAAATCAAAAAGATCAATTGAAAAGTGAGAGGCAATAAAATGCCTAGATCTGCCTGATTGAATGAACTGACAAATATTTAACAATATATGTGTTAAGAAGTTTGGAATTAATTTGAATTATTGCCTTGGGAAGGCAGTCTCCTTTTACGAAGAGCTGTGGTATCAAATTTAGGCATTTATTTATTTATTTTTATATTGATTTCAGAGAGAGGAAGGGAGAGGGAGAGAGAGAAACATCAATGATGAGAGAGTCATTGATCCGCTGCCTCCTGCATGCCCCCTACTGGGGATCCAGCCAACAACTCGGGCATGTGCCCTGACCGGGAATCGATCGAACCATGATCTCCTGGATCCTAGGTAGTTGCTCAACAGCTGAGCCACACCGGCCAGGCTAGGCATTTATTAAAACACAGCAAACTGCTACTTAATCCCAGTAAGATAGGCAATGTTTAAAATCATTAAACTTTAGTTAGCATTTTCTATGTTCTAGTCTCTGTGGCCAGTGCTTAAAGAGTATTACTTATTTAGTTTCCATAAAACAATATGAGGGAGGACATTCTATGAGGTAAAGTTCAGGAAGAGAAGAAGCTTGACTAAACTTCTCACATGACGGTGAAGCTGAAAGCGGAAGGCTGAGCAGGAGTTATGGAAAGAAACTGGTTAAGCTGCCTTTGGCGAGGGAAATAATAAGGTATATGCAGAGGTCATGTAGTCACAGGGAGCATGCCTTCTTCAAGGAGCTGAAAGAAAGCTATTTGCCTGAAGCAAATTGAAGAAAGAATAATGTGTGAGAATAAAAGAACATTGTTACAGGTATAGAAACCTCAGTAGTCTCTACTTAAAATCTTGTCATGTTATATAGTAATACAAGATAGGAAACCCTGGGTTTTGTTCTAGGTCACTGTTTGTGCCACTTTTCATGCCGTAAGAAAAATAAGCTACAAAAATAAATCTTTCTTAAGAAGACTCTTTTGTACGTTTGTAAACTTGTTTGGTATCCCAATGGTTATTTTTCGGTTCTTATCTTATTGAAACATAATTATTTCAGTTTTAGCTAACTCATGTGAGGTTTTTCTTCCATATTTGGATTCTTGCCCCTAACTTTTGACTCTGTCTTTTTCATTTCTCTACATTGAAAGCTGAGCTTGCCCGGCCGGGCGTGGCTCAGCGGCTGAGCATCGACCTAGGATCCAGGAGATGAAGGTTTGATTCCCGGTCAAGGAACATGCCTGGGCTGTGGGCTCGATCCTCAGTCAGGGGCGTGCAGGAGGCAGCTGATCAATGACTCTCTCATCATGGATGTTTCTATCTCTCTCCCTCTTCCTTCCTCTCTCTGAAATTAATATAGATATATTAAAAAAAAAGAAAGAAAGAAAAACAAAGCTGAGCTTACTTCCTTTTTCCTGTTAATAAACCTTGTGGTCCATGAATTCATTAGCATTAATACATCTGGCATTTACACTTAATATTCATAAAGTAGCACTTATCTAAACAACAAGGGTATTCACCAACTAAGATTACACTTGGAGAGAACTAATTATTCACCCATGATGAACTTTGAAATTAAGTAATATATTAGAAAATAATAATTTTACATGGGAATCATGCATGCATAAAGTAAGAGAAGGGCTAAAAGAAGACTGTGGGACAATGACAGAAAGGGCAAAGATGATAGAATTAAGGCCAGCAAAGGAGGGAACCTCAATGATCTGTGATGTAGCAAAGACTGAAACTAATATCAAAAAAACTGAATAAAGTCAGATCATCACCTCTGTACACAATCCAATCTAAAGTTATTTCTTCATTCAACCTGTTTGTTGAATTTTTCAGGTCCTCAATAATACCTAACATGTGCTCAAAGCGAGTTACAAGAATTATGGAGCACAATGAAGAGTGATGATAACAAAAAGGAAATAATAAGCTAAAATTATTACAGTTGTTGGTATTTGGGCATGATTAGAGACAGCAGCAGATGCAAAATGGTCAGTTGTTGAAGCAAAAGCTATATATGCTTCAAAAATACTAAGATAAAGAGAAATGTAACCCACTAGTAAATTCTGTGATTAAAATGATGATAATTATAATGCTGATTGATGATAACAACCCTGGAGGAGAGTATGAGAGAGGATATCGCTTGAAATTAATATTGGACATGTTCTCTAGTAGGTCAGAAAAATAGTATTCTCTAATTTCAGACAGATTAAAACATAGAGACAGTTACTTGGATGATTCCCTATCAATTAGGAATAAGGACATTTGAAAGTGTTGCCGCGGCCACCGCCACCGCCAAATCCCCGTTTCTCATTACCAACAACCTGCATTATCTAGTAATTCTAAATAATACAAACTCTGATGTTCATACAGAGTCAGCTGCAGATCATCTTAAAATTCATACTCTAATTCAGCAAGCGCTGGGAGGGGCTGAGATTATATATCTTTCACAAACTCCCAAGTGATGCTAATACAACTGGGCAATGCCCCACATTTTGAGTAGGGGAGCATTCATGCATACTCCAGTTCCAGGACTGCATCAAAACAGCATAATGACATCCACGGTTCGGTGTGTACTCTGGGTGGCCAGCAGGGAGGTATGAATAGAATTTCGATCAGCATCGCTCTGTGCTGAAGGTCGGAGCTCCTCAAAGAGGGTGCGGGAACAAGTGGGTTGAGAGCAGCTTTGCTGCCACTGGCTTCACCTGCTTACTTGAAAGGGCAAAGGGGCTGATACAGGATCAAAGCTCAGGTTTCACTGAGGTTCTTTTTACATTTTCAGTGCTTGGTAATATCCTCCGGAACCAGATGAAATCACAGGTCAATTCCTCTTCTATCCTGTAGGAGACAATCAACCAATTTTATTTATTCTTCAAAGTTCAATTTAGGTCGCATCACTGCTGCCTAGATTGACCTTTTCCCTTCTCACATTTTCTAGCATGTATTGCCTATATCACATACTTAGCCACCAAATGCTATAATAGTTTTTTATTATTTTTTCCTTGCTTCTATCATCTCTTCACAGGTTGATTGTAAGCTCAATGAGGGAGAAGTCATAGCCTTCTCCCACTAGGAGAAGGACCTCCCACTAGATTAAGCTAGAATAAATACTCCGGTAACCAAATATTTTGGTGTAATCCTTTTAAAATTAAATTTTTACCTATTTTGTGAAATTAAAAAAATGGTTACTGTCTTTCTAGATTAGGATAGTAATAAATATTCTCTGTTAACTAAACTTTTTGGTGTAGTTCTTTAAAAATATTTTTTTTCAGTGTTTTGTGGAACAAAAATGGTTATTGTCTTCCACACTTGAATTTAAAAGCCCATAAACAGGGAGATTTAGGAAAATGATATTTTCGTAACAACGTTTTCTCAGTCAGATAGGGTTAGGCTTATTTCACCATTTATTTCAATTTATGTAAATTGGGTTTAGTATATATCCATCTTTTCTTATGTGAACCAAATATATCTAGCTGATATGTTATTTTTAAACAATTTACAGCCCAGCCGGCATGGCTTAGGGGTTGAGCATTGACTTGTATGATCCAGGGGATCAGGGTTTGATTCCCAGTCAGGGCACATGCCCGGGTTGTGGGCTTGATCCCCCGTGGGGGGGGGGGTGCAGGAGGCAGCCAATCAATGATTCTCTTCATCATTGATGTTTCTATCTCTCCCTCCCTCTCTCTGAAATCAATAAAGATAAATTAAGAAAATTTTAAAATTAATAAATAAAATAATTGGCAAATGTCTTAGTAAAGCTTTTAAAAGTATACTTCTTTCACATAACAATATTGAGTAAGTAATGTAATCCAATGTAATATTTTAATTGCAAAAGAAAAGATTATATTCCTAAGTAATTAATTTAAATTTTTTTATTTTAGCCCGGCTGGGCCTGGCTCAGCGGTTGAGCATCGACCTGGGATCCAGACGATCGGGGTTCGATTCCCGGTCAGGGCACATGCCCGGGTTGCAGGCTCGATCAATGACTCTCTCATCATTGATGTTTCTATCTCTCTCTCTCCCTCTCCTTTCCTCTCTCTGAAATCAATAAAGACATATTTAAAATTTTTTATTTTATATTTAATTTACTAATTCTAAGTGCTTTATTTAAAGAAACCTTCTTCAAAGTTAACACAATTAATAATTTGTTAAAAATTCTTAGCTAAAATATTTACCACCTACATGTATGTTTACAAATGTGTTTTCTCTTTAAATCATTGTAAAGCTATATACACAAAGGAAAAATCTGATTATTGTTCAATTTTTTAAAGAATTGTCAGTTCTGATGATTACTATTATAGAAAAATTGAAGCAATTATTTCAAGCAAATATTCCATTTTCTATATGCATGGAATTCCTAAAGGAATACTGAAAACAGCCAACATTGTCAGACATTTAGGAGAAAAGAGATACCATTCAGCTTTATCAGTCACCTCTTAATAGTCTGCACACTGCTAGAAAGTACTTGAATACATGCGAACTGCAGAGTGGAATAATAGTTCCTGGTTTACATCCCAAAAAGGTCAGTAGGTCTTCAGACATCATTTAGCACCACATTTTCAGACCATCATAAGTTTTAAACTTATTTCCATGCTGACAGTTTAATGCTCGAATAAGCAAGGAGTTAACTTACTTTTAACTTCTAAACTTTGGGACCTCTCTTTTAGAGCTATAAAATTGACATTTCAGCGTGATTCTTTTTTCATGATGTGCCCTTCGAATGTGCACATGTTACAATGTCTAAAACAGCTGTCCATGTTTACATTAAAGGTCTTTCAAAATATTTTTTTTCTCTTTAGGATGCCATTTGTGCAGAAAGGAAAATAAACAAATCGACCGTTTTATTTTTTCCCACCTTTCCTTCTCTCCTTTTCTCCTTTCTTCCTTTCTTTAATCTCTTTCTTTCTGATTTTTTTCTGTCATTTCCCTTTTCCTTTCTTCCCCTTTTTCTTACTTTTCCCCTCCTCTTTCGAAAGTACTTCAAAGTAACTCCTGTCATTATTCAAGCAGAGTGAGGAATGACAGCAGTTTAAATCTGCACTCTGCCTTTAATTATTGTCAGGGTCTCACATGCATATTTCAGAAGTGAAATGTTCTACTATATATCATGCTTAAGCAACCAGAGGTCAAAGAACTAAATCACTGTATCCATGAAAGTAAAATATTGTGCTTTCCAATTGCCTTCACTGTGGGATGCTCTCACTTCCAATTACCAAAGCGACCTTCAAATCTGATATTGACCACTTTACAGTAAAATTTATTACAATTGTGACATTATAA
This sequence comes from Miniopterus natalensis, assembly GCF_054644295.1. Classification (NCBI taxonomy): domain Eukaryota; kingdom Metazoa; phylum Chordata; class Mammalia; order Chiroptera; family Miniopteridae; genus Miniopterus; species Miniopterus natalensis. The sequence continues at coordinate 117,248,275 of NC_142082.1, read as the reverse complement.
TACAAAATAAGATATGACATAGATAAAATGATTGGGAAGATGGTAGTAAGATTTTTTTTAGAGTCAAGTAATTTATTTTTTTAGAGTCAAGTAAGATATTTAATTTTCTGCTTGGTTTTCTTTCCCTGGATTATTCCTTCATATTGCCTTTACCGATAAACTGTTTATATATGATTTATAAGATTTTTAAAGATTAGTCACTTAAAAAAGTATAAGCTTTTTAAAAGTTCTTAATATACAGTCATGGATGTCTAAAGATTCACATCTTTTGTAGAAAGAGTTTCTATATATTAATATTTTATATATTGTTAATGTGGGAGAAGGTAGCACTTATAAATTCCAGTTTAGATACTGAAATATTACATCAATGTTCCATAGCACTAACTTGTATCTTACTTATAATACAATTCCAGGATGTAATTAAGAAATAAAAACTAATAATTATCATGTGCCTACTATCTGCTAGAAAGATGAAAATGTATAATAATTGTTCTCTGCTATAGGAAAGAACTTTGATCTTCCCAAGTGCTTTACTCTTTACTTCTCAGAATAGCCCAGGTTTTGTTAAAGAAAAACACATTCTAGAGAAATCAGGTCACTGTGTCAAAAACATATAACTAGGAAGGGTTAGAATTTGAGAGTAGGACTGGACTGCCTGTCTTCAAAATGTTTCCAATGTTATGTTCTTATTACTGGTAAGGGGCCTAAAATCACCCAACTCTTGTCTGCTGCTTTTATTGGCAGTTGAGGAAACTGAGGCCCACAGTGGTTCCAAGAGTTGACAAAGCTCAATTTTTTTTTCTTTAGTGATCTTTTAACTATTCTTTCCCCATAACACATTTACTATGAAATCATAATTTACTTAATGAAAACAGGGGTCATACTAAGGCCAAGGCAGTTTTGAGACCAGAAACCAAGAAAGTCACTGTAGGCAGAAAACAATCAATGCTCTGCTGAGAAACATACTGTAAAATCTTGATTATTTTTCTGTGAATTTATGCTTTTAGGCCTGAGAGTACATGGGTAATAGGAAAAAGCTGAAGAAATAGTCTAAAGTATTAGAGAGAAAAAACAAATTCTACATGTTTCTGTATGCATTTTTGGAATAATCTTTTAGCAGAATTACTGCAGTTTTAGTTTCAAAGAGTCAATGTAAAAATGTACACCCATTGTTTAAAAAATCACACCAAACATTGTATATAAATATTTAAGCACCTCTTTAGCTTTCAAACCAGTTCTATCCCCCTGGTTAATCACTATTAATAATTTTGTATCCTTACAGAATGTTTGCTTTGTATTTGGGTCAATAGATAGATATTAGAACATAATACTGATAAAAATTAGTACACAAATTCAATGAAAAAGTAAAAAAGAATAACAAATTGTTGAAGAAACCAATATAAATACAAAATAAGACTGTAGACAAATCCAAATATAGTAGTAATTAGATTAAATATGAATAGCCTAAATGCTTTGTTATTAAAGGGTTGTCAGAGTCTGCTAAAAACTAAGTCCAATCATATGCTGTTTGGAAGATTCATACTTAACAAAATTAGTACAGAAGCTTGAGGATTACAATATAGAAAATACAAGGTTAAAAAAATTGATAGAGGATATATTTTTGTAGATATTTTAAGGCAACTTAGAATTGAAGGCAAAAGAAAAAGAAAAAGAGAGAGACCCAGCAAGTCCACTTGTAAGTAAACACCCAAAAGAAATGTGTATTTATGGGCACCAAAAGCCATGAGTTACAATGTTCATTGCAGCAATATTCACGATAGCCAAAAACTAGAAAGAACTTAAATGCCATCAACAGGAGAATGGATAAATAAACCTCACAAATATAATAATGAACAAAGAAGCTTAAACATAAAATAATCCATGTATAAAAGTTAAAAACAAAAAAACAAAACAGCAAAAACAATCTATGATATGTGATGACTACCTTTTCTAAGAAGATTGAGTGGTGACTATTAGGGAGTGTAAGGGGGTTTCTAGATGCTGGTAATTCTCTATTACTAGATCTGGGTAAGAGTTTCAAGGGTATGTGATACTCATCAAGCTATATATTTACAATGTATTAATTTTCCTGTATGTGTGCTATAATTCAGTTTTATTACAGCAATTCCAATTTTAAAACAATTAGAGATAAAGAGAAACATGTTATAATGATGGAAGGTTTAATTCTCCAGAAAGATAAACAAAATTTAATTTTGTCTGCATCTAATAACATAGCCTTTAAAAAAAACCCAAAAACTTAGAAGAATATAAGGAAATATACACACAGCAACAATCAAATGGTAATCTTACTGAGTAATGGATGAGAAAAAATATTTCATAATAGAAGAAAAAACTTTACTAATGCTATAGAAGTTTTGATTAACTTCATTAAAACAAGACCTAAGTAACAGTTTATAATCCTACCCCTGATACCTGAAAATTTCATTTTTTCCAAACACACACAAAATATACTTATAAAAATAGATCATATGCTAGGCTATAAAGTAAGTTTCAACAAATTTCAAAGGGTTGTGAAAGAGTACACAAAATGTTTACAAACCACAACGTAAGTTAGAAATATACAATAAAATTTAAGTATGAATCTCACTATATGTTTGAAAATTTATACATCTAAGTAATCCATAGGTCAAAGAAGAAAGCACAATAAAAATTAGAAAATATTTTGGATGAAATTTTAATGAAAATGCCACATATATCTTGTTGGTTGTATCTAAAACTAACTTGAAAGTCATGGCTTTAAAATTGGAAGAGAATGAAGCTCTCATTAGTCAAAGCTAGTCAGAATCCTGCTGATATGAAAACCAGAGGTATAGAAGGTAAGCCCATTCCAACAGAAAGAATAATATGGGAATAGAGGGTCATAAACCTGATGGCAATCAGTCCTAAAATTCACCTATTCTATTGTTCGTTTAATATATATATATTTTTCCAACTGGCCAACAATTTTATTTAAATAAAGATTCGTAATAAGGAAATTTCCTGTCATTACCTGAATAGGAATTAGAATGATAGTCATGAATAGAAAATAGTAAAAAAACATAAATACAATGTAAAAAGTAAATTTAGCTTTGAAGTCAGATAGATCCAGCTTCAAGTCCATCCTTTATAAATTACTGCTTGTTTGACCCTGGACAATTAACTCAGTTGTTCCCACTTTTCCATTATCTATAAAAAAGGAAACAAAAGCTACCTGAGGCTTGCAAGCATAAAGGACATTAATAACACCAAAGTGAAATTTTTTCAGTCAGAAATAAAGAATACAATATAAGAATTGTAGAATTCACTAGAAGGAATCAACAGCAGTCTGGATCAAGCAGAGGACTGAATCAGTGATTTGAATGACAAGGTAGCAGAAAACACCTAGTCAGAGCAACAAAGAAAACATTTTAAAAAATGAGGATAGTCTAAGGGACCTCTGGGACAATATGAAGCATAACAACATTTGCATGATAGATATACCAGAAGAAGAAGAGTGAAACCAAGGAATTGAGAACCCATTTGAAAAAATAATGTCTGAAAACCTCTCTACCATAGTGAATAGAAAAGAGACACACATCCAGGAAGCATGAAGAGTCCCAAAGAAGATGAACCCAGAGGAAGAAACAAAAAAGGGAGAGGAATATAGTTACAAAGAATAAAATGGCAATAAATGCATATCTATCAATAATAACTTTTAATGTAGATAGATAGAATATTTCAATCAAAAGACATAGGGTAGTTAAATGGAGTAAAAAACAACACCTATATATATGCTGTCTACAAGAAACCCACTTCAGATTGAAAGACACACACAGACTGAAAGTAAAGGAATGAAAAGGGATATATTATTCAAGTGGAAAAAAAAAAAAAAATGGGTAGCAGTACATATATCAGACAAAATAGACTTTCAAACAAAAACTATAGTAAGAAATAAGAAGGGGACTACAGCCCTGTACTGTGTGGCTCAGTTGGTTGAGGTGTTGTCCCATACCTCAAAAGGTCTTGGGTTTGAGTCCCTGACAGGGCACTTTGGGAGGCAACCAGTCAATGTTTCTCTCTCACATTGATGTGTCTCTCTCTCCCTCTCTCTTTCTCTGACTTCCCCTCTCTCTAAAAATCAATTAACATGTCCTCAAGTGAGGATTAAAAAGAAAAGACTCTACATAGTAAAAAAGGGATCACTCCAACAAGAGGATACAACCCTTTTAGACATTTATGCACCCAACACAAGAACACCTAAATAGATTAAAAAAATCTTGATGGATGTAAAGGAAGAGACCATCAATAACACAGTCATAGTAGGGGATTTTAACACACCATTGATATCAATGAATAGATCCTCCACACAGAAAATCAACAAGGAAACAGTGGCCTTAAATGACACACTAGATCAGATGGATTTAATATATTCAGAACATTTCACCCCAAAGCAGAAGGCCAATAGACATATGAAAAGATGCTCAATTTCACTACTAGTTGGAGAGATGCAAATTAAAATCACAATGAGCTATCACCTCACACCCGTGAGAATGGCTACCATCAATAAATCCACACATGACCATTTATGGCGAGGATGTGAAGAAAAAGGAATACTCGTGCACTGTTGCAGCCACTATGGAAAACAGTATGGAGTTTCCTCAAAATATTAAAAATGGACCTGTCTTAAACCCAGTTATTCCACTTCTGAGGATTTATCTGAAGAAACCCAAGACTAATTCAAAATAATATATGCACCCCTATGTTCTTCGCAGAGAGAAATCTGGTTGTTGCCAGATGGAGGGGTTGGAGGGTTGGGGCACTGGGTAAAAGGGGTGAGAGGGCTAAGAAACATGAATTGGTAGCTACAAAATAAACACAGGGAAGTAAGTAAATCATAGGAAATGCAGTCAATAATATTGTGATAACTATGTATGGTCCCAGATGGGTACTGGAAATATCAAGGGGAACACTGTGTAAAGCAAATGGTTGTCTAACTACTAAGATGTACCCCTGAAACCAATACACAATAATTAAAAACATTTTTTAAAGTTAATTTAAAAATACATTTTGAGTTGAATAAAAATAAAATGATTATAAAGTCAAGAAAGGATATATTTAACTGATGAGTTATATACTCTTTGTCTTTTGAAGATTAGTTGCTTTGGATAATATTAAAAACAATCTAATACATCAATGACTTGTCAGTTTTTAATATGTGATGACAGCCTGTCAATTGAGAAGACTGCAGGAAAGCATTTTCATTACTAAGTTGACATTATAACTTGATGAGTTCTGTATTTCAGTGACAATCATTCTTTGCCTTTCAGTCTGCAAGTTCTGTTTGGAATTCAGTATAAGACACATTATGATAAAGGCAATTGGTTTAAAAACTCTATACCCTTTCTGGTCTTTTCATTTTTAAATGAAAAACAAACACAATTTCTTACATTCAGAACCTTATATTTTTAGAATGCTTTGATTAGTTGGCTTATAATAATTGTGAATATTTTAAAGCTATGCAAAATTAATATCTTACTAGCCAGACCAGATATTACAGAAATGTTTACTTTGAGATACATTGTCAAAGTGATTACTAACTAGAATAAAAATTAATAAATGAAGGCAATTTACTATATTGAAAAGATAGATTAACTCAAAACTTTAGATTTATTTTAACAAATAAAGTGCTGTTGATTCCAAATTAAATACCATTTTACATGTAAAATTATTCTATCACCAAGAATGGAATGTAAAATAACCATAGCTGATTTAAAATTAGACTATATTTTTTTCAAGCCCCCACATTTCACAAAATCCATCTCTATTATCAATATCCAGTGTTCCTACCTTGAATTTGATTGACTAGTTTGTGGCTGAAGTTACTATGATGGGAGCTCCCAATAATTCCATCTTTATTAATGTGATACATGGTTGTACTCACTAGTTTCTTTGTCAGATAATGGAGAGAAAATACAAAAAGTCTAAGGAGATGGCTCTCACATGACCCTGAAGTTTCACAATGAAAATTTTGAATATAAAGTTGTGATGACGAAGACCACTGTATAGAAGGGATAGAGATGCTGAAGTATTTGCTGAAAAAATGTTTTGGAAGTGAAAATTTGATATTGCTTCCATATTTTACTTAAGCATCACCTAAAAGCAAATTCTTCAAGAAAAAGCCAGTGCACAATTCTAGAAATATGTTACAGAACACTGCTTACCCATACACATGTATTTGAATAATGAGGCAAGGCATTTTTTCTGGTTAATTTCATATTTAAGGGCACAAGCTTTGGACACAGAAAGACTGGAGACAGAAAATCTGACACTTTTTAACTGTATAAACTTAGACAAATAATTTTTCTGCTCTTGATCTATGTGTATTTCCCTAGCAATTATTCTCTGGAGAATGACCATATTTATACACTATGGAATATCTAGCCCTTTTTCAAAGCCCTTCCCCCCAGTCTTTTTTGGAGGCCATAGAAATCTTTCAAAGGTGCTTATGAAGAGAATTCTTATAGCCCTAGACCTCCAGTCATCTCATGATTTGAAATCACGGCAAATAACACGACTTTGTCAAGGTCTCTGCTGGTGCCCTTGTAGGACTGCTTGTCCCTGGAAAACCAGTTTGTGTGAACTGATATCCAGCGGCATCAACTGACTCTAGTGACTGGGTCTTCAATTAATCCAGACCCTGAGACCCATCTGAAGCCAGTCAGGACAGGTATTAGGTACATGACTAGAATGTGAATTCATATTGTGCAGGCTTGTATGAAGATTAGTAAGGTAATTTATGTGTAGTTATCACATTTCTTCTTTGTTTTCAACATTGTAACAAGTACTTACATGTATGAACATATTTAAAACATATACAGTGTAAGCTATGCAGAATTATTAATTTCCTCATTTCGTGGATGAAGTAGCTGAAACTTAGATTTGTAAAAATAGGAACAGCCAGTAAATAACTGAACTGGATTTGAAAACTTGTCTACTGTCATCTATAGCTAAATCAACATAGTACTCTCATTCTCTCTCTTTCTCTCTCCCCTTCTTTCTTTCTCTTTTGCTATCATTATCTACTCAAATTGTCTGATTTAATATTTTTTAATATTACCAAGAAGCTAAGAATCCCCCAAAATCAAATATAATGTTTTGGAATGACAATTTTCTGTCAAGATTATTTAAAAAACAAATTATAAGAAAATTATATTTGTAATACTGAGCTGGAAGAATATTTGAAAAAAGTATAAATGCCTATCAATAGGAAACTGTTTAAGTATATTAAGTGGTAGATCCAAACAATATCAAAATACAGTTAATATATCAGAAGTTCTCTAATTCTGGTTTTCAGATCTTTTGATGTCTCCAAGATCTTTGGGGGGGGTATCAATATTAAAATTATTTTCATAATAATAATGAATGTTGCTTATACTTTTCATTGTATTACCTTTAGCACTGTGTAACAAACCATCCCAAATTTACTGGCTTAATACAATTGTTTTACTTGTTGCAATTTGGTGCCTCAGAAATTTGTGAGTAGTTTGGCTGAGTGGTTCAGGCTAGTTTCCCAGGAAACTTGGTCAGATGTTGGTCAGGGCTAAGTACTATAAGGGCTTGATAAAGAAAGGAGAATCTTGTTTAAAAAATGTCTCATTTACATGGTTAACAAGATGGTGCTGGCCATTGGTAGGAGACCTTAATTTCTCTCCACTTGGGTCTCTCCACAAGGCTGTTTGATTGTCCTAACTACACGGGAGCTAGTTTCATCCAAGAGTACCATCTAGAAATGTCAATGTCTTATGTGATCTAGCTCCTAGAGATGCACATCATCACTTTCACAATATTCTATTGGTCACACACTTCAGCCCTGTTCAGTATGAGAAGGAACTACTCAAGAGTACAAATAGCAGAAAATAAGAAGCTTGGAGGGTCATTTTGGAGGCTAGTTATCACACTGAGCTAATCTGTTGGCCCTTAGTATAAGGAGGGGCAGTGGCCTCAAATAGCACTGGCAACCATCAAATTTCTCAATATCTATGTGTATGTTCTTAAAATATATATTTTAGCTTTGGTTGCTTTGAACATTAAATAAATGGAACATGGTACATGGTCTTTTGTAATATTAGTATAGCTATACTTCTGTCTTAAAAAACAGAAAACGGTGGGTTGAATCATACTCAGTCACATATCTCTGACCCACTCTGTCTTCTTTTACTCTAAAGTCCTCATGTGCTTAGATTGGGTGCACCTGGAAAATCAGCATGGTGTCTCATCTCCGGGTTCTTAAAATTAATCAAATTTGCAAGATCCGTTTGGACATGTAAAATAACACCTTCATGGGTTATAGAAATTAGGATGAGGACATTTTTGAGAGGTCATTATTCTATCTACCACAGAGGTCCAGGCAGCCTTATAGAATATGAAACTTTCAAGGAATAAAACATCAAAAGAAATACTAGAAGTCATGCAATTATGCAACTCATCTTGAGACCAACATAAATGTAGTACTGAAATCAGAGAATGGGACACACACCAAATAATGTTAAATAGCTTTTATCTTTGCAACCACTCTTATTATATTATCCCAGTAATATAAATATATTTGAACATTAGAAAATCAATAAATTATGTCACCAAATCATCTATCCTATTAATAGCTCAAAGGAGAAATTATATATTTATATATGTGTCTGTGTAAAATATGTGTGTGCTAAATAAAACTGTATTGAATTAATGGTTTGAATATGAAAATTTCATAAAGTACAAGCAGGATATATATTGTTTACATGTAAATGTCTGAGAAAATGCTTGATATGATTTCGATCTTCCTGAACTTGTAGAGACTTGTTTTGTGTCCTAACATGTGGTCTATCTTTGAGAATGTCCCATGTGCACTTGAGGAGAATGTATATTCTGCAGCTTTGGAGTAGAATGTTCTGTAAATGTCAATTAAATCCACCTGATCTAGTGTGTCATTTAGTTACTGTTTCCTTGTTGATTTTTTGTCTGGAAGGTCTATCCAGTAAAGTCAGTGGGGTGTTAAAGTCCCCTACTGTGACTGTATTGCTGTGGATCTTTCCCTTAAAGTCCTCCAGAAGTTTTTTGGGTTCCCCCCCCCCCCCAACCTGTGTGAGTCTTTTGTTCTGAGGTGGGACTCTTGTAGACAGCATATATTTGGGTCTTGTTTTCTTATCCATTCAGCTATCCTATGTCTTTTGGTTGGGTCATTTAATCCATTTATATTTAAGGTTATTATTGATAGGTACTTATCTATTGTCCAAGGCATTGTTTTCTATAGACAGTAGTCACTTAAAAAACAAAGATGAGGAGCCTGGCCGGGCGTGGCTCAGTGATTGAGCATCAACCTAGGATCTAGGAGATGGCAGTTCGATTCCCGGTCAGGGCATAAGCCCGGGTTGTGGGCTTGATCCCCAGTCGGGGGTGTGCAGGAGGCAGCCGGTCAATGACTCTCTCATCATTGATGTTTTTATCTCACTCTCTCTTCTTCTCTCTGAAATCAATAAAGATATATTTAAAAAAACAAATAAACAAAGATGAGGAGACAATGCTCTTGGTGTCTGGTTAAGGGATAATTTAGAGAGACACATATTTTTACTAGGAAACTGACCCTTCAATGAAACTGTTGACAATAACTGATAATTAATGTGACTTTGATCATAAATACATTGTTCTTTCCTAGATGAAGTCACTTCTCCACCTGTCCAACATTTTAATTCTTGAAATTAGATAGTTTTTCTTAAATTTACAAGTGTTGTAATCTAGGGACTTATTTTTATTTCATATTTGAAACTGATTGATATTGGTGCTGGTTAAATGCAATTTTTACCTACACAAAGCTTTATTAGCTTAAGAGTCAGAAAATTAAACACTTGTACTCTCCAGCTGTTTGATGCTCTGAATACCTATTCAAGTTCTGCTCAAGTCAAAAAGAAGAGTCAGTCACATGACTTCGTGTATTTTAGCACAGCTTCAGGAGTAAATGGAACATGATTATTTTTAGTAAGTGTAGTATATTGATATAGTGAATTACCTTTAGAAATTTATTGCTTTTAGAAATAATGCTTATTAATAAAATGACCCCCGATTAGTAGATTTTACTATGTCCCATTTTTATTTCCTTGTGAATTATCTATAAGTGTTATATGTTTTTGGTGACTGAATAAGTGTCTGTGTCTCCCCTGAGACATGTTGCTTGAGGGTAGTGAGCCATCAAGGTTTGACCTATGGAATCAGGTATCCTGTATTCAAATATTGGTTCCATAATAAACCTGAAGAAAATCACTTCCAAAACCTAGCTAAACTCCATTTTCCTCAACTGTGAAATGTGAGCACTTCCCTCACAGCTTTCTTGAGACTGTAGCTTGGCGTTGGGCACCTATTCTGCTAAGTGGCATAATAAAAGGTCTACAAATGCAATATGACTGCTGTTACTATAATTATGTTGTGGTGTCTGTTCCATAGCACACATTTGATGAATGAATAAAAGAACATATGGAAAGAGGGAAAAACAGACATTATTATTGCCAAAAAATTCTTTGTTATATTTGAAAGAAAACACTCTGCTAAAATATATTTTTTATTCTCTATTTTCCAAAGGAAATGAATAGAGAGAACTGGTAGTTTTCATCTGATGGAAATATCCTTGCTATGACTTCATCAATTTTCCTCTAAAAACCATCACTACATATACTATTTTTTTTTTTTTTTTTTAGTGAGTTCCCTATGAATATTTGCTGGTACTTCCTTCACACATTGGAACATTTGACTCAACCCAGACAAACTCTGCCCACATAAAATATCAAAGTAAACTGTATTAAAAGTGCATTTTAGTTTCTGAATTGGGCATGTAAAATATACCCTCATATCCCACATAAAAGTTTTGAAAATGTTGACCATCTTCTTTGATGGCAAGAAACCTTCTGTCACTCACCCACACCACATCTTGAACCTCATTTGCAGTGTGGAAAATAAGCTCCAGTGGCGCCATATCCCAAATTTCCTATCCTTTGAGGGCCCTGGCAAAAGAGATTTATCCTTTGCAGTTCATGTGATAATACTTCCATGATTTCATTGAAGTTACCTCAAAATATAATAATAAACAGAAGGGTTACCCTTTTTTCGAGTGGGATTGCTTTATATAAAGAAGTGTAATTTCCCTTGTGGCTTGGAGTACCATATGGCTTTTTCCCACTTGCTTTAGAATTTTTTAAAAAGACAATAAAGATTAGCTTTATCCTTTAAGGTTTAAGAGACCCCAAAACTATCACAGCTTTCATCTCAGACCACAACACATAGTTAACATAATATACCCACCCTGAGGAAAGCTGAGATAAAATGGCAATGTTAACAGGTTCTAAGAGCTGTCATGAGCATTAAATCAGGGTGTGAGTAGCTCAACAGCAGTTTTTTTCTCTTTTAAATAGATTTTTTAAACCGTGATATATAGAGCTATTTATACAACATTTGTAAGTGCAGTTATTTGACTATATTTTCAAAAGCCACAAAATGCCACATCAAAGCCACCTCAGTTTGACTATCAATACAAATGGAACATAATGGCTTTTCTCCTGCATTGTATTCAAATTCAAAACAACTATTTCTCCAACTGATTTTAAAACAAGGTTTGGCAGGAGCATTCCACACCCTTAGAAGGCCAGAGTGTTTATAGAAACCCTTTCAAAAAACATACCTGCTTTCATTTGTGACCACACAGTCTTTACCTTACCCACATTTCTCTCTATATAAAATTTATCGAAATTCTTACCACTAAAACCTGAGTTAGCTAAAGCCAGGAGGCCATTAAACATTCACTGTCAATGTATCATGATGGTGGGGGGAGGAAAAGCTAAATTGCAATATTTTCTTATTCATATGTCAAATTTCTGCCACGCTCTGTCCAATCTCTTACTCCCTCTATGCCATTAGACTTATTTCTCTGCTTTATCAGAAATTTATGTCTACTCTTTTACATTTGATGTAAGGCCCATGGTTTTCTCTTAGACTTTAGGGTTCATACCATGCTCTTGTCCGGTTACTTCCTTTACTGGCTTGGCTTCTAATGAATTAAAAACTAAAAAAGCCACTTGAGAGACACCTCTTTATACAATTGTCAAGTTCATCTCTTTGAACTTTTATTGATTATACTTAAGCTGTGCCTCACACCTTCTTTTGGTATATTAGTACTAACTTAAAATAAAAAAGCCTTTCAAATTGAGAGGCAAATTAGTTTTTAGTTGATATTAAAGAATAGCTATTTGGGAATTATTAATTCAGGCAGCAGCCCAAATAATGTTTCGATTTGGAGACAAAGGCAACAGGTGTTTATGAGAAAGGGAAAGGAAATAAATCAGTCGAAGAAAGGCATTTCTCTTGGTGCAGATAACATAGCATAGTGATGTGAATTCTCAACTATGTTTTAAAATTTTTCCACTAGTAGTCATCAGTCTAGTAGTCATAATAATTGCTTTCTTGCTATCTTTGGAAGCAGATCCTAGGGAAACAACGTTGCTTAGGCTCAGCCCAAAGGTTATTTTTCCTTGTTTTAATATTCCAAAGGTTTGAGACATAAGATGTGCAAGAAAGTTCCTCTAGCATGGCAGCTCCAGCTTCTTTGTAAAGTGGCTTCCTTTATATTTTTGTTTACATAAACCTTCTTCATACTTCATTATTCTGATATTATTTAATGACAATTTTCTTACATACAGATAGCCAATAGACATGAAAAAATGCTCAATGTCACTAATCATCAGAGAAATACAAATTAAAACAACAATGGGATCCCACCTCACACCTGTCAAAATGGCTGTAATCAATAAATCAACAAACAATGTTGGTAAGGATGTGGGGAAAAGGGAGCCCTTGTACACTTTTGGTGGGAATGAAGGTTGGTGCAGCCACTGTGGAAAGCAATATGGAGTTACCTCAAAAAAATTAGAAAATGCAACTGCCTTATGACCCAGCAATTTCACTTCTGGGAATTATCTTAAGAAACTCGAAACACTGATTGGAAAGAATATATGTACCCTTATGTTCATTGTAGGGTTATTTATAATAACCAACATTTGGAAGCAGCCTAAGTGCCTATCAGTAGATGAGTGGATAAAAAAGCTGTGGGACATTCACACCATGGAATACTACTCTGCAGTAAAAAGAAAAAAATAATTACCCTTTGCAACAGTGTGGATGGACCGGGAGAACACTATGCTAAATGAAATAAGCCAGTCAAAGAAAGACAAGTACCATATGATTTCACTCATACATGGAATCTAATGAACAAAATTAACTAACAAGCAAAATAGAGACAGACTCATAGATAAAGAGTAGTCTGACAGCTGTCTGGTGAGTGCGGTTGGGGACTTGTTGGGGGAGATGGAGGGATTGAGCAAAAAAGAAGAGAAAAAAATAGAAAAGAAAACTCCTGGACAGGGACAACAGTGTGGTGATTGTGTGGTGGGGGATAGAGAAGGGAGTGGGGTGAGTTGGAGGAGAGTATGGGGGATAAATGGTTACAGAAGACTTGACTTGGGGTGGTGAGCACACAGTATACAGATGATGTGTTGTGGAATTGTGCATCTGAAACCAGTATAATTTGTTAACTAGTGTCACCCCAATAAATTCAATAAAAAATAAAAAATAAAAAAATGAAGTTACTAGAGAAAAAGATAGCTAGATAAGGTAAAAATTATATATATAAAGTGTATGTGAACAAATGTCACCCCAATAAATTTATTATGTTAATCCTCACCTGAGGATATTTTTTCCATTGATTTTCAGAGAGAGTGGAAGGGAAAGAAGAAGGGAAAGAGTGAGAGAGAGAGAAAGAGAGAGAGAGAGAGATTGATGTGAGAGAGATCAATGTGAGAGACACATCTATTGGTTGCTTCCCGCATGTGCCCCAATGTGGGGGGAGGTCAACCTGCAACACTGAGCTTGACCAGGAATTGAACAGGAGACCCTTTGGTGTACAAACTGACACCCTAACCACTGAGAAACACCCTTTAACCAGAAAAAGAAAAAATGTTTGTGAATGTGTGTGTCTATATGTCTGTTTGCCCAACATCTAACAGTTGTTTGCTCAAATTCATTCTAATTTATGAGTTTCATTAATTCCTATGTTGAATGTTAAGTAAACAAAAGGTTTATATTTGTTCACTCACATTTAAATATTTGATATTAGTGAAGGTTTCTTTCATGTAAGATATATAAACAGCACTGGTTTAGAAATAGAATCCATGGTAGAAAGTCAATAAATGGTTAAGATTGAACATCGTACATGTATAGAATACATGAACTCCATAAAGCACTTTGACCAAGGTTAATATAAACCAAAAAAGAAAACAGAATAATATGATACACAATAATAAAAAAAAATTCTGTAAGGATCATTAAATTTATTCTCTGTACTTCAGATAAGAACCACCCTGAAACATTATTTATAACACTTGAAAGCTTTGGTCCTCTTTCTTTAAAAAAAAAAAATGCCTTCATTGATTTCAGAGAGGAAGGGAGAGGTAGAGAGAGAAACATCAATGATGAGAGAGTCATTGATCGACTGCCTCCTGCATGCCCCCTGCTGGGAATCGCGCCTGTAACCGGGGCATGTGCCCTGACTGGGAATCCAGCCGATATCTTCTGGATCCTAGGTCAATGCTCAATGCTGAGCCACGCTGGCCAGGCTGATCTTCTTTGTTTTAAATGTTGACTTTCAAGGAAATTTTTATTTTCTCAATACTTAATAGTCCATCCAGTTGCAACATTTATTAAGTACACATATATATCAAACTTTGACCTATGTTTGTCACAATAAAGGTACTCAGAAAAGTCTTTTGGGTTAGCCCAAATTTGTAGAAGATCACTCATTCTCACTTACTGGGTCTTGATTTTGTTATATATAAAGAAGGCAATGTATTAAATAACTTTAAAGTAGTTTCTATCTTTTATTGTTTACAATTTGATAGCTCTAAATTGTTTTTTCAAGACACCATTTTCTATGCAATAAATCCCAGACTATGCTCCTTGGAACTTCAGAGACCTGGGAAAGCATAGGATTCTAAAAAAAATTTTCCAAGACACCTAAAGTAATAGAAAAGCCAGCCAAAGTATCTGCACTCATTTAAAAAAATATATAATTGGACTGGACACCCAATTTCTTTTTAGAACATCCCAGTTACTTAAGACCTTAGACAAGGGCTATGTCATTATAGAGTAAACATTAGCCCAGCATACAGGATACTTGGCTTCTAATCCAAGATATGGCTATGTAATTCCCAAAAAGTCTTTTATCTATTAAGGAACCCTGTTTTCTCATTAAAAAAAAAAAAAGAGAGAGAGAAAGAGAGAAAGAGAGAAAGAGCAAATAGAAGAGATGCACTAACTATACAGTTTGCTTTCTGTCTAAATTAATTGAATACATTTTTATGGAATAATTTTAGAATTTATGCATTCAAAATCCTCTGTAAAAAAAACAACATTATTTCTTAGAAGTTGAATAACAAATTGGTAGGTTTAGTGGAGTTTAAAAATTAATTTTAGATAACAAAAAGTAGTAGTGCTTCCTTGACCACTGTAGCTAAAACTATTTCTTTATTTTAAAATTGTTTCTTGTTTGTTTCCCTTGCTTGAATGTAGCTTCCTAAAAGACAAAGACAATATTTTCTTTATTTCTCCATTCCACAATAAAATGCATGCATATGAAAGCAGTTTGATATTCTTTTTTTTAACAAATGAGTAAAAATTAAAAGGAGATCCCTTATCACATATTAAAAAAACACATTAGATATTGATAATATTTATGGGATGGAGATGGCTCAAAGAAATGTAATTTATTTGTGGTTTTTTGTTGTTTTTTAATCCTCACTGGAGGATAATTTTTTTTCATTGCTTTTCAGGGAGAGTGAAAGGGGGAGAGAGAGAGAGAAGGAAACACCAATGTGAAAGAGACACATCAATTGGTTGCCTCCCACACGTGCTGTGTAAAAAGCCTGCAACCAAGGTACTTGTCATTGACCAGAATGGAACCTAAGACCCTTCAGTCCACAGGTTAATGCTCTGACCACTGAACCAAACTGGCCAGGGCTATAATTTATTTGAAGAACTGTTTAATAAAAGATTTACATGTTCCATTTCTATCCTTTATCACACATTCCTTGTGTCAAAATTTTAATTGAATTCAACTCATTTTTATTAAGTGCCTACCATATTCCTGAGAAAATAGAATTTAGAATGAGGTATGAATACAAATTCTGGCTTTTTCATTCACTGTTATATAATCCTGGACAAGTATATCACTATTCTGAGTTGTACTATTCTGAATTGTATTTTGGGGATGATGACAGCTATTTTCCAGTGTGTTTCCAAGTGTTAAATTAGGTAATGTATAGAATGTGCTCAAAACAGAACTTAGCAAATGATATTACTATAAGTATTCAATGGAATGAAGTAGGTCCAAAGTGTTAAAATTGTTGATATATTTCTATTTTGATAAGAAATAACTTCTTGTCTCCCACATTCTTTACTTCCTTTTTAAAATTTTTTTTTTTGTTCACAAATCCCTTGGAAATTCTGATGAAAGCTATGAGTCTCCTTTCTATATGTGTGCATATACAAATATGCACAATTACATGCACATAATTTTGTTATACATTTCAGGAGACTTATTGGCTCATTAAAATCCATTTCTTAATTTACGTCCTCAACAAATAAAAATTAAATTAAGTTAGTAATATTAGAAATTTCACAAAGAAGGTCAAGGAATACTCTTCCTTTGAGAAATGTTTTTAAAAATCACATCTGTTGAAGCAAATCATCTCCTCTTGTTCCGTTGGGCTTTGTCCTAGTGTGATTTGTTGGAGAGCCATAATAAACCAACTATTCTCTGTCTCAAAAAAAGAAATCACATCTATTGTGTGTGCTGCTAATATTGTACTTATCTTTCATTGTGTTGATGTGATAAGGACAAGAGGCAGGAGACGATCTCTCAAGTTCAATGAGAAATTAGAGTTCATCAAGCAACATCCAAATGATTTACTGAATATTAACCAGAGTGGGTCAAGTGATTGGAAAGTTAAGCCCTGTTCATTACTGATATTTAGAAAATTTGTTTCCAAGAATTACTTTGAAGTCAATTTCAAAGGTTATGGTTCTTCAACAGAACAAGTCTTGTCACCCCAGTTTGTTAAACCTTTATAAACCCATGGCCTATTTTGGTAAACATAAAAGGGTAAGGCCTCATTTAATGGAATTTGAATTGCAAAATAAATATTTGAATAAACCTAAAGCACTGGCAATTTCGACACTTTCTGAAGTTCAGTTGGCTCCCAAAGTTTGTACTATGCTTCTCCCCATGCTTGCTTCACTCTGGCCTTGCCCTCATCAACTCCAAAGTTTGTATATATAGACTTAAATTATTTCTTATACTTCTGACCCAGAGGAAAGCAAAATAGAGAACTATAGCAGTTATTCAAGTTATTTTAATCAACATGTATGTCTCAGTTACTGGGACTGAGGAATAAACAAATGAAAATTACAGCTGTTTCTAAGGAGGAAAATTACTTTTTCTTCTTTTGCTGCTTTATTTCCTCACCTTGGTCATCTAAGGCATATGTAGAGATGAATTTTTCTGACATATAAATATAAAAGTACATTCTTGAGTTTTCTTTCTTATTCCCTATTAAAGATAAATATATTGGCATGTTATATATTTACATATTTACATGCAATTAAATGCATATAAATTATTTAAATTGCCTGTTCAGTGAATTAGTCAAACTTTGTAACTGTAAGATAAATGTTACTCCAACTAATTTACTAACTTATTAAATATTCATTAAGTTTTTGCTGTTTGCATTGTCCTGATAGACATTTTCAGTGAAGTAAAAAAAGTGTACGGTTGAGTTTCTTCCTTTGAAGACATTACAAATCTGTCGGGAGGACGTTCTGTATATGAAAAGATATAAATGATTCTAAGAAATAATATGTGATAAACAGCAAATGAATGATACAAACTGAGTTCTGGGTTAGCTTGCTAGAGCTGCCATTTAAAAATGCCATAGACTAGGTGGGTTAAATAACAAATTTATTTCTCACAATTCTGGAGGCTGGAAGTCCAAGATCAAAGCATGGCAGATTTAGTGCCTGCTGAGGGCCGGTTTCCTAGTTAGTGATGATGCAGAATATGAACAAATTCCCTTTTCATTCATGGAATGGTGACAAACATAATCACGTAGAGACTCCACAGGTAGAAGAGATAGCAGTGCAAATTCCCAAAGTAAAACTGGTGGCAGAAAAGATGATAAACCAGGTAGAGTTTTAGAGGTCTCATAGGGCTAGGGAGAAAAGTCAGAGGTCTGAGAAAGAGAAAGGCCTCTGGAAAAACTGTAGGCTTCTGGTGAGAGCCCCAAAGGAGTGAGGGTGAACCAGAAATAGACCTGCTGGCCAGAAGGAATGTAGTGTGTAACCATCTCAATCCATTTTTGGATTGAGTATAATTTGCCTCCAGAAGTGTTTTAGGCCATAAGTGAAAGTCAATCTTCTCTCAGGGAAAATATTATTGATCAGATTTGCCGGGAAGTTCTGCATTTCATAGTCCATCCTCTGTTTTGTGTGCTTGATTCTGTTTCATGGATTTCTGCCTTTATTTTTTCCTTTTACTTTATTATATTTTTTAATTTGCTGGGATTCCCCCCTCCCCCTTAAATTCTTGAGATGGGTGCTTGGGTCACGGAATTTTTTGTCTGTCTTCTTTTCTCACATATGCAAGTAAGGCTAAAATTTTTCCCTCAAACATAGTTTAAGCTTAAGTTTTCCAAATGAAAGTTAAAAGAGTTCACTATTTTTGTATATATCTATTATAAATATCTTGCAAATCATCATCTGCTTGGGATATTGGTCAAGACTCCTGCATTTGCAGGTCCCAAAACAAGTCTAACTAGTTTAAGAATAAAAGGAAATTTGTTGGCCCAAAGAACTAGTGTAACTCACAGGCCTGAGGAAACCGCTATAAAAATGTGACCTTGATGACTATACTAAGATTCAGCTTAGCCAGTATTTCCTTATATGCAACTTCAATCACTCCTTAGCCCTTCTTGGTTTTATTTATCCAAATTTTATCAGGTCTTTGTCACATGACAAATAGTAAAACAGATCTAAAATCATATCTTTGCAGAATGGACCCCAGAGGCAAAGCCTCAACATCTAGACGAATAATGAAAGGGCAGAGCGTTCCTGGGCCTGCCTTACATTAAATACACGTCCCCTCCTCTCCACTCCCCAAACCTGAGAGTTTAAGATTGTGGGTGGAGGGAAGGAGATGGGAAAGCTTGCTCAGCAGTTAAAGATAATAAATACGGCAGCACATAACACGGAATATGCATTTCATTATATTTCCCTTCAACTCCTTGATTCCTTGGTTTTAAGTGTGCCTCAAGGATAGCATACGCTTGGTTTTATTTATATAATTCAAATGGAAATTCTATTTTTTCTCCTTTAAGAGATGACTTTATCTCGTTCAAACTTTCACTTTAAGATTTATATTTACCTTAATTTATCTTTTAATTTTATGTGCAGCATTTTTGGCTCTTTTCCTTTTGCCTTTCTATAGTTTTCTAATTTTTCTTCTCCCTTTTTCTTTCTCTGTGCAGAGGTACACAGTCTAGGCTCCTTTTCAACACTTATGGCCGATGTGTTAAAAATTTTAAGTAGCCCTGCCAGGCATGGCTCAGCGGTTGAGCATCCACCTAGGATCCAGGCGATCGGGGTTCGATTCCTGGTCAGGGCACATGCCCGGGTTGTGGGCTTGATCAATGACTCTCTCATCATTGATCTTTCTGTCTCTCTCTCTCTTCCTCTCTTTTCCTCTCCCTGAAATCAATAAAGATATGTAAAAAAATAAAATAAAAATAAAAATTTTAAGTAAATGCTTGAATTTATATTCTCAACTCATCAATTTCACAAATAAATAACCCTTTTTATGCAGCTACTATACAAGATGAAGAAATTATTACGCTATTTCTAGTTTTCTTCCCATCCCCACATTTGTTTATTTTTAATTAATTTTCTTATTTTATTATAACATAAATGACATAAGAGCAGAAACTATTCAAAACTGTGTCTCCAGTTCTTGGACTAGTTCCTGGAACAGAATAAAAGTTTAATACATATGTTTCAAAAAAAGAACATGGCAAGAAGAATACCCATCATACTGATAAAATCATTTCATTTGGGAACAAGGGAGATGCCTCCAGGTAGGGGAGTGAGTAAACGGGATTTTAGTTTGGCTGTAAATTTAATTTTTATAGTGTGGTTAATTAAAATTAATTAAAAGAATTAAAAATTATGCCACATCTTTAAAAATATATATAAACTACATAGAATTTACAATATTACATTGAGTTCTTGTGGATGTATACAGTGGATGTATAGAAATGTGAGATTTTCCCCTGAAATATTTCCTTTTGTAAATGTTCTGCATTTTCCATCTGGATGGTTACAATTTTTTGTTTTTGTTTTAATGTTCAGCAATATCACCAGCTTGTTGTGTTGTTTGTGGGTGAGTGTTTTTCATTTCTGATCCACTGTGAGCCTTATCGATCTACTGGAGTGTCACATCTCTAATTGCAAGAAAATATTCTTCCTTTATATATTTTTGTATCTATTTTTTAAATCTTATTTTTACTTTTTATGCACTAAACGTTTATGTCATTGTCTGCCTATGTATATTATGTTTTCTACTTTTTGATTGAATATCATAGGTATTTTTCTCATTTGTTTTACAAATGATTATCTCTTGAACATTGATGTTTTCCTAGTATTTGATTTCCAACTATCTTTTACTTTAAATAATATGTAAGACTGTTTCCCTTAGAAAGACCTGTTTAGAAAGCTGGTCCGTAAGTCTCTGGGAAATCGGCTTTTAAACAGTTTCCTCTATAGCAGTGATTTTCAACCACTTTCATCTCATGGCACACATAAACAAATTACTGAAATTTTGCAACACACCAAAAAATATATTTTTTGCCAATCTGACCAAAAAATAGGTACAATTTTGATTCATTCACACTGGATGGCCATTGTTGTGTGGCCGTTGTCATTTTTTTACTTGACAATCTAAGGGAAAAGAGGTCAGTGCCCCTGACTAAATAGTCAAGTATTGCACGTTTTAAAAATTCTTGAGGCACGCCCGTGTGCATGCTGCAGCACACCGGCTGAAAATTACTGCTCTGTAGTAAAGATTGTTTTGTCCACCTGGGGCACCGAACACTTGCTTTTCTTTCTGGGAGTCTAGAATTACCACAGTTATGGTTGTTTTTGTGCCTATGTAACCAGTTCCCAATAAATATGATAAAATCTAATAGGCTTGCCTCGCCAGAAACACTGTGCATGTGTCACTGCTGCAAGGGAGAATATACTCTGTGAGGCCCCCTCAGGAGGAGCTTGGGAAGCCTGCACATGAATTCATCTAGATTTTTACCCAATGTGTGTCTCCTTACTGACCCAACAATGTATCCTTGCTATGTCACGGCAATAAATCTTAGCCATTAAGTATTATTATGTGTTGAGTCCTGTAAGCCTTTCAAACAAAGGACCAAAACTGCATGGCTGGTAGCAGGGCCTCTGTCAGAACTCTCACTCTCTAACAATTTTTATTTAATTAGTCCTGTTCTTTCTTCACAATATTAAATCTTTTCAAGAGCAAGAAACTAGTATTTGGTAAAATGATTGATCCATTTCTCAATGTGTTTTAGAGAAAAATTTAAATATTTCAGAACTTTAAATACTACTGCTGTCTTCATAGTGATGATTTATTGTTGTTTGTTATTTTGGGGGGGGGAGGCATGTTCTTATGCTATTGTTGTCTGCCTTTTCATCTTAAGAAAGGGAGATCAATGTAGGCTGAATGATTCTAAACCCTGTAAAAAACTGACAAATAAAGAAATAAATGCTATGACACTGAGAAAATTTAAAATACATAATAATCAATCACTATGCCAATTCTGAGACTAGACCTCAAGGGATCTATGCTCTTCTGTGCTCTTTCTTGGAATCTTGCCTCTACTATAAGCAAAACCCCAGACAGGGCTCCTAGAGAGAGTCATCCCCAATGCTGTTCTCACTGTCTGCAGATGCAGAGGAAGGCCAAAAGGTGATGATCCAGCCAGATCACCAGAACCACACAGACAACATACAGACTCATGAACAGTAAGGAGCTTTATTTTACTTTTCTTATTTTTCTCTTTGCTGTTGTTTTTCTCTTTTTTATTTATTTTGTGTGTTTTCATTGTTTCTCATTTGTTTTTTCATTTTTCTTTGTTATATTATTTATTTATTTTAATTTTAATATTGTCTTCTTTTGATTTGAAAGAAATTGTTTGGTTTCTTTAAAGGACACTAAGGGTTGGGTAGCATATTACAGCAGTAACTGATATAGTCAGGAAGGGTATCAAAACCATTATTGTATCTAGTAGACTGATTAATAGTGTTATAAATTGTAAATCAGCCAGAGGCATGTTTAAACCTTGAGGTATTTAAAAATAATTGAAGACCAATTGTCAATGTAGCATGCCAAGTTTCACCTTCAAAGAATCTGTGGTATAAACAATCCCATACAATACTAGTCCTTACCTGCTGTTTATAATGATTATTCGATTCTTTAGTAATCCCATTAATACATCATATGAATTAAACATTGTGTGTATATTGGTGTTGAGTTCAGGTTAAAATATTTAGACTTAATGTATAAATTCTGAAGTACTGAGAATGTAATTAAGTCGATGAAAATCAGAAAAGGAGACATTATTCCCTTTGAAAGACTAAAGGTTTTCGCATCTTTCTTAACATGGTGGAAAAATATAATGCTGAAACTCTAATGTTTATGCTCTTTCTTGTTACCAGCTTTACTACAAGGCATTTACTGTAAGAAAGAGGATAACAATGTGAAGTGGGCAGATCTGAGGAAATGTTCTAAGTCTGCAACAATCAATCAGTCTGTGGGACCTGACCTGTCACATTGCTTACTCCAAGCTTCAATTTTTCTCACCTCATTAAAAATTTCAAATCCTAACCTTTACAATTTTGGATGGTTTTGTGTATAAGTAAGTAATAAAAAACACAAGTTTAATTGGCTTTAAAATGAGAAATTTTATTATTTCACATAATGTGAAGTCCAGAGGGAGGGAAGATTTCAGACTCTGATTCTATTTCGTATGAGTCTATTGACTCAGTTATCCTCTGTGTATTGACTTTGTCCTCGTGTGGGTGATAAAATAACTG
Source organism: Miniopterus natalensis (assembly GCF_054644295.1). Taxonomy (NCBI): domain Eukaryota; kingdom Metazoa; phylum Chordata; class Mammalia; order Chiroptera; family Miniopteridae; genus Miniopterus; species Miniopterus natalensis. Next base: position 117,225,007 of record NC_142082.1, on the reverse strand, counting down.
TAGCTATTTTGAGTCTCACTTTCATTTACTTAAAAAAAAATAAACAAAAAAAAAGTAAAACTTTCAGCAGAAGCGAAAGAGAGAGAATGTTCCAATGTCAGCATTCCAATCAAGCTTCCTTAACCTTGTTAGGTTGCTCTGGCCATATGCCACTACTAAACCTGTGACTGGCTAAGGCAGTCAATGGCTGATTGGCTAAAGCCATTTGAGGCTCGCCCCTAGGACTGACCTCATCTGAGTCAAATGAATTCTTTATAAGAAGAGCAGAAATCCAGATAAAAACCAAGATTCTGTAAAATGCAGGAAAGAGTTTGGTTGGTGAGCCAGGGTACCTCCTACATGGTTTATGCAATTAGCACCCCATTTTTGCTTTAATACATCTATAATTGACCACACTGTGAAGCACTGTGAATATATCCTTCATGTTTTGGAGAATGAATTAGTTTTAAAAGGATTTCTTAAATAATGAAGAACATAATACTTTAGCTGTCACTAGTGTTATTGGGTTTATGGAGAGTAAAAAAAAAAAATGGTTACCTTTTTGAACTTTGACAAACCTTCATTTTGGATTTTTTTCATTCCTCCTTTTCCATAAAATGGCTTTGAGGAGTAATTGTAAAGGAGACATATAAAAAAGAAGGAATAAAAAGTAGGAAAAGAAAAGTGATGGAGGAAACTTTCTGTAATGGGCAGCATATGTTTAAAGTGGGAATCAATTTTGAAAGTAACAGAATAATGATAGTAATTCTCCTATTATCCTATTCTCCAGTCGCCCTGCATGAAATCATTTAATATTTGAAGTAGGTCATGATTTTATCCATTTTACAGATGATAAATATGAGACACAATAAAGTTAAAAAGTTTCCCGCTGACTATAATTCTGGGAAATGTCACAGGAATATGATATCCTATCCTCACTCTTCCACTCTCCACAACACATTTAAAAACTAATACAAAGTCCATGTAAAAATTTCCTTTTTTTTTTTTTACCTGAATGATTATAGTCAGGAACTTTCAGGAAATTCAAATATTTCTACTTTATTAGAAAAGTTTGTAGGATCTTCAAAGTTCGCTATTGAAGGTGAAATGCTGAGTGAAGTACATAATACTGATTTCAGAGGTAAAGAAAACTGCTTGCTGCAATGCAATAAAGCAGCAGAGTTTTCATCAGGCCATTTCAATTGTTAGTTTCAAAATCAAGTTTCCTAAATATTAAGCATTCAGAAAAATTTACCTCAGTCTCTGAAAGTTATATTGGGGGTTGGGGCAAGTGTCAATATCTTTATTAGATGAAAGTATATTTCTATTTTAGGGCGTGCATATGTACGATGGTAATCATTAATGTCGTCATGATACCTACTGTAATACCAACATAATGCCAATGCTTTCCCATTATCCTGTGGCAGGGGAGTAAAAAGCTAAAAAGATTCCTGGGCAAGTGGAATAGGGGAACTGAAACAAAAAAATAAACACGGCCGAACAATTTGAAAAACTTACAGCCAGCTTGTGGATCACAACCAATGACACTTGAAAGCAAAGGGTTTTATACCTCCCCTCCCAGCCTGGGAAAATAGAGAACAAAGATCCAATTAGTGCCATTTGTGTCAGCTAAACCCAAGGACAGATAAAGTCAGAGGAACAAATAACAAAAACCCCATTAAAGCCAGGTAGACCCAAGATAAAAAGTAAAACAGTAAAACAGACCAAAGACTAATTCAAAACTCCTATACATACTGATGTATCAGCATATTAAAAACATACCTGGAAAGCTGATGAATATTCTGCTGAAACCCTCCCCTAAGATTCTGGCCACGGGAAAAGAGAGAGTTGGTGGGGAGGGAAAGAGAGGGGGAGAGAAAGCCCTCAGGACGAAGAGTCAGTGCAAGCTCCCTCTAGAGCACGCCCATGCCCTTTCAGGGGCATGTATTTTTATTTCTTCCTAAACTCTAAGGGTGCCCGCAGATTTACAAGCAGGGGAGCAGTGGGCAGCAGCAGCTCTGCCTGGGTTTACCCCCTAATCCTGTCTCCAAGGCCCCTTTTTTCCTGGCTTGGCTCACTTCTATCACTGTGACCTTCACTTCCCTGTGAGCTGACAGGAGCCCTGTCTTGGCGCATTGCTTTCCTGTAACATTTATAGGGAATCAAAGCAGAGCACTGCCTACGCTCTCTCCTGTTGCTTCTTCTACCCTAAATCCTTCCTTTGTTTCACTGTCCCCAGCTTTAATAAACGTGCTTTCAAAATTACTTGGACTCCTGTTGTGAAATCTTTTCTACGCAAAGTCAAGAACTCACACGTTACAGGCTGGCCTGAGGCAGACCTGCTCCAGGTGGTTCCTCCCTGGTAACAATGTTTATGCAAGAAAATAGCACATTACCAGGCACAAAAGTAGATCTTAAAATACATTCATTGCATTGCTGAAATATTTTTAACTTTGCCATTTATTTACCTCGGATCTGAACACTTCGTCCCCAGTCACACACAAATGCATTTATTTTCAAATGCATTTAAACAAATAATGGGTCATATGGTATTACTGGCCAAATAATAACTCTGTCTGGCTATAACAATAATTTAGAATTTATTCATATAAACACCTTCAGAGTAGAGATTTCTTACCACTGAATTACACAAGTGCATGGCACTGAATCACATACATGGCATCACTCAATAACTGTGGTCTGAAATTATATGATTTAAATTTCTTAGATTCTGAAAAATCAAAAGATATTTATACGTAGTTTGCTTCATTAATTCTAATTCTTTACTAAACAGTACATTTTGCTTGTTCAAATTTCTTATAGTCAACATGTACACCAACTCAATTTCAATGTGTCTAAAACCAAATAATTATTTTCACTCTCAAAGTGGTAGCCCTTTAAGAAGATATCTCTCTGCCACAAGTCTTAGTTTTCCTACTTCCCAGAGTTGTTAAATCTTGGTGTAATGTCCTTTATGATATCCTTCATATCCATTCTTTCCTTTCAGTTCCCTCAGTTAAGCCTTCCGGTTTTTGTAAAACTATTTCTTTGCCTCTCTACCTTTTGAAATAAATATATTCTAGCCCCATCATTCCCTAATATTCTATCTTGAACTCATAGCATATACCTCATTCATCCATTAATTCATTCATCCATTAGTTCATTCATCCATTAGTTCATTCAACAACAAATGTACTTGATAGTTATAAACAAAAATTAAAATATGATAGCTGATTGGGGATATTGTGGCCAGGGAAGACTCTGCAAAAGAAATAACATTAGAGTTTAGATATGAAGCATCAGTAGGAAGGAAGTATAGGAATGATAGAATTAGGAAAGAACCTGAGACTGAAGGAGGCTTGAAACTTTGAGCAACTGAAAGGTTATTGTGGTTGAAGCACACGCAGCAAAAGGGAGAGTGACATATGATGGGGCTGCAGGGGAAGGGGAAATTTTTGCTTCAGGTTTCCCCATTGCTTTCCAGATAAAGACCAAATTTCTTAAACTGGCATGAAAGGATCTTTTATGATTCACCTTCTGGCTTTTCCTATATGGACTAAGGTAAGAGGGCATAGCAATGAAACAAACAAGAAGGTCTAACAGACATGAGCTTGAATTTCAATTTCAATACTTGCTGTGTAATTTGGGCAAGTTAATTTACCTCTTCACTAACTAGTAGGTTACTTTACTATATGGTCCTTAACTGTAAAATGAATTTAATAATATTTTGCAGGAGAGCTATGAGTATATAATGATTTAACATATGTAAGGTGTCTCACTTCTATCATTATTAAATAAGATAATACATAAATTTTAAAAATATTCTGAGATAATAAAGCTCAACAGAAGCAATATTACTATTTTTACTCTATTCACTTTGAAGGTCGGAGTTCCAGAAATCAATTTTTAAATTACTTCATAGTGATACACTTAAAGTGAATCACAAAGAACTTAGATAATGACATTAGACTCCACTCCTGATCTTGAAAACCAAAAAAAATCAGAATCATCAAGAGTCTTTAAGTTCATACTTTAGCAGTTTCTGAAAAATAATTAATTGAAAATGCAATTAATTCCTTAGCTTACCCTTAAATATTTTCAAAAGGTAGCAATTCTACAATCATTAGCATCAATATTCAGATATAAAATGGTATTAGAGGGGCAATGAATTTATAAAAATATACTATTTCCCACCATGATATTTCATAACATTGTCCTAAACTTACCATTTAAAGTTTTCTGAATGCCCAGCCGGGTGTAGCTCAGCGGCTGAGCATCGACCTAGGATCCAGGCAATTAGGGTTCAATTCCTGGTCAGGGCACATGCCCAGATTGTGGGCTCGATCAATGACTCTCTCATCATTGATGTTTCTATCACTCTCTCCCTCTCTTTTCCTCTCTCTGAAATCAATAAAGATATATTTATAAATAAATAAATAAATAAATAAATAAATAAATAAATAAATAAATAAATAAAACTTTCTGAACAATCGGAATAACTAGATAGAAATAAAAAATTTAGAACAAATGTATTTGCCATTTTAACAATTTTCCTGAATATTGACTAAAATTAATTATCATAGGTACACATACAATTCTTTTTGTATATGGAAAAATGTCCAATATGAAATTCACTTAATAAACTATTCATTTTAAATATTATTCAATAGCATGTAATAAAAGGTTGAATAGTATAATTAATGTTGCTGCTTGAAAAACACGATGGGGGGAGCTATGTAATTAATATTCTATTGAGCTTTATTATGTCAGAAGGCCTGCCATCTGGCCAGGTGGTGTTTCACAGGGTGGCATCACCTTGGTGAAACCAATCAGGTCCAAATTTTGTTCTCATCAAGCAAACTCTAGAAGAAAAGATTAATTCAAGCAAAACCCACAAACAACTGCCATGAACCAAACTGAACAAACAAATGAACAGCACAGAAGAAAATCTGAATTTTTTCGTTTACACTTTGTGTATTTCTTTCCTGGGGCTAGGTTATTAACAACTGCTTTCCCAAATGTGCATCCTGGGATCATCAGATCTGTAAAGGCAAATGTACTTGATAGAAATCAGATCAAAGGAAATAGTTTAAACATTTAAATTAATGAGTTATTGGTAGTAATGAGAGTTAGGTATAATTGCCATGTTCCCTGCTCCATATTAGAGAGATATATGTGCCTGAGATTGATCAGTTCATCTGGACAACACTAATGGATACTAAACAATGTTATCTGTAATCTATAAGCACCACAAGAACAGGGACCCTGTCTTAATCTTTTTTTTTTTTTTTTTTTTTTTTTTTGGTCTATGACACTTAACTCACTTCTGACAAAAGTAAGTACTACAATATTTTTAATTCAATTTTTCTTTTCTATTTTCATTTCCATGTAAACAATGACAGATTCCTATTTTTGGCAGTCATTTTTGTTTTGTTTTTTAACCTTAATAATGGTAGCAATTTGGCTATTTCTACTTAGACTAATACTATCTACCATAATAGATAAACCTTGAAATCTCAGTGGCATAACAAAATAAAAGGTCCTTTCTTACTCACAACAGTCCAATGTGGGTTGTCCAGGTGGATCAGCTCTTTTCCATGTAGTGATTCAAGGTCTCCAGATTATTATAACTCCTGGGTCTGTGTCAACGTATTACTCCCAAGTTTTCATTAGGGTTCTAAAGAATCTGCAAAACAAACAAACAAACAAAAATGAGTAAGGAAAATTCCTAATGATGGTTTATTGGAAAGGCTTTGGCTGTGGCAATTCTGCCTTAGCTCCATTGTTCATGATCTAGTCATATGGCTACAGTTACCTGGTTGAAAAAAGGTTAGACAGGAGAGAGGGGAGATTGCAGCCCTGTGAGAAGCAGCGGAGCACCCCGCCCCCAGCCATGGACTCGCTTTACTCCTAAAATCCTATGTATCAGCTTGCAAAACCCAGAGACACATACCTGAGTGGACGGAGTGCGAGTGGGGAGCACTGAAGACACACCACGGAGTCCGGTAAGAGAGGGGGCGTAGGAAGGGGAAGCCCCCCCGAAGCCTGTGCTGGGCTCCAAGCCCGAGGCTTGGAGGCTGCAAAGCTCCCTCCCCTCGGGAGTGCGGACGGCATCCAAAAGCGGGGATCCCACACCCAGAGCAGGGAGGGGAAGGGGCGCCCCGCGCACAGGGCAGAGGGACCCAGGGAAGCGGTGAGTCCCTGAGGAGGAGCCGGCGCCTTCCTAGGGAACAAAGCCTCTAGTGGCGGCTGCGACTGGTGTCTAGTGCCCGGGGTGCTGACCATAGGGAAGGCTGTCCCACAGTGTGTGGCGCCCGAGTGGTAATAGACCAGAGGTTGGGACTGAGCAGCTGCACAAGGGGACCCTCTGCCTCCCTGTGGGGCACTGTGTTGGGCCCCAGAAAGCGCTGAATCTGCGTGGCGCGGGGGAGGGGAGGAGCCCTCCCGCCCTGAGCTCCCGGTGCCGAGAGGCTGGGATCTGTGACCAGCCCTGAGGGGCGCCGTGGTGGTGCGTGAAGCCGCCCCAGCTTTGCTGAGGCCAGCGGTGTGGGGAGCTGCCTGGAGCTGACTTTGGGTCCCCTCCTGCTGGGTGCCTTGGCCCCGGAGGCAGCAGGACCTTGCAGGGCGGACTCTCTGCCTGCGTGTTGCTTTGTGCATTTGTGAGTCTGATCCCGGAACTGGCTCCCATCTTCCCAGCGTGCACTGCACGGACAGTCCAGCGGAGGCTGCGATTGGGGGCTGCAAAGTAGATGGTCTGAGGGGCGGGCCCGGTGCGACCAGCCAACCAGAGCTGAGCAGGGAGGGGTGGAGCCCGCCAGCCTCTCCTTCAGCCAGGAGCACCGCCCCCAATAGGAAAGGGGTGGGTCCAGCTCACTGAGGTCCCAGACACCCCTCCAGGGTATAGTCCTGAGGGGGAAGGGAGAGCAGCTCACAGGGGGACATTACAAGAATAAGACTCTCAGGGACTGTGGTTTGGGAGCTGGAGGAAACACTGAAAACCCCTGCGGGCCAGAGCCTGGGGAACCAGGATCAGGGGACAGGGTAGGGACTGAGGAGCTGGCTGTGGAGCAGAGACTGACTCCTGCAGAGTGAGCGCCTGACAGCGACACCTCTAAGGGGAGGGATACCCTGAGCTACACTAGCCACCCTGCACCCTAAAGACTCTGCAGAAGACTCTGGAGCAAGACCAGGCAATTACAAGGTTGCAAAATAGCTGACAAGGGGAGGTGGTCCACGGAGAGCTTCAGAACAACCATCTACCTAAGGACACCAGAGCCAAACCTAGAAGGCTCCTCACATTGGGTGATACACAAGTACGTCCCAGGAGAACTGAAATCAGCACACAAAATTTTCTTTTCTTCTCTTTTCCCTTAGGAAGAAGAGAAAGGGAAAAAAAATCATTTGTTTTTTCTTCTTTTTAAATTTTATAATAATTTAAAAAATTATTTTAAAATTTTTAATTACTTTTTTTTCTTCTTTTATTTTTTTAAAGAATTTGTTTTGCTTAACTTGTTTTTGTTTTGTTTCTCTTTTTGGTTTTGTTTCTTTGCTTTGTTTTGTTTTTTCCTTGCTTCTAATAGCAAGACGGTCTTGATGTTCCTGCTTAATGGCTGGGACTTTATCATTATAACCAAAATGTTTACTGCTTTTCTCTATAGATTTCCCCAAATCTCTTATTGGACTCCCTCCCTGCCCAGGCTTTATCTCTCTCTCTCTCCTCTTGATCCACTGGCATAACTTTTGTTTTCCTTTCTTCTTTTTTCTTCTTCTTCTTTTCCTCCTTTCTTTTATTTTCCTCTGTTCTGTCTTCCTGTCTTTTTGTTAGATTGTTAGTTTCTTATTCTCTTTAACGTATTTTTAGTTTTTCATTTTCAACTATTATCCTTTTCCTATTCTCTCCTTTAATTGTTTGCTGGCCCTTTTTTCAGATTCTTTTCTCTGCATCTATTATCTCCCAGTAGCTTCTCTATTTTTTACATTTTAATTTATTATTTTCTAAATTTTAGTCACTATTAATAACAATATACTTCTCCCTCTCTAAGCTTTACTTTCTTTCTTTCTCTTTCTTTTTTTTTTAAACTATTTTTTTTCCCTCTAGAACTTGTGTTCTCCCTTCACTCTCCCAGTTCTATTTTCACGTGGGTTGTCTTCATTGTGACTGTGAAGATATTTTGTAAGATACCCTTTGTTTCTTGGAAGTTTAGTTGGGTATTGTCCTGCCTTGCCAGCACCTGTACAACAGCTTACACAATGAGTTTGGGGCTGAGACACACAGTAAGCCAACCTGAGAGGAGAGCCCTCTCAGGAACTGGTCAACAACCCTCTAGACCCAACAACAACAGGAGAACCCAAAGAACCCATAAAACGGACACCCACAGAAGGGACACACCCAGAAAAAAGAGCTCCGAAGTATAGAAAAAAGAGCTCCGAAGCACCTCTGGGCTCCACTGGTCTCACAGTACAAAATCCCTCCCCACAAGATTGGGGGACAACAAATATACCTAATATATAGATACAAACACTAAGACCTACCAAAATGGGGAGACAAAGAAGCAACCCCCAAATTAAAGAAAAGGAAAAAGTGCCAGAAAAAGACTTTGATGAGATAGAGTTAAGCAAGTTATCAGAAAGAGTTCAGATTATTGATTACAAAGATGTTCAAGGAATTTAAGAAGACACTAGATGATAAGATCAAGGACCTTAGTGAAAACATGAAAAAAGAGATACATACCATAAATAAAACTCAGACAGAGATAAAGAATGTTGTATCTGATATCAAGAATGTACTGGAAGGAATTAAAAGCAGGCTCAATGAAGCAGAGGATAGAATAAGTGACTTAGAAGACAAGGTAGAAAAAAAATCACTCAATAGGAGCAGCAAAAAGAAAAAACACTTAAAAAGCATGAGGACAGTCTAAGGGAGTTTGGGACAACATGAAGTGAAACAACATTTGCATTATAGGAGTGCCAGAGGGGGAGGAAAGAGAGCAAGGGATAGAGAACTTGGTGGAGGAAATAATGACAGAAACCTTCCTAGGCTGGTAAGGGAGAAAGCCACACAAGTTCAGGAAGCACATAGGGTTCCAAACAAGGGAGACACAAAGAGACCCACTCCAAGACACATCATAGTTAAAATGGCAAATATCAAGGACAAGGAGAGAATATTAAGAGTTGCAAGAGAGAGACAAGCAGTGACCTACAAGGGAACCCCCAGAAGGCTGACAGCTGATTTCTCAACAGAAAATCTTCAGGCCAGAAGGGAGTGGCATGAAGTTCTCAAAGTAATGAAAAGCAAGAACATGCAACCAAGATTGCTTTATCCAGCAAGGCTATCATTTAAATTGGAAGGTGAAATAAAGATCTTCCCAGACAAAAAAAGGCTAAAGGAGTTCAGTACCACCAAACCAGCATTGCAAGAAATGCTAAAAGGACTGCTTTAAGAAAAAGAAGAAATAGTGAGAGAAAGGTACATCTGCATAAAGGGAAAAATGGCATTAAATAAGTTGATATCAATAGTAACCTTAAATGTAAACAGAATAAATGGTCCAATCAAGAGACACAGAGGAGCTGAACAGATAAGAAAACAGGACCCAAATATATGCTGTCTACAAGAGACCCACCTGAGAGCAAAAGACTCACACAGGCTAAAAATGAAGGGATGGAATAAAATATTCCATGCAAATGGAAAGGAAAAGAAAGCTGGAGTAGCAATTCTTATTTCTGACAAAATAGAGTTCAAATTAAAGACCATAACAAGAGACAAAGAGGGTCACTACATAATACTAAAGGGATCAATCCAACAGGAGGAAATAACCCTTATAAACATTTATGCGTATAATATAGGAGCAATTAAATATATAAAAAATTTCTTGGGGGACTTTCAGGGGGAGATTGATAGCAACACAACCATAGTGGGGGACTTTAACACCCCACCGTCAGCACTGGACATATCATCAAGACAAAAAATTAATGGAAACACAGACCTTAAATAACTCACTAGACCTAATGGGTTTAATTTACATTTACAGAACATTTCACCCCAAAGCAGCAGAATACACATTCTTCTCATGTGCACATGGAACATTCTCAAAAATAGATCACATTTTTGGGCACATGGCAAGTGTCTACAAATACAAGAAGATTGAAATCATATCAAGCATCTTAGAGCACAATGCCATGAAACTAGAAATCAACCACTATAAAAAAACTCAAAAATATTTAAACATGGAAGCTAAATAGCATGCTATTAAACAATGAATGAGTTACGAATAAGATCAAGGAAGAAATCAAACACTTCATGAAAAAAAAATGAAAATGACCAGACAACAACCCAAAATCTATGGGACACAGCAAAAACAATCCTGAGAGGAAAATTCATAGCATGACAGGCCTATCTCAAGAAACAAGAAAAAGATCTAATGAACCATCTAACACAACAACTAAAAGAACTAGAACGAGAACAGCAAGAAAAGCCCCGAGCAAGTAGAAGGAAGGAAATAATAAAAATCAGAGCAGAGATTAATGACATAGAGACTAAAAAAACAATACAAAAAATCAGTGAAACCAAGAGCTGGTTCTTGAAAAGATAAATAAGATTGATGCACCTTTAGCCAGACTCACTAAGAAACAAAGAGAGAGGACCCAAGTAAATAAAACCAGAAATGAGAAAGGCAATATAACAACCGTCCCAACAGAAATACAAAGGATTGTAAGAAATTACTATGAGCAATTATATGCCAACAAATGGGACAACATGGGTGAAATCAACAAAATCCTGGAAGCCTACAGCCTTCGAAAGCTAAATCAAGAAGAGGCAGAAATCCTGAATAGGCTGATAACAACTAATGAAATTGAAGCAGTAATCAAAAAATTCCCAGCAAACAAAAGTCCTGGACCAGATCGATTTACAGGCGAGTTTTACCAAACATTCAAAGAAGAATTAACACCTATTCTATTCAAACTATTCCAGGAAACTCCAAAACTCTTTTAATGAAGCCAGCATCATCCTAATCCCAAAACTAGATAAAGACACTATAATGAAAGAAAATTAAAGGCCAATATCCCTGATGAACATAGATGCTAAAATCCTCACTAAAATACTAGAAAACCGGATCCAGCAATACATTAAAGAGATCATACATCATGAACAAGTGGAATTTATTCCAAGGATGCAAGGCTAGTATAACATCTGCAAATCAATAAACGTGATATATCACATAAACAAAATGAAGGACAAAAATCATATGATCATATCAACAGATGCAGAAAAAGCATTCAACAAAATCCAGCACCCATTTCTGATAAAAACTCTCAGCAAAGCAGGAATAGAGGGATCATACCTCAACATAATAACGGCCATATATGACAGACCTACAGCCAACATCATACCCAGTGGCCCAAAACTAAAACCATTTCTCTTAAAAACAGGAACAAGACAGGGATGTCCACTTTCACCACTCTTATTCAACATAGTACTGGAAGTCCTCGCCATAGCCATCAGACAGGAAGAAAACATGAAAGGTATCCAAATGGGAAAGGAGGAAGTAAAACTGTCATTATTTGCAGATGACATGATATTGTACATAGAAAACCCTAAAGACTCCATCAAAGTACTACTAGATTTGATAAATGAATTTGGCAAGGTAGCTGGATACAAAATCAATGTCCAGAAATCAATGGCATTCTTATACACCAACAATGAACTTTCAGAGAGAGAAATTAAAAAACCAATACCATTTACCATTGCAACTAAAAAAATAATATACCTAGGTATAAACTTAACCAAGGATGTAAAAGACCTGTACTCGGAAAACTACAGGACACTGAAAAAAATATAGAGGAAGATATAAACAAGTGGAAGAATATACCGTGGTGATGGATTGGAAGAATTAATATCGTTAAAATGTCCATACTACCCAAAGTAATTTATAAATTCAATGCAATTCCTATTAAAATACCAACAGCACATTTCACAGACCTAGAACAAACATTTTGAAAATTTATATGGAACCAAAAAAGACCCCAAATAGCTGCAGCCATCTTGAGAAATAAGAACAGAGTGAGAGAGATCACTTTGACAGATATCAAACTGTATTACGAAGCCACTGTAATCAAAATCGCCTGGTATTGGTACAACAACAGGCATATAGATCAATGGAACAGAACAGAGTCCCCAGAAATAGACTCACACCATTATGGTCAGATAATATTTGACAAAGGAGGCAAGAATATCCAATGGAGTAAAGACAGTCTCTTCAATAAGTGGTCCTGGGAAAATTGGACAGCTACATGCAAAAAAAAAAAAACTAGACCACCAACTTTCACCATACACAAAAGTAAACTCAAAATGGATAAAAGACTTAAACATAAGTCATGAAACCATAAAAATTCTGGAAGAAAACATAGGCAGTAAAGTCACAGACATCCTACGTAGTGGATTTTTCACTGATACATCTCCTAGGGCAAGAGAAACAAAGGAAAAAATGAACATATGGGACTACATCAAACTAAAAAGCTTCTGCACAGCAAAAGAAAACAGTTTCAAAATACAGTTTCCACGGTCTGGAAAATCATATTTGCCAAGGATATATCTGATAAGGGGCTAATTTCCAAAGTATACAAAGAACTCATAGTACTCAGCAAGAGGAAGACAAACAACGCAATTAAGAAATGGGCAAAATACCTGAATAGACTCTTCTCCAAAGAGTACATACAGATGGCCAAGAGACACATGAGAAAATGCTCAACATCGATAATCATCAGAGAAATGCAAATTAAAACCACAATGAGGTATCACTTCACACCTGTCAGAATGACTCCATCAACAAATCAACAAATGACATGTGCTGGTGAGGGTGTGGAGAAAGGGGAACCCTAGTACACTGCTGGTGGGAATGCAGACTGGTGCAACCACTATGGAAAACAGTATGGAGTTTCCTCAAAAAATTAAAAATGGAGCTGCCTTTTGACCCAGTGATCCCACTTCTAGGAATATACCCTAAGAATCCTGAAACACTAATCAGAAAGAATATATGCACCCCTATGTTCATAGCAGCACAGTTTACAATAGCTAAGATCTGGAAACAGCCCAAGTGCCCATCAGTAGCTGAGTGGATAAAAAAGCTGTGGGACATTTACACCATGGAATACTGCGCAGCTGTAAAGAAGAAGGTTCTTGTACCCTTTGGGATAGTATGGATGGACTTGGAGAAAATTATGCTAAGTGAAATAAGCCAGGCAGAGAAAGACAAACATCACATGATCTTGCTTTTATGTGGAATCTAAAGAACTTAATAAACTGATGAACAGAATAGACTCAATGACATGGAAGCATCGATCAGACTGAATGTCAGAGGGATGGAGGAGGGCAGGTGGGTGGAGGGGGAGAGGGTAACCAAAGAATTTATATGCATATATGCACAACCTAAGTATATGGACAAGGGTGGGGAGAGGGACTAGTGAGGGGGGTGGGATGGGTGGAATGGGTCATTGGGGAGATAAAGGGACATTTGTAATATTTTAAACAAAAATAAAAAAGAAAAAAAAATTAGACAAATTTACATTATGTACAGATAGGCATCCAGTTAATTTTTACACAATATACAAATAATTTCTCTCATCATTTTTGCTTGTGTTACAGCATTTTTCTTATTAAGATTTTGATGATTATCTCTCCTTACCTATATACTTTTAATTCTAAGTAATGATCATCTCTGTCACTTTTATATGTCACTTGCCTTCAGTTTGTTAAATTTCCCCAGATATAGAGTTTGCTCAATACCATTCAGGGCTCCAGAAACATTATGATATCTCCACAGTGAAGCTTTACAGACTTCCTCAACCAAAATAATAACTACTGCCTATCCTCATCACTCTCTATTCCCTTACCCAATTTAATTTTGAATCATAGTATTCTTTACTAAATAATTTGTATCTTTTAATTATTTGTATAGTAGCTCATTTTCTTTTATTGCTTGTCTCTCTCATTATAATGTGTATAGCATAAGCATATAATTTGTTGATCTTTTGATTTGTGAATATCTCCAGACACTAAATAGTGCTTTTTTTCCTGGTGTTCACTAAATATTTTAATTAATCAATTAATCATTTTTCTCCTACTAGGCCATGCTTAATGTAATGACTGTGAGATAATTTTTTAAAGCTTCATAGGTATGATTACTATTTTTTTAAATATTAAAGGTAAAGTTCAAAAACAAGAGTGATGACAAAATATTTCCTATACAGTATTTTAAATTTTTGATTTAAAAAAATGATTGATTTTGTGATATATAATAATATAGCATAGAATCATGTTGCTGAAAGAGTCTGTGGTGTCACTAATCCTCCCCACTTAAGTGCAGCCAAATTTTGATTACTATTGACAAATAGATATAATAGTCTTTTAAGAAAATTCCTTAAACAACTTCAGTAAACAGGTGAAGACAGCAGTGATTCTCACTTTTCAAAAAATATTTTTAAAAACCCTGTCATATTTACCTTGGGATTATGCTCTTCAGTCATAGGAATATAAAACAAACACATATATTTGAAAAATAACTACTTATCACCTTCTTTGACTTATTGTAATATATATATTTAAATCTTATAAAATTGTTCTTCTGATATCACATTATTGAGTTAGATAATTCTGTTGGTATTCACTGCTCCTTAACATTTGGGTTTCAGTATTCAGAAAACTTTATTTTAAAAAAGTGAGAAAAAACGATCCTTGGGTTTAATTCTTGGTTGGCAACTTACTACATATGTAAACTATACAACTGATACCCTAATGTCTCCTGGTCACCATTTTTCCTCCTTCATAACACTGGAAAGTACTCAGTTTAGCAATATATTGTGGGGATTAGATAAAATAAAGTAAGAAAAATATGATATGACTTGCCATATCCTCAATAAAAATCAACAACATGACATTTTTCCTTCACATTCACAATTGCCATGAAAAGTTTCAGTCATGCAGCCAATGCTCCTTGTCATTTTCCCTAACTTACTCCCCGTCTCTTAATATATATTTTTTTGCTTTGTGTATCTTTGAAAGGCACTATGGCATTTTAAAAAATGTGATGCAAAAATGCAAAATGGAATAGTAGCTGTAAGAATGGGTTTTCTCTTCTGTTTCAGAATTGCAAAGTCATTATTGCCACATTAATATTTTTAAAAAATACGTTTTATTTTCAAATTTAGATGCCCATTTTAATAGTGCAAGTGAGGCTTTTCACCAGACCTTCTTTTAAAATCAATTAATTTTCAGAAAAAGAAATGAGACAAGGCTTTAATTTGCTTCCTGCAGGGTAGATGAAATTGGTTCACTTTATTTCTTATTTCTTTATTAACACCTTTTGTCAAAAAGAAACATTATTTTTAATGCAAAGCCCAAGATGTTGAAAATGCTTGGTTGAATTTGCACCGGTCTTTCTTAAGAAATCATAATTATAGCCCTTTCCTTAAAATTTTAAATCCTTTCCTAGGATTGGAATAGTATTAACTTTTGCCTTAATTTTGAATTCTAAGAAAAAGACTGGCAAATACCTCTTTTTGAGATTAATAGCCACACATTTTCTCCTCAACTGCATGTGTACTGCACCTAATAGCTTCAGCACTTAAGCCAACATGTAGCAATAAATTGTAAGGTAGTGAAGATGACATCAAGCATTAAATGTGTTTCACTTATACCTACACAAAAGGAGGCAGGGAAGAGAATATAGTGTATAGGTGATGTTTTGAATTGGGATAAAAATAGAGAAAATATCTTCTCGTGATTTCTGTGTCAGAGTTTCCTAAGGAGTGATCATAAAATCATGCTTAGATATTTGAATGGAATGTTAATAATCCCAGAAGAAGACAGCTATAAATCACTTAGAAAAAATTATATAGACTAGAAAATTTTTCCCAATGCTATAGTTGGGTGGCTAAAGTTAAAGGGACCATAAAAGCATGAGTGGACTTATCTTCGTGTACTTTTTAAACTTCTTAGTTGACTCACATGCATTAATTGACTCAACATTGATGAGAACAAATCAATCATCATACTATTATAGAATGGATCGTATAGCTAATCTATCCTGACTAATCTTAAAAATTTCTAAAAGTACTATAACAATCTATTACTCTTTTAATATATTTGCTTCAGCACACAACACAAAGCCTTTGTGGGAAGAAAGATGTCCAAGACATCTGAAAACGTTGCATTAGAATAGAGATGAGACACCGTCACAAGTAATTATGATATAAACTATAAAGTATACATCACAAAAAGGTTAAAAAAATAGTGCTTTACAGGTTTGGAAGAGCCATCAAGTTTGTGCTGGGATTATATGAAATGGCTCTGTGGAGTCAAATGACAAATGAGCTGGGCTGGAAGACATATACAGGATTTAATAGACAGAGAGGAGTGTGGAGAAGGAAAACATAAAACATTTTTAAAAGAAGAGTAAGTTTAAGAAATTCTCTCCTGTTCCTGAAACTCTGCACACTAAATGTATAAAAGTTGAATGATAGATTTATATATTATAAAAATGAACTGACACTAGAATCCTAATGTATATTTGTGTATAAATATATGTATATATTTCTATATATAAGTTATAGTATTTACTGTACTATTTCAACAAAATAATTCTGAGCAATAATTAAGATGGCTTGGCACAGCTAAAACAATAAAGACAGTGGTCAGAGAGCATCCCGCCACTGGCCAACCTCATAGAAGCTTCTGTTAACCACCCCCAGAGGGGGAAAATCTCCTCTAACCTACTCGATGGACAGGACACTCATATTGCTTAGATATCCTCTCCTTTAGTGAGGATGCTTCCCTTTTTCTCTTACTCCCTGCCCTTAAAAATGGGATATGCTTTCCCTCATGAAGCCAGAGCTCTACCTGGATACTGTTGGAGTGTTAGAAGGCTGGAAGATCATAGAATATGTATAGGTAAGGAAGAGATCAAGGAAGTGTAAGAGGAAGGAGAGAGAAGAATTATGTGAAATGATAGAACTGATTCTCTCTTCATCCCAAGGTAAAATACTCTCCCCTGTAATATCCAATAACTGTAAGTAAATATATGCATGCGTATGTGTGTGTGTGTCATAGTGTAACTTTCTTATCTGCACTAGTGCAGAGGTCACCAACTGGCTGGATTCTGGAAGAATTCAGCTTGTGGATAAGTTTGGATTGGCATGTGCAATTTCATAGATATAGATTAGATAGATGATAGATGATAGATGATAGATTGATAGATGATAGATTGATAGATAGGTAGATGATAGATAGAGATAGATAGATAGACAGCTATAGATAGGTGATAGATAAATAGATAAATGATAGATAGGTAATAGATAGGTGATAGATGATAGATAGATATTGATACAAAGATGCAGAGATATTGAGACACAGAGGTATTAATGTAGATGGAGCCTGAACTCTCCAATATGCCTTTGCTGCCAAGACTTCCTATTATATTATACTGGCTTACTGTACTTCATTATGTTATTCTTCTTACCATTGAAAACATGTGTTTGGGTCCACTGGTCCAAGCAGCTTAGCTTAGGCCAGAATTCCTCAGTTTTGAGCATATCTAATCAGTTTGCTGACCTGAGTTTCTCCACCACGATATGCAACTCCTTCAAGGTCAAATTTTTTGTTTTATTTTGTTTTATTTATCTTTTTGTTTTAATTTTATTTAATACAGAAAATCTCACACTGAAGCTTAATATATAAGCTATCTAAATATGTTCCTATTTGGTCAGGACAATAGAGCAGGGTGTTGGAAGGAGGAAAAATCTTCATTTTATTGTGCTCTTAAAAATATTTTGTAGATATAGTTTAACACAGTCTCTAGAACTAAAAAGTCTCTAGAATTAAAAATTAAAAAGACTCATGCACATCATCTTTGTATGATGCATTCCCTCTACATTTAAGGTTACTTTATTGCTTTCAATTTTTTCAATGTTCATTAGTGCACCGCATATTTTGAGTAATAGACTTAATATTGACTGTGCTCGTGGGGTTTAGTGATGGTCCTGAAAAATATGAATCGATATCTTCCACTCTGTTTTCCCCTCCAGTGTGATTTGGCTATATGCACTTTAGCGTAAACAGCCACAGGCTGGTTATAAATCATTCTACCTATCTTCCCACTGACAGTCTGCAACCAGGTTGGTAGGTTTCCCGAGGGAGGAGAAAGCAGGGCAACTCTCGGTCATGATAAGCATTCTAACTGCGAGCGCTTGCAGCTGGAATGTGCCTGCCTCTTAAGGAACAGAAGGAAATGTCCACAGAGAGCTATTTTAAAAAATGCAATTCAATTTAAAATATATTCATGCATTTCTGTTTAGGGAATTTAAATTAAATTGCTATTTAAAGTTAACATAGAGACCTTATTAATGGCATTGAGATCATCAACATTCGAAGTGTTTAAAGATCAGGCCAAGAATGTTTAAGCAAAGACACAGTATATATAATTGTCATTGAGTGCAAATATGATTATACATACCTATCACATCTCATTTACTAAGAATATACATATTATTACCTCTATGAAAGCAAGACATAATGATGATAAAACCTATTCTATAAATTACAAATGTTAAAAAATTATGCTGCCCAAATGTGTCATCCCTCAGATATGATATACTTTAAAATTGCATAGACTCTCATTTTTTAAAGTACTTTCACATCACTGTGATGAGTACTCTGGTTGTTTTAAAGGCAAAGTGCACTTTTGTCATCCATAGCTGGTCACACATTTTTAAGGATTAGAGGTACAATTTCTCCTTGAATAACATTTTCCTCTGGAGAAGCTAATGAGGCAAGAAAAGATCAAATCTGTGAGGTTGATCTCAATCTAACCATGCTCTGAGTAATCTATCTTGACATTATGATCTATTGTAATAGAAATATACTATGCACCTGTCATTAATTAAATAATCAACCTGTGCCAAGGCACTCCAAACATCAATTTCCAGGAGAAAATGGATAAAGATGACATATACCCAGAGGTGAAGCTTAGGGTAAACTGATTTTGACTACATGGATTCCAATGCTTGCTCTAATACTACCTAAGTAAGTTTGAGCAAACTTTTTATTCTCCAAATATGTGTTTCCTTAGTTGTAAAATGAAGATAAAAATTATACGTACATATGTGTGTGGCTATGCAGGCTATAGATGGAAAAATAAAGCACTGTCCATTGGTACATAGTTAGTACTCAATAAATGCTCTAACATCAATAAATTTCCATGTGTCATGTGTAGAGAATTAAAATCAAAATTAAGCTGGTCCTTTATGTTTTGTTTAGTTCAGAAAAGATATATTTTGGTCTCTTATTTAATGAGGGCTCTTGACTGTCAAAGGCTATCATGTGAATGCTTAATATCAAAGTTCCCCAGGCTGTTGCCTTTCTCAGAGGCAGATGGTAAATCTGTCAGCAGTAGCGTTCAGAACAACAACAACCCAGATGCTTTTAAACACTGCATGTAAAGCTGCTCCTACCACAAAGTGTACCATTGGGCAAGATGCCAAAGGAAGGTCCCCAAGGCAATTAGAGGCTTCTGAATCTAACTCTGGCTGTCTGGGAAGTCAAATAAATGCAGCTTGCTTAGCCATACACCATTTAATTCAAAGAGCATGCTCCTTACTTATACTCAAGCCAGTCTTCAGTGTTTCAAACTAGCTACATTCTAACAAGAGATTTGTATGATTTTTATTCATAGAAAGAAGTTTTACACTACTTTATAGTGTTCTTTGTTAATAAAGCAAACCTATTAGACTTAATAACCATTTATCTGTAATTATTTTGCATATACAGTTATCTTTACTGATTCATAATAAACCCAATATTTGTGCCCCTTAGCATAATTTGAATAGTGATGACTTCAGTAAGCATAGGAGACCTATTCATAAGTCCTGGGTAAAGTTATCAGGCTCTTGTTCAATATAACTGTAACATTCAATAAAAATGATAAAGGGAATAGAAAAGAATGTCATCCAATAGAAGTAAAATAATATTTTTATTTGTAAAAATATCTCCTATATTTAAAGAATATGCTTTATTTTATTTATTTATTTATTTATTTATTTATTTATTTATTTATTTATTTATTTATTATGTTTTATTGAATTTATTGGGGTAACTTTGGTTAATAAAATTACATAGGCTTCAGGTGTACAATTCTATAATACATCATCTGTATATTGAATTATGTGTTCACCGCCCCAAGTGAGTCTCCTTCCATCACCACTTATTCCCCCTTTACCCTCTTCTACCTCCCTCCACCCCGCTTTCCCTCTGGCAGCCCAAGTGCCCATCAGAAGATCAGTGGATAAAAAAGCTGTGGTACATTTACACCATGGAATGCTATTTGGCTGTAAATAAAGAAGGAAATCTTACCCTTTGCAATAGCATGGGTGGACCTGAAGAGCATTATGCAAAGTGAAATAAGCCAGTCAGAGAAAGACAAGTACCACAGAATTTCACTCATATGTGCAATCTAATAAACAAAATAAACTAACAAACAAAAGAGAAACAGACTTATAGGTAGAGAACAGACTGACAGCTGTCAGAGGGGAGGGGGCTATGGGGCTGGGTGACAAAGGTGAAGGGATTAAGATAAAAAACTCAAAAAGAACATACTTTTAAAGTATGTATATGGATCTGTCGTGTTATTTATAGCTTCTGGTAAAAATCAACAGAACAGAACTGAAATATTCATTGCACATTTACTATGTATTTAGCCTTACTCTAGGCACTTTGGATTCATTTTCTTTAAACTTTATAAGGAAACTTCATATATCTTTATTATTCCCTTTATATAGAAAAGGAGACTTGACCATGGGCATAGAGCTCAGTAGGTGCTAAAGAGGATTTGAATCCTGGGAGTTTTTGGCCCCAAAGACAGTGTCCTTTTGATTGTACCATCCAAAGAATAAGGGATATTTTAACTTTTGCAATGACAAGTTTCTCATACTTAAAGGAAGAGTTCATTTCTTCATTATGTAAAATATATATGGATACAAAGTCTGAAGGCTTTTAGGATAGACAGCATTGGTTTTAATTATTGATTATATGACATTTCTAGATTATTCTGTCCTCTATGAAAAGAGACGAAGATACCTATCTTAGAGGGGTAAGGTCAGGATATAAAGGACAATTAGGGTTGCATGGTACAAAAAATATAGAGATTAAAACTAAAGCTCAGAGAATTTAAGTAACTCAGTCAGGGTCACATGAATTAATAGCAGAGCTGCCCTCAAACCCATATTTTCTAGGTGCCTTCAAATTGAAAAACTGTGGAGGGTAATAGCAGATTGTAAACTTGAAAGAATTATAAATGCTAGATATTGTTCACTGCCATAGGCATGGCAATATTGTTAAAAAATAATAACATAATAAAAGGAAATAATATTTCCCCAGAATACCTAATAACAGTATTCAATGCATGATATCACTTACACTGTATGTGTGCTGTTCTGTATCCAGCAGAGATGTCATAGAGAAAGAAGAAAAGAATTCTGAAAAGACCTACCAAATTATAGTTGATTTTTATTTCTTTCATTTATTTCCTTATGTGTATTTTATATCCATATATTTTCCATAATGAAAACATATTGCTTAGATTCTTACTCAAGAAACATGGTATAAAGTAATTAAATTCTGAGTCTCAATTTCATTTTTCTAAATATGCTTTTTCATTATATGCTGCTCATTTTATCTTGAAAACTGAAATGTTTATAAACTTCTAATTTGCATTGCATGTTGAATTTTTATTTCCTGCTTCTAGTCGTCAGTTACCACAAGACATTAAGGTAATGCTTAGGAATCATTCTTGCCATGCTGCAAGGAGAAAAATGAGCCTAGGACTTATCTCTGGAAATAAATGATGGAAATAAATCCATGGCATTAATTCTCAAAATTTATTGTACACAAGACTCCTCTAAGGTAGAAGTGCAAGTCCAGAATCCCACTCTCAGGGATTTTGATTTGGCAGATTTCAGGTAGACACCCATATCAACATTTTTAAAAATCTCCCAGGTGAGGACGGTAAAAGGGTTCTCAGGTCTCTCACTGAAACTTTGTTCAGTAGGACCTGGCCCTTCAAGTGTTGTGGTATATGAGTGAATGTAATGTTACCATCATATATTTGTGCATCAATAGATTGATGTTTGAACAGCAGACGGAGGTAACTGAAAAAAAATCACAGAAAGGATATTTTTTAAGAACATATTGTTATATCAGTTAGAATGTACTTGGTTAATTCTCGTTAATGAACAACCCTATATGTCACTGACAGCATGATCATTTTTTCCTCTTTACTGTGTAGACATAACATAGACCAGCATTAGGGATGTGCTTGCTGTAGTCACTCAAAGACTCAGACTGATGGAAGTTGCCAGAATCACCTCAGCAGTGGCAAGAGAACATGAAAAATCACAGAATGACACTCAAAACTTCTGGCGGAAGAGACAACATCACTTCTGCTTTTATTTCATGTCATAGGAAATCACATGGCCATGCTAAAATCAAATGGGTGGGAAAATTCAATTGGATCATGTGTCCAGGAGAAGGATAGTCAGAATGGTGAACATTTTAATCACTACCTTACATGCCAAAGTCAAGCAGTTACACCATCGTGTAGTGATTACAAACCCCATATGGGAAGTTTGAAAGCTCAGAAGTGAAATGCTAGTTGTATCACTTCCTAGCTCTCTGAATCTGGATAAGCCACTTCACCTCCATAACCCTCAACTCCCTTACCTCATTAAATCTCCCAGGGCTACTATCAGAAACCAGTACTACATATAAAGTATGATGTACAGTGTCTGGCATGAAGTATGAACTTACAATTATTAGTCTTATTCATAACTATAAATTATAATAAATGCACCAAAATATTCATATTCTAAAATAGGTTAGCATAAAAATGTAAAATATACTCTATCAATTATGCAGCATACATTTATTTAGCTCTGACTATTCACAAGGTATTAAGTCAGGAAAAATGAAAGATACAGAAATTAATAAAATATGGTCTCTGATACGAAGAATCTTACAGCCTGTTTGGGGAGTCAGGATTTTAGGTAGCAAACACTAGGCAGATAGTCTGGACATGGTAAAATGAAGGAGCTATGGAGAGCTAAGTATGTGATGAAATCAGATTTGAGAAAATGGTGAATCTCTTTTGGAAAAAGTGTCATTTCTGTTAGTACTGTGCACAAAAAAATTCAAAGAACTTTTAAGATGCATATGTAGTGGTATTGACAAGTGAAGGAACACTCAAATACAGGTTTTACAGGAGGCTTTTCTAAGGAAACTAAATGTATATAAATAGAAGATATAGATACAGATAGATTGATCAGTAGGTAGTTAAGTGGATATAGGTTTAGCCTTTGGACTCTCTTATTTCAAAGAATATTTGGCTTAATTATCAGAGTGTCAGAAAAGACTGCATTCATAACTTGCCTCGAATCTAAGGTGAGACTCACTCATAGAATCAGGAAAGACTATATTTTCATATGCATTTTTGTTTGAGTATGAGTGTTAGTGCATTGTCCTCACTTGAGTAATAGAATAATTTTTTTTCTAATTTCAATTTGCACGCTGAATTGTGTTTTGTGCAGTCAGACCGTGTTCTTCAAATTACAGTTTCTTTCTGCCACACTCCTAGCACTTGAGTTTGGAAAAAGAAGTCCTGCAAAGGGATGGAAACTGCAGAACAGTAACTTAGGGATCCAGGCATGTGACAATTTCCATGAATGTCAGGCATGGCAATTTGCCGCAGGGGGAAACAAGGTCATTCTGTGGACCACTATCAGAATCGTGGGCATAGATAGTAAGCAGACAAATTAATCCATCTCTAATTCAACCAGCCATTCTTCTTGTCTTCAAAGGGCTTTGTATTCAGTCATTGCTGAATTCTATAAAGTTTTTTGAATACACAGAAACTATTAAGATATACCATCTCCTTTATTAAATTGAAAGATTGAGATCATTCAAAATTCTACTTATAAATATCTGCCAGACTCAGAGCTATTTAACTTGATGTATAACTTAAATGTGCCCAGACATCATCAGATATGAGATTGAGGCCTCAAGCTATCTAATGCAAGAAGAGAAATGCCCCCCTTTTCAGTAGGTGAGGTGCTAAATATAAAAACCTTTATTTTCAATTATGGCACTTGAGCTCCAGATTGAACCCTTCCTATTCCTGCTTGGGAGGCATGCCAACCTTGCCTATGGTATAAATCAATCACGTGTATTTCATTTCGATGCTCTTTATGCTCTTTATTTCATGATTCTTAGGGCTCCTTAACAAGGCAGTCACATTAAAAGCTCAGATATTCAGAGTGAACATTAAAAAAATAAGACAGTGAAAAATTTGATTTAAAAGATGAAATAAAATGGAACATAGAAATTTCAAAAATGTGGTACAAAAGACCTAATTGAAATAAGCATTTATAACTAAAATGCAACCATTTTCCCTGTACTTTCAATTTTTCTGTAAACCTAAAATGCTCCAAAAAGAAAGTCTATTAATTTTAAAAACATACAACCATCAATTGTCTACAATGAATAGCCAGGAGTGCCAAATCTAGAAAGTTAATTCAAATTAAAAAAAAAGGCTACTCTTAAAGCGCCCATATTGCAGGATTATTTCTGTGTATACATTTACAATTTTTAAACATATTCATGGTATCAGAAAAAAATTGAAGCACATAATGAGGTGAATTATGCACTAAAAACTTTCAAGTTTAACTATTTCCCCCCCAAAATCAGATTTCTACCTTTGGTAACATTTGCATGGTTTGTTAAAATAAAGTGGTTTGATTGAAACAAATAAAACACCTACCATGTTATTCAGTAATAGCTTTACAAATAAGTTTTACATCTTTTTTTCTGAAAGGTTCGGCGGGGAAACAAAGATGAAAATGACATTATGTACTTTAGGAGTTTATCACCTAGAAGTTTAGATGAAAAATCAGAATCTATGACTAAACCCGAATCTGCATATGGAAGGAGTGCCTCAGTGTCCTGACAGTGAGATTCACAAGCTCTATTCAAGAGCAAACACTAAACATGCTGCTTCTCTCAAAACGGAGCTTCAATGAATCATCGCTTTAGCTCAAATTTCAGACCGTTCTTAATGAAATGATCAATACACAAGGATAACTATGAAAGAGAAAACAATGCATTTTGCAAGCCCCAATGTTTAATGGTAAAAGAGTCAGTACTGCAGGAAGTAAAAAATCCCAAGCAACCTAAACTCTGTTCATCGTTTAAGTTGTAGGATATGGACATATGGCAATCAAATTCCTGATCAAAATGTTTGGAGACACTTTCATGCCAAAAATACTCTTTGGAGCGTCATCTATTTAGACACTCATATGCCTCCAGAACATGTTGGCCAATAAAGCATATTTCCATTTATGTTCTGCCAAGTCTTACTCATTAGCTAAAAAATCCTATTTTGCAGCTTTTATAAAATGGATTTGCAGTACCATGTTTCAAAGTCAAGATTTTTATAATTTGTTTTGTTTGTTTTTAACTTGCAATCTCACCAAAGTACACCAAGTTAATTTTTAAACTTTAACTTATCCTTGTTTTTCACTAAATCCTCGATTACAGATGCTAATAAATTTTAAAAGATACTCAATGAGAAAGTCCCCTGGCATTGCTCACTCTTTGCTCACAGGCAATGATTAATAAAAAATTTGGAAGAAAGGAGTAAGAAGTAATACAGGATATGAAACAAATGGATCAAAATTATCCACCTATAGGTAAGCCACATAATAAATTTCAAATGTGTTTGGGAAAATGTAAATACATTATTTAGTTATTTATACTAGTTTTTAACCTTATCTTCTATTTTTACCACAGTTTTTGAAGTGTTAATTAAAAAAATAAATTCTAATCCTTCGATTTTTCCTTTGTAAAAAAAAAGTGTTTGAACAAATAGAAGTTGAGACGCCTTTTAAAAATTCTAGTGTGTTATATACTTCCTAGCAGGATAGATCCAGGCCTTGTATTCTCTAGTTTACTACACATAAATTGGGAACTGATGGATAATGAATGATTCCTTAAAATGTCAAATTACATTGAGATTTTGTTACACTTTAGAAATAAGCATTATTAGAGAAAAGATACCATATGTCTTCTATTGCTATGTAACAAGCTACCACAACCTAGTGACTTAAAACAAGTTACCTCAAACACAGTGGAGTAAAACAACACCCATTTATTACTGTATTTTCTGTAGAACAGAAGTCCAGGCATGTTATAACTGGGCTCTCTTTTAAGGTCTCACAAGGGTGAAATCAAGGGGTCATTCCAGCTGCGTCTCACCTGAAGCTCAGGGTTTATTTGCAAGTTCATTGGTTGTTGGTAGAGCTTAGTTCCATGTGGCTGTAGGACTGGGTCTCTGCTTTCTCTGGAGGTCAAGTAGGGGCTGTTCTCAGTTCTAGAGGCCCTGCCACACGGTCCTCTCCACAACTCGGCAGTTTGCTCCTTAAAGGGCATCAGGAGAATCTCACTTTGGATCTCTCTGTCAATTCCAAGAGCTGAGCTGAGTAGGTCAGGCTACGCAGGATAATCTCCCTTTAGATTAACTCCAAGTGAGCTGATTAGGATTTTAGTTACATCTGTAAAACCCCTTCTGCCATATAACTTAACATAATCACCAGAGTGAATTCTCATCATATGGATAAGTCCTGAACAAAGTCAGGAAAAGATGATTACACAGGGAGCAGAAAACTTGAGTCATCTTAGAATTCTGCCTACCACCGATACCTAAAAAATATATATGATAATATGATAAAACTTTGCCAAACTAGAAGTGAAAAATATGTAAATTGAAGACAATTTTAGGCAAGGAAATCAAATTTTTTTGTGACTATGAAAACAAATAAGCTCTCATAATTTTTTTCTCATGTAAATACAGAATTTAAGAAAACATATTAAAGCCTAGCATTATTATAGCAGTCTCATTTTCTTTTATGGAGACTGATGGTAAATCCTATAAGTTGATAAAGATCAGTTACTTTGCATAATAATCACTAAAGAAACGATGCATCAGAAATCTGAAACCATCTTATCCTCTAACTCTTGTTTTTTTGTGTTCTTTTTTTATTGTTTGGCCATAAAGATAAATAATTTTTTTTTTTTTTACACAGAGGGGCAATGATTTTTATTTGCATTTAAAGGTAGAAACATACATATCAATTCTTATGATTATTGTAAGAAATACAGTAGTGGAGGTCAGCTTCCTTTGTCTAAATTAAAGCAGAGAAATAATATCCAAGTGGCAGAGCAGTTTAGTGGTAAGGAGTTCTATGAGTTTACACCCTCAATTCTTTTACAACATCCTCTTGGCACTTAATATTTTACTATGGGAAATATTTGAAATATTTTACACCGTTTGGCATTTTTTTTTTTTTTTTAGTTTATCCATAACAAGAAAAGTAACCTTGTTGCATTCATTATTTAAACATAATATTGCAGGATTCGTTTATTAATTTAATACAAATTTATTAAACATTTCCTACATGTCAGCACTGTCTAAGGGCTGAAGATACAGCAGAACAAAACAGATCCCCAAGCCTGGCTGGGCGTGGCTCAGTGACTGAGCATCGCCCTCGGGTCCAGGAGATGGCAGCTCGATTCCCTGTCAGGGCCCAAGCCCGCATTGCAGGCTCCACCCCAGCAGGGAAGATAAATAATTTTGAACTTCTCCTTGTGTTTAATCGGTGACTATATAATATGCCTCTTTCTGAGATTTCCACTTGGGTTCTGGATATATAGGTTATATTACTGAACAAATGTTTTCATTTGGGAGCATGACATTTAATTTACCCTAAATGTCCCTGGAGTCCCAATGCAGTAGTTATGGTCCATCATCTTCTTTCTGCATACAGATAATATAGTATATAAGTGCCTAGATTCAGAAATAGATTACCCTTAGTTTACCAGTGACATATAGCAGAACAGTCAGATGACCACTGTGACTGAAATGAAAAGTTTTTCTTGTCCTTGAATGGACTAAACAACAT
The DNA here is from genome assembly GCF_054644295.1 of Miniopterus natalensis. NCBI lineage: Eukaryota > Metazoa > Chordata > Mammalia > Chiroptera > Miniopteridae > Miniopterus > Miniopterus natalensis. The sequence goes on along the minus strand of NC_142082.1, from coordinate 117,196,978 downwards.
GTTTTATCTTTCCTTTTGTAAGATTGTGCTTGGGAATATTAGACAATGATTGTATCACAACATAAAAAGAAATAGCTTGAACTGAGTTATTTATCATTAAGAATTATAAGTTGACATATCTTTTAATTTCAATGCTGGTATAAAGTTATCAGCTGAAAGGACTCATAATGAGCAATAAAATCAAGGTGAAAAGATGCAGAAAAAAGCAGGAGTTTAGAACAAAAATAAAACTTTAATCAGTCATTATCAAAAGAGGTGGTCAAAGTAAACATCCTATGACAGATGAAAATTTCCTAGAGCTATATTTGCAGCTCAAGAGGATCAATGAAGTGAAATGCCATGTAGCCCATAGAGTTAATTCCTTAACTATGTAAAAGAAAAGTAATGTTTATAAAACGTCTGGAATTTTTTTAAACAAAACATGTTATTTGAGAACCAAAATTGGGTTCACCCTCTTTATGGAGTACTGGGTGTTTACAGTTTTTCAAATCAAGGCAGTTATAACATGACTATTCTAGAATATAGAAATCACATCATAAGCATAAACTTTGATGAGATATTTACATAGAGATCAAGAATGAAATATGATGGGCATGTGGCTAGGACCAAGTTGTATGGAAGAGTAAGGTACTATCTGTAACCTTAAATTCTAATTAATGCCAATTCAAACCGTGTGAAATAAAATTTTCTTCATTACATATATTTTACTAGCTTGTGTAACATTAATATAATAGCTATGACAACAAAAATGGTGAGAACAACCATAAGTTACGTATGACATTGTGATTTTTGTAGTTCTTTCACATTCAGTGGCTCCTTTGATATCAAACCTAGAAATAAATATTAGTATTATCATTCTAGAATGGGAGAAAAAGCACATGCAATTTGTGACAAAGACCTCAGGGTTCTTGCACTTGCTTTTCTCTTCTACAAAACTGCTCTGCATCTTTCTTATCCCAAGACTTGTATTTTTATTCTTGCGCGTTTCATTTTAAATGTCACCTTTGAGAGGTTTTTCTGACCAATCAGAGTAAATTAGTTTTCTTGGATTATTTTCTCTAATCATGGACTTTACTTCTCCTTCAAAGGCCATGTTAGAAAGTTGCCATTTGACTCTAAGTTTCTTAAGCGGCAGATGAAAATGGTCCTTAATTTGCAAAGGCGGAAATAGAATCCCAGAGAGTAAAGTGACACACTAGAAGTCAAAGCTAGCAAGCAGCAAAGTTGGGATTCTAATTCTGGTAAACATGCTAAAAACTCTTGTTTTCTAATATGCTATGGTGTTTCAATAAATTCCGAGGGCAGTTGTTTTAAATTGGGTGTGGTTTTGCTCCCCCAGGGACCATCTGGCAACATTTGGAATCTCTTTGGCTATTGCCACACCTTGTGTGTCTGTGTGTCTTTGTGTATTTGGAGGGGCGTCCCACTGACATATAGGAAGAGAGTATAAGGATGCTGTTAAACATCATACTATGAACAGGACAGTTTCCCACAACAAAATATTATCCAACCCCAAATGTCAATAGTATCATTGTTAAGAAGCTGAGCCTTAGAATACTTAAAAGAATAAAAACAATACTTATGCCATTATGTATTTTTGACATATAGAGTATACAAACAACACTCAAATTCTTGCATTTTGTAGCACTTTCCTAAAGGATCGTTCTAAGTCTCTCTAGCATCCTGTGAGTAATATAATTTAAACTCACAGATGAGATCTTTATAGGGAAGCATATGTTAATTTTAAAATTAATTTCTAATTTTGCCATACAGATGACTTGAAAATGAAATTGTCAGTCTTCATATCCTTGAAAGTGTGAGAACTGTATTTTAAAAGCAGTCATCCTACTATAAGCTGTCATGGAAAAATCACATGCATTTCAAGCCTCTGAAGTGGCCCAGAATCTATTGTGGTGGGGTTTTTGTTTGTTTGTTTGTTTATTTGTTTGTTTTCTAACATTTATGACTGTGAATAAGTGAACAAGTAAGTGGATGAGAAGTTTCACCAGAACAAACAGAAGGTTGGTTGGTACAGAAAATCTGTGCTCACTTTTGAAAGCTGTAGTGGCTCATGTGCTACTAAATCTGCAAACTGTGTGCAGATGCCAAGAGCAGACAGGCAGCCCTGAAAGCACCATCAGGGCAGCGGCTCAGCCCTCAGAGAGAAGTTCGGCCACCAGTCAGAGAGAAGGGCTGGCACGGGTGGACGCCCAGCACCGTTCACTAGCAAAGCACAACCCCTTGGCCTTTAGCCAGGAAACACTGGTTTGGACATTGGTCTTTACACATTCTCTCTAATTACAGGCTTCCTCTTCAGCCTCTCAAAATCAACCATCAGAGAGATGAAGACATTAGTTAAAAGGGTTATTTAAGATAATGACAACCTAAAAACTATCTTATGTTCAATAAACACAAGTGATTCTTTTGTTGGCTTAAGCCAAATTAATTTGCACATATTCCACTGCTACGGAAGGAAAGCTATTATTAACACTTCAATCTAATTTTTTTCACTGGAGAAATGATAACTTCATGATATTCTTTTGCTTACGTGATTGTTTATTTATTGTCTTCTCTCTCTTACGGCTAGCCTAATGATACTTTGATTAAAAACATAGAGCTTGTTTATCTTCTAAACTGTATGCCTTGGATGTAGGAGAGTACACAAGAACCCTCCACATATGTGTTTAATAGAGAAAATGAAGGTGAAATATGTGCAACTTTCTCACCAAAGTGTATGTATCAAGATTATACGAATGTGTATTACTCTGCCAGGATTTTTTTGACAGCACCGTAGACTGTGTGGTTTGAACAACAGAATTAATTTTCTCAGTTTCTAGAAGCTAGCAGGTCTATTTATTTTCTGAAGCCTCTCCCCTTGGCTTGCTGTGTTTTCATATGGTCTTCCCTTTGTATGTGTATCTGTGTCCTAATCTCTTTATAAGACACAAGTTATATTAGATTGAGACCCTCTTTAAAGACCTCATATTATCAAGGTCCCTTTAGAGGCTCTATTTCCAAGTACTGTCACATTATGAGTTACTGGGGTTGAGGCTTTAACATATGAATCTGGAGGGACACAATTCATCTCATAACAAAATCTATCGCAAAGTGATTGTATTCTTTTTAGCAATGTGAAGCTATTATTCATGTGGCTATTAAGCATATATTACTTCAGTACCAAATGCAGGTATTCAAAGTTTCGTAGATTAAACCTAGTAATGTACATAATACTAAGTGATTGCTTTTATCAGTTTCATTATAAATAGTGACCATTCTTTTCACAAGGACCGAGGAGACAATAAGACTGCAAATTAATTAAGCTTGAAGAAAACAGGGTAAGCTTTAAGAATTGAATTTTTAAGACTATGTGTGCTTAAATTAACAAAAAAAATTGATTTTATTAATTTGAGTTACACATACATATATATATGTTTATGTTATGTACACACATGAGAGTATAAAGCTCAATGCCTAGAATAAATAAAGAACTATTTCTAAATAAATGTGTCGTGTATCTCATTAAACATATTTGAAGCAATGTATAAGATAATGGGCATAATTTACAATCTTAGATGATTTTTTATGTTACATGATCACAGACAGGAATTAAACAACTTTATTGTCTCATTTTTAAAACAAACTTTACTATCTCAATAAGACAACCATATCTTTTGCAGAACAGTTATAATTCCTATGCCTAAGTGTCATAAAACCTGAAATTATACATGACACAATTTTTCATTTTAATTTTGGTAAATGTATATATTTTTAAATCTCCCAAAAAGAGAGAAAAATTAGCATTTATGGTTACTAACAGAAAAAAAAAGTTGGAAAAATGACTTTACCTGAAAACACAATAGGAAATTATTTAATTATGCAGTACTCGGAATTTATAAAATTAGTAATAAAACTATGTTTTCTATATGAAGCACTTATATTTCTCAGAACAAGATGAAACAAAGCAATGTGTTTTACATATTATTCACTAAAACACAAAATTTAATTGTGGGTTAAATGGAAATAATACATATATCATTTTATAGTTTATAAATACTTTCAGTACCAGAAAGCATTTATCGTAATACACTTTATTCATCCAAATCTTAGGAGCATCCTTCTAAAACCCTGAAGATTTTTAATTGAATTTTTCAGTTGTGGTTTAGGTTTAGGTTCTTTTAAATAAGAGGTTTTTTTAAGGTAAAAAAGGTGTCCTTAAAGAAGAGAATAGATATAGACACGCACAGAGTGAGGAAAGGCAATGTGAGGACACAGAAAAAGCAGCCATCTGCAAGCCAAAGACCTATGAACCTACACCATAAAAATGAAAATACATACAGTAGATCCCCCTTATCCATGGGGTATACATCCCAAGACCCCCAGTGGATTTCTGAAACTACGGGAGGTTCCAAAGCCTGTATATACTATTCATACATATCTAAGATAAAGTTTAATTTACAAATTAGGCACAGTAAGAGATTAATAATAACAACTAATAATAAAATAGAACAATTATACAATATACTATAATAAAAGTTATGTTCGTGTGGTCTTTTTTTCCAAATAACTTGTACTGTACTCATCTTTTCACTTAAAGGAAGCACTTTGTAGCTTCTCTTTGGCATATACAAATTGCCAGCATCACGACTCTTGCACTTTCTAATCATTATTAAGTAAAATAAGGGTGACTTAGACATAAGCACTGTGGTATCTTGACAGTCCATCTGAAAACAAAGACCGCTACTAAGAGACTAATGGGTGGGGAGCGTACACAGCGTGGAGGTGCTGGACAAAGTAATGATGCGTGTACAGGGCAGGATGGAACAGGTTGGTAGGAGATTTCATCACAATACTCAGAACGGAATGCAATTTAAAACTTATGAATAGTTTATTTCTGGAATTTTCATTAGTATTTTCCCTCTGCAGTTGACACACATAACTGAAACTATAAAAAATGAAATCACAGGTAAGGGGGGGCTACTATAAAGTTCAATATATAACTAAAGGATGTGTGAATATTTATAAACAGGCAAAAATAATACACAATGTTGTTCTGATATAAAATTCTAATCACTCCTTTGCAAAGAATGGTAACTTTTTTATCCAGGTATCATCTCCATATCTTTCTCTTGCTCTCCATCAGATTTTCTCCTTTGCGATCTATATTGACAGCATGCACAGACCTATGTCTGCATTATTTACATCCCACTCTACATCAAAATGATTCTTAAAAAGAACACATATGATTGCATTTATATCAAATTCCAGAAAATGCAAACTAATATTAGCGACAGAAAACTAATCAGTGATTGCTTATGTCTAAGAGGGCAGGGATGGGTAGGAAGAAACATTATAGCAGGACTTCTAATATCAACTGCAAATCATTCTGTTTCTCTATTATATTATTAGTTTTAATTTCAATTTTTAAATACCGCCTTGTTCAACTATTTATTTACCTGTAACTTATTCATGCGCTCTATAACATAAGCTCTTTTTTTGTCAGTAGCTCTAATAGTGCTCAGCACATCTGCTTATTAACACACACACACAGACAGAGTTTTTTCTAACTCTGGGTTAAGGCTCTCTACTCCATATCATTTTTCTCTAGGCCCAGTTCTGCATTTCTTTGAATGCACTTGTGAGGAAATTGAGTTTTATAGAATTTCGTTTTGTTTTGCCAAGACAAAACTATTTGTAGGTTGAGGAAAAACTGCCAATAATTTGACAAGTACTTGAAAAGTCATGTCATTGTGCAGAAGTTAATTTTTTTGATAAATTTTTATACCTAATGTCTAAAACTGTCCCCATAATGGAATTTATTGAACTTGTGCTGAGTTGTCTTAGGACTCTTTCATTGCCATTGCAGAATTATTTATATACTTAACTCTGTAAAGTGAAATTTGATATTTTCATTTTGCATTTCTCTGTAAGGTCTCCTGAAAGATTGTGACTTGTGGTAGTTTACCTGGAAATTATAGAAATTGTGTTTTTCAAATAAACTTTAAAAACTTTTCTTCTTATATCAGTTTATGATATCTACCACCCTCAAAAAATGTTCTGGTGTCCATTTCAGTAATCTATGCTTAAGCTCACTACCATATTTAGACAAAGAAAAATTCAAAAGCCCATTCAGATATCTTTAAATTATTTTTTACCAAATAGTCATAATTGACATGAGAGCTATTAGGCCCTCGAATAATAGAATTTTTTACTCTTTATCCACATGCTTTGGACTTTCATTTTCTATTTTTTTTTTTTTTTTAAATATATCCTTATTGATTTCAGAGAGAGGAAAGGAGAGGGAGAGAGAGAGATAGAAACATCAATGATGAGAGAGTCATTGATAAAGCCCACAACCGGGCATGTGCCTTGACCGGGAATCGAACCCTGATTGCCTGGATCCTAGGTCGACGCTCAACCGCTGAGCCACGCCCGGCCTGGCTGGACTTTCATTTTCTAAAGAGAAACATATTTTTTTGTTTTATTGAATGGGGTTTCTAATTCCATTTCTTGTACCACCACTTCATAAATTTCGTAACTCTAGTAAGAAATATTCTATAAAAATTCCCCCCAAATAACTGCATTAACTCTATTAAATTAACAATGTATTAGATGAATATTTCCACTACAGTCCTTTTGTAGGAGTGTCAATATTTTATTCATTTCTAAGAGAAAGACTTAAAAATTCAGGGTGTTTTTTTTTAATTCTCAATAAAATGCTTTTTTACTATATGAATAATAAACCTAGACAAGTCACCTTCTGGGCAGAGACCTTAGTTCATTTCTGGTTTAAAATTACATTTCTCATATTGATTCATACTTTATAGTGAAACTCCAAAGGCTAGGTTCTAAAGGAAAACAGGTTAAGAATAAAGTGGAGCCTAAATTATTAACTATGCCTCATTTATACTTCACAGCCAATCTGGCCTACCAAAGGTTAAACAATGACAAGTTTATTTTTTTAAAAAAACAACAACAACATACAACTCTCATCGTAATTCCATGAGCTTTGTTTAAAAACATTGCAGCCATGTTTATGAGTGAAACAGCCATTAGCATTGATCCATATAAATATGTCTTTTATCAAAACTTAGAAATTAGTGATTTGTGATTTAAAATATTTTCCTTTGCCTCTCATAGCTACAGAGTACTTCTCACCTGATCTGATATTAGCACCATTTTTCCCTCCTTTTTTCACTAAACAATATCTAAGTCATAATATTTTAAAAGGTTTTTTAAACTATGCCTACTAAAAAAGGAACAGTGGTCCTTTAGTGGCCATAATTAGCAGAAATGAATTTCTTGGATGGGTAAATCACACATTAAGGCACAGAGGAAATGGTTTTGTGCCCAAGACAAGGTGAATCAAAGCACTCTAAGCCTCATCTTCAAATTGAAAGCGGCACTAATTAGCTTACACACCGGTGTGATGAGGTGAGATGACCTGTGAAAGCACCCAGCAGGACTTGGTGCTTACTATTGTTGAACCTTGAATCCAGTGCAGACACAGATGGTGAGACATTGGAGATGGGAAATAAATACAGGCCGGGTTACTGCTCACGAGTGGAAAATTGATATTGAGAGAACAACATAATACTGGAACAGAGCAGAGAGGTCATGGGTGACAGGGTGACATGCAAGAGGAAATGAATAACAAAATAATGGAGACATCCAAAAGACACATTTTATCCAAGCATAGATGTTTTTAACTTGAAAGTTTCTCTAAATATTGTTTTAAAGCTTTTATTGATAGCTTGAAATATATATTAAATCATTATAATTCATTTAGTTTTAATTTTTTTACTGCTCAGTGGAAGCAACAAAGAGTGAAATCTTAATAATAATGCTATACAGAGACAACTCTACATTAGAAACCATCCACGTAGTTTGTCTTAATGTCACCTTATCTAGTGTTGTTAAGGTGTGGCATCTAAGCTGCAGATTCAGCTTTAATGTATATTAACCTGGCATTCAGGCTTTGTAGACTGGAGCTTTAATAACTCAGGCAACAAGAAAAGACATTTAGTATAGAAAATAGTGAGTAAATAGTCAGTAGTTATTACTAAAAGAATATAAGCTATAATTAAAACTGCAGCTGTTAGGGAAAGGGACCTCGTCATGGAAGCATGATTTTATTAAATAATGTCTTTCAACTGATACAAATCAACAAAGTCTCTGTAACTGTCAACATAGGAATGCAGATTTTTTACAGTTTACTATTTTTAACAAACAATATATTAGCATATAGTGTAGACTATTTTATATAATACCTCAGAGCTAATAATTGGGTTTGAGATGAAAAGTGAGACAATTTCCTGAGGGTAATCTATCAATAGCCTACCAAAGTACAATACATTGCACATTTATTCCCTTTATCTTTATATTATAAGTCTTCACATTTCCAAATTATCCTGTAGGACATTGGTTTTCAATGCCTCCTGAGTGACACTGGCAATGTCTGGAGACATTGTTTTTTCTTTTAAATTTTATTTTTCAGTTAAAGTTCACATTCAGTATTATTTTATATTAGTTTCAGGTGTACAGCATAGTAGTTAGACAATCACATACTTTACAAAGTGTTCCCCATGATATTTCTAGTATTCACCTGACACCATACATAGGTATCGCAGTATTATTGACGTACTTTACATTCAGATGACTATTTCATAACTGCCAATTTGTACTTTTAATCCCTTTACGTTTTCACGCAGTCCCCCAAGCACCCTCCCCTCTGACAACCATCAGTCTGTTCTCTGTGTCTATAAGTCTGTTTCTATTTTGTTTGTTTGTTTAGTTTGTTCTTTAGTTTCCACATAAAAGTGAAATCATGTGACATTTGTCTTTCCCTGACTGACTTATTTCACTTAGTATAATACCTTCTAGGTCCATTCATGCTGTGGCAAATGATAAGATTTCATTCTTTTTTATGGCTGAGTAATATTCCCTTGTATATATGTGCCTCTGTTTTATTCTTCGCTTATCTATTGATGGGCACCTGGGTTGCTTCCATAGCTTGGCTATTGTAAGTAATGCTGCAATAAAAATAGAAGAGCATATATTCTTCTCAATTAGTGTTTTGGGTTTTTTAACAGAAGTGGAAACACTGAGTCATAAGGCAATTCCATTTTTAATTTTTTGAGTAACCTTTCTAGTGTTTTTCATATGGCTGCACTAATCAGCATTCCCACCAACAGTGCACAAGTGTTTCCTTTTCTCCACATCCTTACCAACTCTTGTTTGTTGATTTATTGATGATAGCCATTCTGACAGGTGTGGGGTAATATTTCATTGGGGTTACAATTTGCATTTCCCTGATGATTAGTGGTGTGGAGCATCTTTTTATGTCTTTTGGCCATCTGGATGTCCTATTTAGAAATGTCTATTCAAGTACTTTGTCAATTTTTAATTGGATTGTTTGTTGGTGTTGAGTTGTGTGAGTTCTTTATAAGTTTTGGATATTTATACCGTATTGGATGTATCATTGGCAAATATCTTCTCACATTCAGTAGATAGTCTTTTTGTTTTATTGATGGTTTCCATTCAGTGCAAAAACTTTTTAGTTTGATATATTCTATTTGTTTTTGTTTATTTTTCTTTCATTTCCCTTGCCCAAGGAGATATATGAGGGAAAATATTGCTAAGAGAAATTTCCAAGACTTTCATACATATGTTTTCTTCTAGGAGTTTTATGGTTTTGAGTATAACTTTAAGTCTTTAATCCCTTTTGAGTTTATTCTTGTATATGGTGTAAAAAGGTGGTTTAGTTTCACTATTTTCCCCATGAATCTGTCAAATTTCTCTAACCTCATTGAAAAGATGATCTTTAACCACTGTATGTTCTTGCCTCTTTTGTCAAATATTAATTGACCATATCGGCTTGGATATATATCTGGGCCCTCGATTTGGTTCCATTGATCTATGTGTATATTTTCATGCCAGTACCATGCTGTTTTGATTACTATAGTCTTGAAATATAGTTTGATGTCAGGTAGCATAATACCTCCCACTCTGCTCTTCTTTCTCAAGATTGTTGTGGCTATTCTGGATATTTTGTGGTTCCATAATAATTTTTGGAATATCTGTTCTAGTTCTGTGAAAATATTTGTATTAAATCTATAGATTGCTTTGGGTAGTATGGACATTTTAACAATGTTAACGATTCCTACCCATGAGCATCATTTATGCTTCTATTTATTTGTACTTCTTCAGTTTCTTTTTTTAGTGCCATAATTTTCTGAATACAGATATTTTACCTCCTTGGTTAAATTTATTTTTAGGTATTTCATTTGTTTCTTGATGCAGTTGTAAATGGAATTGCTTTTAGTTTCCTTTTCTGATAATTCACTATTGGTGCATAAAAATGCAACTAATTTATGAATATTTAATTTGTATCCTGCAACTTTACTGAATATATTTATTGATTTATTATTTATTGATTGATTTATTTATTATTTATCACATTTATCTCCCCTATACCCTCCATCACCACCATCCCCTTCCCTGCAATCACCACACTGTTTTCTGTGTCCATGAGTTCTTACTTCCTTTTTTTTCCCTCAATCCCTCCACCCTCACCACGCAGCTCCACCCCTTCACCTGTCAACTCTATCTGTCAGACTCTAAGAGTCTTTTGTATATTTTTTAAGATTTATTTTGTTTATTTCTGCTTTGGTCTTTTTTTTTTTTTCCTACTAATTTTTTGCTTTGTTTGTTCTCCTTTTTCTAGTTTCTTTAGGTGTATGGTGCGATTGTTTATTTGGGATTTTTCTGTTACCTTTTATTCTAAATCACTGACTTTATCTTTTGCTTCATCTAATCTGTTGTTGATTCCTTCTAGTGTATTTCTCATTTTAGATAGTATTCTTTATTTCTGTTTGGTTCTTTTTTATGTTTTTTATCTTTTTTTATGCTTATTATTTCTTTGGTTAAGTTCTCATTGAGTTCATGTATTCTTCCCCTAAGTTCTTTGAGCATCCTTATAAACATTGTTTTGAATTGTTTCTGGTAGATTGGTTCTGGAGATTTCTTCTATTTGTTTGTTTTCTTTTGTTTTGTTTGGTTTGGTTTCATTTGAGGCATGTTTCTTTGTGTTCCCATTTTGGTTGCCTGGCTGAATTTGTTTCTATGTACTAAGTAACTCTGTTACATCTCTCAGTCTTGGAATGGTGGCCTTGTGTTGTGTCCTATGGGGCTCAGTGGGGAAGTCTTCATGAACACCTGAGGTAGGTCGTCCAGGAATGTCCCTTGTGTGGATTATGTGAATGCTTCTGTTGTAATTGAGTTTTGATTGCTCTTGGCCTGTTCATGGGTGGGGCTTACCTTCATGCTTGCTGACTATGAGGACCCTTACCATAGTGTATGATCTGCTGTACAGGGACTGACTCCACTAAGTACAATTTGCCCAGTGAAGTCTGGTGCCTGTTGCAATCTCTCTTTGGTTGTGCAACTTAGGGAGCTAATTGATTTACACTCTTATGGCCGGAAACTTGCTACTTGGTGTGTTGGTTATGGGTCCCTTGGTAGGTACTCTGGTGCAGGTCAATATCAGATGCTGCCTTTGATCAGCCCTGGGCTACCTGTTTGGAGTTACAAAGTAATCTAAAGTCTGTGGCTGCCTCTGCTGGACTGGGTACATGTGGGATGGGCCAAGATTTGTACCAAGGCTGGCTCCACCAGGACTGATCCTGGGGGAAGTTCAGCAAAAAGCTCAAGGCAACCCACGGTCTACCTGTGATGCCTATTAGGCTGTCACTGAAAGAGCTTCTGATGGCATGGGAGTTGTGTGAGATAGGTTTTCAGTGGGGTGAGTGGCTGTTAAAGATTCAAACTTATTGGAGTGAATGGTTGCTACTGATTTAAAGTTGGCACCAGTTCTAGGTTTAAAGCCACTGCAAAAATATCAGTGTACCCCAAGGTCAGCTGCCACCTCCTGGGGCCCACAAACCTTTGTGGTGGAGCAGGGTCTCAGGGAGTCATCCAGATGAAGTGGGCAGAGTTCATCAGGCTAAAACAGACAAATATTTGGTTTTGTGGAGGCTTGGCCCTACACAGAAATTATGGTGCTGGTTGGACATGAGAGGGAAATCTGACCCTGCTCTAGAGTCACACCACTCAATGCCACCCTTTGTATCTCTGTCACCCCCTGAGTTCACCCAGATCTCCTTGAGTGCTGCCAAGAAATTCTGCACTGCAGGCCCAGGCTGGTTGCAGCCAGCCAATTAAAAAGGGCTTGAGTTTAGCAGAGCAGGGCCACAGGGAATTGGGGGGCAGGGGGGGGAAACTAGTGCACTTTTCTGAAATGATGCTGTATGGAAAGGGGTGCTTGACCCATGAAAGATGGTGTCTGTGGGAGGTATGCGAGAGGAACTTTATTCTTTGATAAGTGTATGAAACTAGAATTATTTTTCAAGTTTCATTGGGATTAACTTTCTCTTCACTTACAAGCTGACATCTTGAGAGTGCCAAAACTTCAAAATCTGGGAAAGTTGATTTGGTTCTTTATTTCATCCTCTGCAGAATCTATAGCTCCCAAGTCCAACCTCTTTATCAGGAGTTTGTGAAGGCTTTCTTATATTTATACGATGTTTGGACTTGGTGGCTCATGTAAATGATTACATTTTTCCTCACAACCGCACTGACATTTATTTAACATTTGCTTCAGCTTTTCAAATTTATATGATCATATATGCTAACAACTCACAAAGCTATAAAACCTCTTATACAAATCTCAAAGCAGGATACATTAAACATAAATATTATTTTTAGACTCATACCACCATTGCGAATATGCTCAAGTGAGGAACTGGCTGGGAATTTGCTTTCATGTATTTTGAGAATCTCAAGATATATTTTTAGAAACTATAAAAAGCTAAGGAAAAATTGTTGCCAGACACACCAATAGAACAAAAAAAAAGACAACATTGCTACTTGGAAAAATTGCCATTGATAATCACATATACACAAATCCTAATTTGGTTCCGACCTCTTTAAACATTCTCAGTTCAAAAATGTTACAAATAAATTCTTCCTGGCCTCTAATGTAAGTATGAACTTTTTTCTAGCATCTGCCTATAAGTTATTACAGTGGTTTCATGTGCTTTTACATATGTTCACCAAATCTAAACCTTAAAATATCAGACACATAACTGCCTTTACAGTATTTCAGATCAACTGAGCAATAATTGTCTTAAAGACATTATATTCATCCATCTCTGAATAACAATATAACTCTTATTAAAAGGGTATTGAGAAATTAATCTCCACACACTAGCATAAGAAAATGAATAACACTTTAAAATGAAAATACATTAAATAAAAAGCAAAGGAAGATTAGGCTACAGCTATTCAAAATATTCCAATTCTAACTAGGCAATGCATTTGGTCCTATAAGAAAATGTAAAAGAAAAAAAATCATGTATAATTTAAGAAAATGTACAAGTGCTGCTTGTACATATCAGTATCTTCCTTAAAAATAAGGTGAAGCTAAAGTGTCTTAAAGATGAAATGGATAGGGGGCTTGCTTTTCGCTAGTGTGCATGAATCATTGCATAAAGCATGCACTTAGCACGGCTCTTCGATTTCAAAGATTATCATATTTCACTACAGATTAATGGAATGATATCCAGAGGCAATTTAATGATATAAATCATGAAGAAATTAAATGAACAGCTAATTGCTAATAGGAGAAAAAAAATAATCAATGTAATTCCAGTCTTCTTCTTGTCAGAGCCCTAATGCTACAGCTCTGTAATGCTTTGTGAGTTGTCAACATATATGATTACATACATGTAGGAAGCTGTAGCCAATGTGAAATCAATGTCAAACACTAATGTTACAATGGTGGAAGGTCTCTTGCAATTTCTTTTGCTGAACTAAAAAATCTGTGCAATCTGTTAACACTCTTGTTGAGTCTTCCAGCTCTAAAAATATTGAGGCCTAACTATTACTGTTGCAGAACCAAATTGTTTTAGCTGATCTATTTTTTTTTTTAAGCTCAAAATAAATTTGTTCACTGGAAGAACTGTTAATAAAATGTCTAAAAAGTCAATGCTTCAAATTTTATTTTCCGTCCAAGTTACTCAATGATTCGTTTCTCTTTTAAGTCATATAGAAACTTCTGTTACCTACCTCAATGTTCAATGGAAACTCTAGACTGAGTCAAAATGGGGCTGGGCCAACACTCAGACAACTTTCAGGAGAAAAAAAAAATCCTTGCTGCCATAATTTTAAATATGTCAGAAACAATTCAGGGTGGTGATGAATATTATCATCTTGAAAAAAATTACTAATTACTTTCTAAGCATTACTTGACCAGATTATTGATATATTCAAAGTCTAGATAAGTTCATTGCTCCAAATCCTCAAGTTTCTTGGCTCATACTAATTGGCATAGTTGCTTCTTCCAAATGTTTGATTTTCTCCTGAGATGTCCATCACCAGTGGCATGCATCACTTAGATTATTTCACTGCCCACATTATTTAACTGTATTGAATATGGGAGAGTGACATCCCTCACCCCATTTTACTTGAATCAGCAGCACACTTATGTGTTATTTACTATAAATTAGCTCTTTTCTTCCCTGCATTAGTTCAGCTATAGCAGGTGGTAACAAGTGTGACTATTTACTGCTGGCACACCACATTCCCTCCTGATAACCAGATGTGTCAAATGGGGTTCAGTTCTCACAGATCTGAATGTTATCATTCCTTTTTTCCTAAATACTGTGTAGGTAAAAAGGTGAAAACCACAGATTTAGCAAGAGAATTATCTCTGACTATTATGCTATGGAGTAAAAAAGAGATCATTTTTCACATGAATTGAAAAACAACCTTTAGAGTAAATCTTCAGATAGCTGAGCTGAGATTTTGGTTGAACTGCTGGTGTACACCTAGAAAAGATTTCAGTGTTTAATTTTATCACCATTATCCCATAGTTTGTGGATGTTGTCCACCAATCTAAAAAACAAAATGTCCTACTTGGCCAAGAAAGGTGTAAAATGCAAGAAAAAAAAAGAAAAGAAAAAACTACCACATTTACTAAAAGAATTTTAAAATGTAAAGATAGAATTTACCTAATAGAAACAAAATAATGAAAAAGGCTTGCTCTTAGAGGTCTTCTTTAAAGTCTTAATTTTAGAAAACATAATTTAGCAATTCTGAAATTAAATTTCTAGCCATATGGGCAAAGAGTGGACAAATGGACAAACTGGTTAGGTACATTTTTAAGCCTATTAAAGCCTATTGTCAATGTATATGTAGATGGAGTTTAAACAGGCATAGGCAATACTTAGTATTTTGCATATACTTTACATTTTTTAATTTTTTAAATTTATTTTTAGAAAGAGAGGAAGAGAGAGGGAGAGGGAGAGGAACATCATCATGAGAGCAAAACATCGATGGGCTACTTCCTGCACACCCCCTACCAGAGATCAGGCCCACAACCCGGGCATGTGCCTTGACTGGGAACTGAGCTGGCAATGCTTTAGTGCATGGGACAACACCCAACCAACTGAGTTATACAGGGCAGCATTGATTTTGAATATACTTTAAAGCGTGAGTAAAAAGCAAAACAATAGTTCAACAATTTTGCAATCTACATTAAAATCGCTATAAAGAATACCAAGAGTTTGAGGTAATACACTACCTCAGGGAAATGGGCAGAATAAGTAGTTATGTGTTCTCATTCCTAGGGAGCTCCCAAACATCCAATTATCCTATCTTCTACTAGGATTATAAAGATATAAAACAAAGAAACAATATCTATATAATCTATAAGCAAATGGTAACAAATGTTCAATAGGCAGAACAAATTTTCAGATAAAACATAATTACAATATAATACCATATGGTAAGATGTACTTTACTGAACAGATGGCTCATAGAAATTTACTGTAGATGGTTTGGAGATTTACTATACACACATAAATTAGGGTTTTTAAAGTGAGGCAATACATGAGGAAGAAGATTAAACAATGAGATGAGCAAAATAGGTGTAGAAAAACATGCTATCATAAAGGAGATGAAAGTAAACATGACTCAGGAGAAGAATAATATAATAATTTTAAAATATTTTATTCTAAAACAATGGCAGCCACATCACTATGAGTTAAGGTTGAGATCATTGAAGTTGCATTACTAAATGACAGCAAATGAAGATTAACAGGTAAGTATTAAATTCAGATTGATAAATCAACAAATTGCTACAGCATGGTATGATCACAAAGTATGGTTTAAGGGTGATACAAATCTATTTTAATAACATTGGATATATTGCTTCAGATATGTGGTAGAAGGTTTATTGTCTTAAACACAATTGTCTTCCTTAAATTGCCTTGAGAAATGAAGAAACATGTTCCATTTAAGATGATAAAGTAGTATAAAAAGTCCCTAATAAAGATCACAGGTAATATCCTAGTGATTAATGAGACAGATAGACACACAGGCATCTTATTTAAGATCCTTTTATAAAAAGTAACTAGTCTTTTAAAAATTTATTGAAAATTATATGATGCATTTCATCTGCTTTACTGTTTGTGTTGTCAATTTAAAATCATTATGTATTCATGCATTTCTATTTAAAAATTTTCTGGCTAACAAATGTCTGAAATATATGTATATATTTGTTGTTTTTGTACAGAGCAAAATTGAAATGAACTCATATGTAGCTAATGCACATAAAACCAAATATTTTAGGAATCTAACTTTGCAGAAAAGGTAGATAAATAATTGGAATGTTTCACTGGTTTAAAATAAATAAAAAATGTATTTAATGAAAATGCAGATAATAATAAACTAAAAGAGTAAAGAAGTATATTAAAGGCAAAGAAATAATCAATTTATTGACTCACCTTACATATCCACCTAAATATTTCCACAACTGTTAACCATAATTTTCTATTCACAAGAAAAATTCCTAACCCAAAGTTTGAGAATTAATAATCAATAAGCAAGTAAAATAAAATAGTGCATTAGAAACGAGAAGTATAAATGAGAAGAATAAAGAATGTTTCATAATAGGGTGGAGGGCAAAGTAAATACTATGGTAAGAAAATTACAATTTTTACAACATAGCACCTTTAAAGTTTCATGACTCTGTGGCAAGCTCTCATTGCAGAGTCATGAAACTTGGAAAGTCTTTAGGACAAGGTCAAGTATGGTTGTTAATCCAATGATAAAGGGAAACCTAGATTTTGTCTGAGGACTGGAGATTAAATACCAGTGAAGAGAAACTGAAAGATTATACCAGCCTAAATAATATTAAAAGATGGCATTTATTATGTAACAGTGTGCAAAGTTCTGTGAGTTATTTTTAAAAATACTTATAACAATCCTATAACATAGGCAAATATTATGTACATTTGACAGATGAGTAATGATCTCACTTATATGTGAAATTTAATAAACAAAATAAACTGATGAACAAGATAGATCCAGAGACATGGAGGCGTGGAACAGACTGAGGGATCTCAGAAGGAAGGGGGGAAGGAAGGGGTGGAAAGAGATTAACCAAAGAATTTATATGCATATATGCATAACTCATGGACACACAATAGTGTAGTGAAGGCCTGGGGAGTAGGGTGGGAGTTGAAGAGGGGCTGTGAGAGGAGGTTAATATGGGGGGGGGGGAGGGGACATCTGTAATACTTTCAACAATAAAGATAAATTTAAAAAGAAAAGGAGGGCAAGGAAGTCAATGGGTTACCAAATATCAGAAATTCAGTATATGGGAGAGGAAAGGTTTTTGAGCCATAACTCTTGAGACCAAGTTTTTAACTACCACTACCTCTCATCTAGGCAGAGAATAATTTAGATCCCAATGTGATTACATATGCTGAAGCAGATGTGGTGATATGTGTTCTAGTAGAAGTGTAGAAGTAAAAGCTGTAGGGCCTTTTGTGTTGAACCTGCTTTTCATGACGTGGTAACGGCAGTGGGAAGTTGCTTGAGCAGTAATGGAACCAGCTTGGTAGTGGCGAGGAGGGGTAAGGGATCTTTTCTCTCTGAGTACTTTACACAGTAGCATATAGCCAGGATAAAAAAATAATAATAATATTTATTTCTCTCTCTCTCTTTTTTTTTTTAAGATAATGTGTGGATTTCATAACTCCATGGGGAATTTATTAATTCTGTTATTTAAAACTGAAAAGTATGATCAAAAGGATGTCTGAATTTTAAAAGAAAATTAAAATTAAAATAATGCCTTAAAGAATGTTTAAGATGGAGAAAGTGCATTTTGGAAATAAGGGACAATATAAGAAAACTAACTGAATATTGCATATTTTCCTGAAGTTTTAGACCACTGGTTGACAAAATAAGTCATAGTAAAATATGAAAAGGCCCGAGTGTGAACAATGTGGCAAATTGATAGATTGTATTAAAGAATCTCCATTTGTAAAGAATTATCCACTCTATGTCCCCCAATCACCCTCCCCTATTTTTATCTTTGTGTATGTCTTTTTCTCTCCCTCTCTGTCTCTCTTACACACAGATGACATCACTATAAACTGTTTTATGAGTACCTCCTGGAGTTAATTACCAGTTTACCAAGTCTCCAGAAAACAATAACTAAATAGGCAGCTGTTTGTAATTGCTGTAGTACTAACATAGGAATATGGTCAGCATGATACCTTTAGATTTTGAACCTGAGTTATTTATAACACCACTTTCAGAGACTTGAAATGAACATTTTTTTGCTGTTTGTAAGGTTACTAGAAATTTTATGTCTCCTTTGTCATATTTAAAGTGTCATGTGCATAAAATATGTCATTGGGGGAAATTTCAAATTATTGACTGTAAGGAGAAATATTCAGTAATGCATTTGAAAATTACAAAAGACACTGTCATGTGTTGCAAACATATTTTAGGACTTTGAAAAGTTTCTAACTTTGGCTTCAAGTCCTGGTCTAACTACTTTATGGGATCTGGGCTAGTGAATTAAATTCTATGATCCTTGGTTTTCTTATGTGTAAAATATAGCTTATAATCAATTATACTACTGTTTGGAAGCTTATATGTGACAAGGTAGATAAAGAACAAAGCCAGAAAAGATGATAGCTAATAATAGTCAATAAAGATCAAGTGTCTACTATGTACCAATTATAAATTCAGTATATTAATGAACATATTTAACCCTAAAAACAATACCATGAATTAGCTACTATAATTATCCCCATTTTACAGATAACAAAACTGAGACTCAGAGAGTTTAATAACTTTCTCTAAACCACACAGCCAGGTTTTAAACTCAGATGGTCTGCCAGAAAATGGGCAGTCTTAACCAAAATGCCCGTTTTTTCTCAAGAGAAAAAAAATTAATATTTATGTTACAATAAAGAGCATAAAATAAAATAAAAACTGCAAATACTCATCAAATAAAATATGACTTAAAATAACAAAATTTCACAGGTGTTTACATGTACTACTCACACAAAAGAATAACTGCCAGATATTTAATGGGGAGATAACCAAAAGTGGATTTTCATATCAATCCACACTCAGTAGTTTAAAAGTGCAGTATACCATAGCAAATTGAAAAATAAAATACATTTTTAAGATTTCTCCAATGATGGGATTGGTAGGACACAGCTGAAGATGTATGTGGGCTACAGAAGATGGTGAATATATTCTACTGCAGTTGCTGGAAAAAGCAACCTGGAGAAGAAACTTCTCAGTAAGTATGTTTTTGTTTGTTTTCTTCTCTTGAACTGGTTTCCTGACTTGGAGAAGTGAGTTATGCACCTAATTCTGCTTTTTAACTACAGAAAATAGGCATCTGTGCAATGAAAATCATGTACTGAAATACAAATAGTACAGCGTATGAACTATAGGACCTTTACCGTAACCAGATATCTCACCAAATTGGTTGCCACTCCCAAGCATGAGATCAAACCAAAGTCAAATGATGTTTTCCATCCCTCAGAGAATAGGTTAAGCTTCCCACTTGGAGGAGTAGGCACATGCTCAGGACTCAACAGAAATTTTAAAATTAATATAAAACCAAACACATGCACACACAAATCTCGCAAAATTTTTATCTTTCTCCTGACAATCTTAATGATACTGACATTATTAAATTTTACTGCAAAAAATATCCCAGGATCTATCCAGCTAGAACTATAAACTCATTTCCAAAGCATAAAAAAGTAAAAATGAGTTTGGGATTACTTTACTGACAAAAGAAAATAATACCTTTATTGTCTGGAGTGCAAAAAAGCAAAGAACCAATAATTATAAATGTAACCAAATTGCCGTCTACATTCCAAAATGTAACTGAAGAGGTTAAGAAGTGGTGCAAGTCACTTTTCTTAAAAAAACTATTTTATTGTTGAAGTTATTACAGATGTCCCCATTTTCAAAATTTTTAAAAATTTACCTTTATTGTTAAAGTATTACAGATGTCCCTTCCCCCCCCCCCCCCCATTGATCCCCTTCGCCCTGCATCCACCCCACCCCAGGCCTTCCCCACACTACTGTCTGTGTCCTTGGGTTTATGCATTTATGCATATAAGTTCTTTGATTAATCTTTCCTCACCCACTCCCCTACCCCCACCTTCCCTCTGAGATCCGACAGTCTGTTCCATGCTGCTATGTCTCTGGATCTATTCTGTTCATCAGTCTATTTTGTTTATTATATTCCACATATTAGTAAGATAATGTGATACTTGTTTTTCTCTGCCTGGCTTATTTTGCTTAGCATAATGCTCTCCAGGTCCATCCACACTGTCCCAAAGGGTAAGAGATCCTTCTTTTTTTTACAGCTGCATAGTATTCCATGGTGCAAATGTACCACAGCTTTTTTATTCACTCAGATAAGTCACTTTAATCATATTTCATCATCAAAGTAGTCATATAGCCACAACCAGCTTCCAAATGGAAAGCAAGAAGAACCCCCTCCTCTCCTTCCCTCCCTCCCTCCCTCCCCGTTTCTCCTCTCTCTTCTTCCCTCTCAGTCTTTCTTTTAAACACTGTTTACTAACTTACCAATTGTGCAATCAGATATGCCATAAATAATTTTTTTGTATGCATTATAAAACAAAAGAAAAAAGTGCATCTTATGGTTATCAGACTCTGTATCATGCTGACTTGACAAGATATTTTCTAACATAACCCTGCTCTGTTAGACACATGCAAAAGGTACTTATTATGTCTGCTGCAATATGTTAGGTGGCATTATGTAAACTAAATCATTACTGCATAATGCTAAGCTTTCCTTTTTTTTCCATTTCCTTTTGGATATGGTTCAAATAAACCGTTCTGAAATACTTGCCATGAGGTGATTTTAAAACAATTTTCAGTAGAGAAAAAATAACCATACCCTTCCCAGAATTGATAATTTATTTGTAATATAATATTCTTGTTTTAGCAAAAATTTGTATGTGATTACAACTATAACACATGACTTCTAACTCATAGAACTAACTCTATATAAAGGAATAATAAGAGAAAAACGTTTTCCATATTCATTTTTCATCAGTGTACATAATCTTATTAACATTAAGTTTCCTACTCTATAAATTGGGGATAACAATAAATCTATATTTGTGATGGGAATTAAGTGAACTAATGAATAAAAAGCACTTAACATACTGTTGCTTTGTAATCAAAGAATTTAACTCTATTAATCTTGAAACTTTATGGGTAAAGTGCACATCCCTTAAAATTAATGTTTAAAAAGAAGCAAGATAATATATAAATAGAAAGCTCATGCATAATACATAGGAGAGGAAGAATTAGTTCACAAAAGAGTGGACATGAAAAAAAAAATTCACCACTTTAAAAAAAAATAAAGAGAGCCCAGCAAGCCATGGCTCAGCGGTTGAGTATCAACCTGGGATCCAGGCGACCAGGGTTCGATTCCCAGTCAGGGCACATGCCTGGGTTGCGGGCTTGATCAATGACTGTTTCATCATTGATGTTTCTGTCTCTCTCTCTCCCTCTCCTTTCCTCTCTCTGAAATCAATAAAGATATATTTAAAAATAAAAATAAAAAAATAAAAAAAATAAAGAGAATATATACTCAGAAAGTGTTGAGGAAGAGAGAGAGTGAGCAATTTGGAGAGAGAAAAAGAGAATGAGTTAAAAAAAAGTGAGGAAGAAATAGAAATAGAAATAACAAAGAAAACATAAGACCAAAAAGGAGTATAAAAAGTAAACTGACATGAGATTTGGAAATAAACGAACATAATAAAGGTATTTTAGAAATAAAAACTATGCTAGAAACAATAAAATATAAAATAGACAATGAAACTTAAAGTCAAATGTATGTATTACTTGCTTAAAAATTATATGAAAAAAAGGGAAAAGAAAATAGCAGGGAATGTTATTAAAATAATGGTAATAGATAACTAAGAAAGAAAAAGGCAATCCATAAACATAAATGATATTCTTTAAAACTAGAAAATGGTAAATGAACTAAAAATATTCTTATATGAAAGGAGAAATCTTTCCTGAAATAAAGGAATACACTAAGCAGATTTTGAGGTGAGAATGTATAAAAAGGATTATGAATTTTTCCAAAACAAAACCAGTAGGGGAATGAAAAATGGGAACAAGAATGGAAGGAAGCCAAACAGTGGTATGATTCCTAGTAAAATACCAGAACAGGGAAACATGCACACAATCCCAGGGCAGCTCTGGAGACAGTATAGCTCATACCTGAGAGTTATCCCAGCCAGAGGCAAGGGAATTGCATACCACAGCGATTGTTTAACAGCTACTCCCAGACCAGGTGGGGATATAAATTCTCAGAACTTCTGGTTTTTCAAGACCAGGCAAAATGAGGGTGGTAATCTGAGAACAGTCCTCTAACAGAGAGACTCAGGTGCTCATTGTGAGAGCACACTTGGGGTTGATGCATGAAAATGATAAAGGTATTTGAAATGATATAGATGAGACAGCATTTGCTGCAATCTGCATTTTTAGATTGAAAGGATAAACCACATCCCAAAAAACCTTGATATAGGTTAGTCAACAACATGATATATTCTCTTACTGTTGTTTTTTTTTTAATCTCAAAGACAAAGAAACATTATGTGATCACATATAAAAAGCTAACCACTCATTAGTAAAAACAAAAACAAATATTAATCTGACTTCAAAAATGTTTGCATAGGATTCATTAGTTAATACTGGAAGATCTGTTTGTCAGGTCTACAATAGTTTGAGGCTAAAGATATGACCAAAAAATTTTATTATCAATTTCAAATGTAGATTAATAAAACCTGTGGTTGAAATTCAGCCAACTCTAGATGTAACAAAATACTAATGACACCTTGGTTTTAAAGAAATGGTGGTTAAAAGAATCACAATGAGCGTGAAAGATATTTAAATATAAAACAATAAACATTTCTGGAAATTTTGTGTATAGAACCAAATGTAAATGTCTTAAAACCTGACAATATAAAAATAATAAGTGAGACTATCTGGAAAAAGATGTTGAAAGAGAAATGACAGAAGTATAAGTGTGCTAATTTCCTTATATTTCATAAAGGAATCAACCAAAACTGTCTAAAATCAGAAAGTCATAAAATAGCAATTTATGTATATTTTTAAATAGAAATATCTCTAAGCTACATTATTAAGTGAAAATCCCAAATACAGAATAAGGTGAAAAAGAAGACTAGTAAAAAATTATTGAAGAATCAAAGAACTTGTGAGGAGTAGCTAGCATTTAAAAATGGAGAGAGTTGGGGTCATAGAGTAGGAGGGAGAGACATCTAATTTTTATTTTATCTCCTATACTATGTAGATTTTAACATATTCATGCATTAGTTTAATAATAAACTATAAATACATTTATTGCAGGTAATCTATATTATTATGTCATGAGAGCATTATACATAAAAAAATACTAGAGTATTTTAAGTTTGTTTTTTTAAAATATATCTGTATTGCTTTCAGAGAGAGGAAGGGAGAGGGAGAGAGAGAGATAGAAACATCAATGATTAGAGAGTCATCATTGATTGGCTGCCTCCTGCACACCCCTGACTGGGGATTGAGCCCCCAACTTGGGCATGTGTCCCAACCAGGAATTGAACTTTGATCTTCCAGATCCTAGGTCAATACTCAACCACTGAACCACACCTGGCCAGGCTAGAGTATTTTAAGTTTTGTTCCAAAAATCTATGCTACTGATAATATTATTGCCTTTGGGAGTCTTCTTTTTGGTAATCTGATTTCTTCTTAAGATTGCTACAAGTCTTTGAAAGAAATCAATTTTGATTACCCAGATTTTTTTCAAAGATGTTTTCTTTCCTGAAATAGTTATTTCTGAATCTCCAAGTTGAAACACTATTATACATAACACAAAGGATCCTTCAGCATCCCTAGACTCAACTATGGATCAGATTGAATCATATGTATTCAACTCTGGATTTAAGAAGTCTCTCTACAAAGACATTAGAATACTGTATAGCTTATATGAAAAATTTGCATATGTTTTACATATGTGCAATAGTTTTATTAACAAACTTCAGGTTTACATAAATAAATTATTCCTTTAGTAAAAATGTAGAAATTTCCATTTAAGAGTGGACTTCTTACTCACAAAAATAGCTACTGGGAAAAAGCAATTTTAGTATTATTAAAAGTTTATTATATAATGACAAATATACAAAAAAAAGTAAAATCATTGTATTAATTACAGGAATTAAGCTATACTAAATATTTGTCCCCATTAGGTACTAGCTTAATATAAAATAAGTTTATATTTTACTCACATGCTGTTTAGGATTGCCTAAGAAAGCAGGACAGATGGGGATTCTCTGTTTACAGTTATTCAGAGTCAGGCTGAAGAAAGTTTGATGTTCATTACCTGGTGTTCATGCTACGTTAAGCATTGCAGTCTGGTGAATTGGAAGGCAAAAAACATGGGAAAGAATCCATGAAATATTTCAGAGGCTAGAACTCAGGCACATGGCCACATCCAGCTGGATTGGAGGGTGTGAAAGCTAGATCAATTATGCATCCATGTTAGATGTAAAACTGTCCACACATTTTGGCAGCTTCTCCCATCAAAGGTGGAGTCTTTTCCTTTACATCTTGAACCTGGTTTTGCCCAAATGACTTATTTTAACCAAAAGAATATGACATACGTGACTTGTGCACACTTTGAGCCTCAGACTCAAAAGACTTGAAGCTTCTGCTCTCTCCCTGTTGGGTTATTGCCATCATGGGGAATCAATCTAACGTGGATGGAGAGGCCACATGGAGCAGAACCTGGACAACAGCTTGACAACCACAGACCTGAAGGTGAAGCCAGCCTAGACCATCCAGCCCCAGTTACTCCTGTACTAAATATTAGTCCCCATTAGGTACTAGTTTAATATAAAATAAGTTTATATTTTACTCACATGCTGTTTAGGACTGCCTAAGAAAGCAAGACAGATGAGGATTCTCTGTTTACAGTTATTCAGACTCAGGCTGAAGAAAGTTTGATGTTTATTACCAGCTAGCCAAGTGCCTTAGTAAGCCCAGCCCAGAACATAAAAACTCCTCACAGAATTAGCAACAACAAAATGGTGGTTCATTTGAACCATTAATTTTGAGGTAAATTGTCAGACAGCACAGGCTAATTGACCAACTAGCACCTCTGTGGTACTCATCATAGGAGAAAGATCTAAAATTATTTAGAATATGACTATTTTCCAAGTTTCTTATTAGTAAAAATGAGCAGTGCCTTATGATTTTCAGGTTCTGTAAAATACTTAGAGGAAACAATTTTATAGGAGGATTGAGATGCTTCCTAATTTAGAACCTTCACAAATCTATTCTCTGAAATGTAAAGAGTGTTAAGGCTGATGCATACGTCACTTGTTATTTGGAAAATCTCTACCTTTCTGCCTTATATTTTTATATTTTAGCAAGAACTAGAGGCAATCCACATAATACATAGATTTAACTATAATAGATTTTATAGACTGAATGGTTTTAGTGAAAGGGACTATACTCAGAATATGTACTTCGGAAAATATATCCAACCTGCTAAATTCACAAAACAAGGATAATCTAACACAGAAGAAATAGGATAAAAAGAGAGTCAGATGTAAAGGAAAAGAAAGTTGAGAACATTGTGCATAAGCTAATATTTCTAAGTCTTTATTTTAGCAATCTATGGCAACATTTTCCAAACCAAGTATCAGACATACAAACATATGTAAGGGTAAGGACTATTTACCAGATTTTTTGAATTTAGGAAAATTCAAGATAGAGCTCTTAAATAAGAAAAAGAAATGGATTGCTTCTATGTAATGTATGACTCATTTTAATATCTTTGTTTTGAGCTATACAATAAACAGAATTGATACTTTACAGTAAAATTTTGGATTTATCTGTGACATAACCTCACTTTTTGGCAATTAAAATGAAGGTTTTTTGGTGGGGTTTTTTTACTAATAAAAGCTAATAATAGTTTCTAGACTGAAGATAATTCACATTTCTTCAGCTAAACTATAAATGTTTAAAATAACTCTCAAGAAAATACTTATAAATTCAAGTAAGATAAAATGCCATTGTTTTAGTAAATAAGTAGGTTTTGTAGATGATTCACATTGCAACAAAACAAAATCCATAGCTTTCTTGAGCTAGCTTGTTTCATTTTTATAATTATCCAATTTCTCTTTATCCTTTCATAATGAATGTGGCTTCTGCAAATACAAACAATTGCAATTTTATAGGAGAAAGTCTATTTATTAAATTTATGCCCTAAGTTTACCTGAAAAAAGTTTAGTTTGACAGTTGAAATAGATAGGGATGCATTGTGGTTGGCATTGCCAATAAAGATTGCACTCATAAATTTCCATTCAAGGGTATGGAAATGAATTTGCTAATAGAGCATTTCCATAAAGGGATATTTTATGACATGTTATATGGAAAGTAATACAGAAATGAGTATCCTTGGTCTAAGTACATTTGGAAATACAGAGCAATCAAAGGTAAATTGGTTCCTTTACCATAGGGATTTTTCTCAGAAATTTTAATATGTTATTGTTTCATGTGAAATTTTGAAAGGGGTGGATTTATATGCAGCATTTTCAAATGTGAATCACCATAACTATTCTTTTGGTGATTGCCCATGAGAGGGGGTGAGAGGAGGTGGAGGAAGGTGAAGGGGGATAAATGGTGATGGACAAAGATGACTTGGGGTGGTGAACACATAATGTAGATGACATGTTTTAGAATTGTGCCCCTGAAACCTATATAATTTTGTTAACCAGTGTCACCCCAATAAAGTCAATAAAAAGGAAAAATAAATAAATCAGAGAACTATTCTTAAGCAAGAGCCCAAGCAGATTAGTATCTGACAGAATTATTTTAGAAAATGGTGACTTAATAATTTTCAAAAATTCATTGCATTGCAGATTTAAGTTACTGATGCCCATTGATCATTGATAATTTAGAATTGAAAAGAGTGTTATAGACAGATGGCACAGCCAGTGCAAATATCTTAAGGCATTCGCTTTGCCTGGCTTGTTTGAAGGAAAGCAAGGAGCCTGGTGTGGCTGGAGCAGAGGGATGAGAGGTAGAGTCATGAGAGATGAGAACCAAGTCTTTTTGTTCCTTTTTGATAACAAATTTGTTGCAATAAAATCCACACATCACACAATTCACCCACTTAAAGTGTATAGTTCAACTGTTTTAGTATATTTTGAGAGTTGTGCAGTCATCATCAAAATACATTTTAGAGCATTTTTTATCACCTCCCCCCAAAAAAATTCCACGTTTAGCTATCACCTCCTAGTCTCCCTAACATCCCAGCCTTAGGCCTTCCTTGGTCTATTTACTGTCTCTACACTTTGAAGCCCAGATCTTTTATGGTTACTGCAAACACTTTGACTTTTATTTTGAGTGAGATAGGAAACACTTTGACAATTTTAGGGTTTTCAACAGATAATTTCCATGCTTAATGTAACAATTTAACAGAATCCCTTTATATGCTGTGGTGGGAATAAATTGATAGGAGATCATGAAAATAATCCATCAAGCAATGGTCTTCTTGCCTTAAAATAGGATGAAGATGATGGAGGTGGGAATTAGATGTTGTGATGGTTAATTTTATGTGTCAATTTAAATAGGCTAAGGGATGCCCAAATAGCCGGTAAACCATTATTTCTGGCTGGGTTTGTGAGGTTGTTTCTGACAGAGATTGACATTAAAATTGGTAGACTGAGTAAAGCTCTACCTCACCACTATCCAATCTGTTGAGGGCCTGAAGAGAACAAAAGGATGGAGGAAGTACAAATTTCCTTTTTGCTTAACCAGGGCCATCCATCTTCTGCCTTTAGACATCTGTGCTCCTGGTTCTCAGTTCTGTGGACCCAGACTGAATTAGTCCACCAGCTTTTCTGGTTTTCCAGCTTGCAAAATTTAGACCTGGCAGACCCTTGGTTTTCTTAGCCTTCTAAGCTCAAGAGCCAATTCCTGTAATTAATCAAATCTCTCTCTCTCTGACATAGAATGCTGTGGATTTTATTTTGTTGCAACATTAATCATTGGCAAAAACCTAATCATTTGCTAAAACAAGGGAATTTTATCTTACTTGAATTTATAAATATCTGTCTTAAAAGTTACTTTAAACATATATAGTTTAACTAAAGAAATATATATTATTTTTAGCTTAGAATCTATATATTATAATATACAATATATCTGTAAATAATATTGTATATAATAATGCTATATATAATAATTATCATGTATTATATATATAATATATATATTACTGGTTCTGTTTTTCTGGAGAACCCTGATGAATACAGTTATGCTTCATAAAATAATATGTTGGATGAATTGAAATATAGTGGATTCTTGATGTGTTCTGACTATATCTGCCTTACCTTTGAAAAATCAAGTATAGTCAGAACATGTCATTTCTTCCTAGAACTTTGCCTCAGACACCACACCGTATCCCAATCAAAGAACTGAGTATTTCAAGCAAAGAATTTAGGGAAATTTCCTCCTATGCAGAAACCAGCTTAAATCAGTCTCTCAGGAACTTGTAGATGTCTGGATCTGCTGAGTCAGATGGGGTTGTGGGAGGAAGAGTAATGTCTCCTTAAGAGATTTTCGTTTTGTTATACAGTTTTGAAAACATGAAGTAGGTAGATATTATTACAATTAATATCATTATTTTCATTTTAAAAATAAAGAACTCAAGTACATAGCAATTAGTACCTTGTTTATTCATTACAAATAATTACCCAAGTCAGAATTTTAACCCAGGTATTTGTGATTACAGAGGTAATATTCTTAACACTATACCCAATTAATAAAAACAAGTAAATAATAGCGTCACATATCTGTGTGTTGTCAAAAAACAAAATTTCTCTATTTTGATTTTGCTTCTCATTTAACAAAAAGGAATAAAGTTTTTGTTTGTTTTTTAATAAAGTTACAAGATAATATAAATCATTTAAAAGTTATCCTGATTTGCTCTGGAGGGAAATGATGTTTTATAACCTTATAAATGTCTTTGGAATAATGGAGATAAGCTGAAATGAAGTTTTAAAATTTATATTCAGGTTTTAATATTAACTCTATTATCTGGATTTTATATTACTTGAAATATAAAATTTCTGAAAAAATATCTATGACTATTATGTGAACTTAATTATTTAGGAAAAAATGGTGTATTTATTTTGTTATGGAAATATTCATTACAATGGAAATTTAATTCTCACAGAAGAATGCTTATAATTAGAGTTAAAATTCATACATTTTCATGAAGATATTGAATATTTAAAGCATTTTTAAAAACATTATTTCATTAACTTTACTTAAAAAAAATGAAATGTACATGCATATGTTCACACGCATACATAGAAGTGGTACAACTAGCTTATTTATTGTATTCTAGTTTTTCATTGTCATTTGACATTACTTTTGAAATTTTGAGATTTTTTTATTATGAATTTTCAAATCAGATAATTTTAGTAATGTAATCAACGTTTCATTTTATTTTGTTCCTCTACTGTATCTTGCTGAGCTTAAAATATTAAAGAATGTTGAGTTTCTTCATTTGCCCTTGCAAATCTTTCATCCTTTCCAAATCTGAACTCTAACCAGGATGTGATATTTTTAAATTACATCTCTATAACCTGGGCCATTAGCCTTCAATTTGAGTTGTGTCAATGGGGACACCTGGGGAGGAGGAGAGAGAAGTCAAGCATTTATTTCCTGGTTCCTGGAGGTCACTGGGGCTGACTTCCCTAAAAAGGAGATCACTGTTACTCTCAATGATGGCAGCTCTAGACAGATCCTCTACTTCCAGTTTCCAGTGATGCCTTTTTCCCCCTTGGTCTTTGGGCCTAGGGGTGATGACAGCCCATTGCTACTAGCTCTGTGTTTCTTCACTATCTTTTTTACTTCCACAATATTCTATTTACACCACTGTAATTAATCATTTATCCACAAACCCTCTTCTGTCTTAATGTGAGAATGTCATCTGTTTTGAGTGGGGTTTTTAAAAGACTAACAAAAGCAAAGCAACTAAACTCAGCTAAGATGTAATTGAATATATATGCTTTTTCTTAATATTCTGAACCTAGCAGCTATTACTGAGGTTGATTCCTCCAGAATATTGTGGAATTAGAGATACTAATTTTGATTTTATGAATCACTTCATCTAAAATTTTATAAAGCAGCAATTAGAATGTAATTTATGAATTGCAAATATGGATATAGTTATAAAGGCAATACACTTTTATAAAAAATCTTTTATTATTCTCCCACATTGTGCAGACATAAGAATATAGAACAACAGATGTTGAAATTATTAAGTATTCTGACAATGTCAACATTTTTCCCTTTTATTAGGTTTGGCTAGAGACCATGAGCTCAGATTTTATCTGAACCCTGTCTGAACTAACTTAAGCAAAACTTAAAGGCTTTGGTTCACAGAGATTGAACTGAACTTTTATGTATGTGTGTGGATTCATTTTGCTGTCTATGAGTTTTAGTTAGAAGTTTGGGTTCACTCCTAAAATTATTTTCAGAAACTATTTCTAGAACTTTAGAAATTTTAAGCACTTATCAATAATAGAAGAAAAACTGAACACTCAGAGGGAAGAGATTGACCCACATGAAAATATATAATATGAGTTCTATATATTACTATTGGTTTAGAAAAATAGGTCCCATATAAATATAAATAGAAATGGCTGTTTTCAGAAGTACATGGAAATCCCAATATTTCCAGAGAACCAAAATGAACAGTTTACTTTGGTCATTTGACCTCTATATACACCCCATTTATTTTCTAATTATCAACTTGATTATCTCTTTTAACCATGAATTATGTAAGCATAGCATAATCGTCCAGGATTATTTCTATTCTAACTTGACTTTTGAAACACAGTAAGTTAGATATTATTGTTATTGTTTTATATGGGCCAATGTTTATTTAGTTTACCTACAGTTTAAGTAACCATTTTATTTGATAACCGTTCCTTTTTTCTATCTCAGTCCTTTCTTTAGCAGTTGCCCAGAGCCAAAGTCTAATAGGTAGATGGGCTCTCTCTCTCTCTCTCTGGGGCAGGCTCTTTTCTGATATACCCACTAAAGTTGTTTCTCTAAAGAGCTTGATTTTGTGAGTGATTCTGTCTGAAGCTCTCCTTTTATGCTTACCACCCATTCAGGTTCCAGGCTTTGGACCTCTACTAGGTTCATTTGGGTTATGAAAGGCACATTTTTAATGCCCCAGCACTGGGCAGAAAAATTAAGGCTGATCACTGTTTCCAAAGTTTTCTTACTACTATGGATTTATACTTTCCTGTCATTTTTTACTTCAGCAAATATTCCTTGTTTACCTCCACAAAAACAGAGACAATAAACTATATTTCAAACTGTAGTAGGATAGTAAGAAGTTAGAAAAAGTCCTGGGCAAGTGGAATGGGGAAAGTGAGACAAGAAAATTAAGGCCAAATCATTTGGGCAGCTTGCAGCCAGCTTGTGAACTGCAAGACCTTATCTTCCCTAACCAAGGACACTTGAGAGTAATTGGTTTATACCCTCCTCCCTAAGCAGAAAATACATAGTTTAAATCACCCTGGCCTAGGAAATTGGAGAACAAAGACCCAATTAATGCCATTTGTACCAGCTAAACTCAAGGACAGGTGAAGCTGGGGAACAAATAACAAAAAACAAACAAACACCCCAACACATTAAAGCCAGACAAACCTAGGATAAAAGTAAAACAGTAAAACAGACCTAAGAATAATCCCAAACTCCCCTATATACTCATTTTGATGCATCAGCGTATTGAAAATGCTCCTGGAAAGCTTATGAATATTCTACTGAAACCCTTCCCTTAAAACAAAGGATAAAAAGCTCTCAGGACAAAGACTCAGTACGGCTTGCCCTAGAGCATGCCCATGCCCCTTCCTAGGCATGAACTTTTTATTTCTTCCTAAATTTTAAGGATCCCCACATGACTTGCAGACAGGGGAGCAGTGGGCAGTGGCAGCTCGGCCTGGGCCCACCCCATGGTGTTGTCTCCAAGGTCCTCTTTTTCTCTGACTTCCCAGTGAGCTAAAGCAGTCCTGCCTTGGCTCACTTCTTTCCTATAACATTTCTAGAGAGCCAAAGCAGAGCACTTACTGCCTAGGCTCTCTCCTCTTGTTTCTTCTACCCTAATTTCTTTCTTTGTTTAATTGTCCCCAACATCAATAAACATACTCTCAAACCCGTCTAGACTTGTCCTGTGAAATCTTTCCTACATGAAGTCAAGGACCGACACACCCAGCCTGAGACAGACATGCTCCCAGCCGGCCCCTGTCCTGTATCCAAACTATATTTTAAAACTAAGGAAGGTTTATTTTGCTTAGCATTATATTCTCAAGATCTACCCAGGTTGTTGCAAATGCAGTATTTCATCTTTTCTTTTCTGGCTGAGTAGTATTCCATTGTATATACGTGCCACATATTCTTTATCCGATAATCTATACAAGGAGAGTTCTGTTTTTTCCCGTGTCTTGGTCATCATGAATAATGCTGTAATGAACATAGTGGCATGTGTATCTTCACAATAAATGTTTTCAAAAATTTTGGTTAGATACCCAGAAGAGGGGTTGCTGGGTCATATGATAATTCTATTCTAAAATTTTTGAGGAGCCTCCATACTATTTTGTATAGTGGCTACACCGGTTTACATCCCCATCAGCAGTGAATGAGGGTTCCTTTTTTCTCCAAAACCTCTCCAACACTTATTATTACTTGCCTTGTTGATAATAGCCATTCTAACAGGTGTAAGATGGAAAAAATCAAGAACTACATGATTTCATTCATATGTATAATATAAAACTAAAATCAACAAGTGAACAAACAAGACAAATAAAAACTCATAGACACAGACAACAGCATCGTGGTTACCAGAGAGGAAGGGGGCCAGGGAGTGGTAATAAAGGGTAAAGGGGGTCAAATATATGGTGATGGAAGGAGATTTGACTTTTGCATAGTGTGATAAACACATTATGCAATATACAGATTGTGTATTATAGAATTGTACACTTAAAATATAATTTTATTAACCAATGTAACCCCAATAAATTTAATTATAAAAACTAAAGCTAATTGTTTTAAAAAGCAATATTTTAAAACAATATTTTAAAGACATAGCTATATTTAAAACCATATTTTAGCCAATGTTTATAGCCTTGTCTAAACATTTGGATCACTGGAAATGCAAGTCTAAACATATATGCTTCCAGAATATATAAAATAAATATTTTCTGAAGTCTATATTTTTGTGCATATATTATTTTTAAAAATAAATTATGAACAGTATGTTTATGAATGCATTCTCAAATATACACTTTAATACAAATAATTCACATTATAAATATATACTATAAGTGTATATATATATGTGAAATATTGTTAAAGTAAATGGCTAAAAGCATCATGTTAATTTAACCATTAATCATTCCACAAATTGGCTATTTAGAACTTTGGGCATCTGAAGCAATTAATTGGTTTTCCATGAATCGACTGCTGTGAAATTGGCTGTACAGTGAGTTGACTAGGTGAACTGGCATTCTGGTAACATTCTTTTGCCAAATGGGCCTATATCCATCTGACACACCTCTCCAGAGATGAATCTGCTTTTCATCTGCAGAGTGCAGGTGGACAAGGACAGTTTTCTTTGCCGCAAGGGCTAATGGAAGAGATCTGTTTCTTCACAGCACCTTATACAAACTTTCAATAGGTTTTGGTTTTAGTTGCATTTTATCTCCAACCTCCAGGGATATTTAGCATTAGTTGTTCATCTTGTCTAGAGTTTTGTGTTATAAGTCTACTTTCTTCTTGCTAACTTTACCCTACTATACACACTTTGGTTTCAGCTTCCTACGCTAAGTCAGCTGTCAATACCCCATCTGTATTTTATCTTTCTACAACTTGTTGACATCCCACTTTTTCTACCATTACTTTGCTAATGTGGGTTATTCCTTTTAAGAATTTCTTCACTGCTGTTTTAGTGGATTTATGAGAGGGATTAGAAGTTAAATGCTTATTTAATTCTCTAGGTTTAACTGGATGCCTTTCCCCACTAGATAACTAACTTTAAAGCACATAATAAATAATGCAATGATAAACCTTTTTCTACCAACATCTTCTGTGTGCAGTAATTTTTCAACAATGTTGACATTCTAAGTATTAATTTAAACATTTTGATTAAATGTTTTCTAAAAATATATTTAGATAATTATAGTGTATATTTTATTTTCATACATACATTTAATTTCCTAAGAATAAAAACTAGTTCCAAGTGGGTTTGAGACCTCTTGAAAATTTATGTAACATGCTGCATATCTTAAATATTTTAAGTGTTTCTTTATTTTCTAGGAATAGAACCTTTTATTAGATTCTCAAGGAATTCCCTAAAAGCAACAACCACGAAAGGTTGATATATTACATAAGTAAAACTGGGATTAAAATTCCCAAGTTCTTTCTGTTTTATCTCCTAAGCCTGGGATCTACTCATGAATAATTACTGTGCTTAAGGAAAATCCAAGATTTAATAATAGCCTGAATAACACGTATTCAAACTCTCATGGGTTTCACTAGGATAAATGACTTTCAAGTTGCTGTGTTCTCCACTGCTACCTACTATAATCCATTTTGATAAATATTTTGATAAAATGTGAACCAGATTAACAGTAGTAAAATTACTGAACATTATAAAAAATTCCCTTGTGTTATTTTTATCAAGAAATTAATTTTTATGGTTTGTCATTAAAAATACTTTCCTTTTCTCATACTGGTATGAAGTGTTTTAAAATGTCCCTTTATCCAAATCTGCTCATTATTAAAATAAACAGATAAATGTTGAGCTTAGTACTTTTAAGAATTTTAGATCATTTGCTGGTTCCAATTCTTCATTAATAATGTTTCTTTATCTTCAATTAGTTAAGTATGTAATTAAATTTTTTAAAAAAAAGCTTTTCCCACCCAGCCAGTGTGGCTTAGCGACTGAACATCAACCTATGACCCAGGAGATCTCAGTTCGATTCCTGGTCAGGGCACAGGCCCAGTTTACAGGCGCGATCCCCATCAGGGGGTGTGCAGGAGGCAGCTGATCAATGACTCTCTCTCATCATTGATGTTTCTATCTGTCTCTCCCTCTCCCTTCCTCTCTGAAATCAATAAAAATTAAAAAAAAACAAACTTTTGTCATATATACTACATAGACTATCTTCTTTATTTACTCATATGACTTAAGACTTATGATTTTATTTTATCACTGTAACAAAACTCCACCAACAGATTTAGGTACGGGGTAAGCAACATTCTGTTCCGAATTTATAGTAAATCTTGAAAGTGAAATTAATAACAGTGAAATACTTAAAAAGCATTTTTTAACAAAGTAAGAAGCTTTCATTTAAAAAAAAACAACATTAATATCAGTAACTTGTAGATAATATTGCTTAGTTATATCAATCAGTAGTTTAGGGAGAACAAAATGTTTAAGGTTGGTAAATCAAAATTCACTTAGTGTAGTTTTTAAATGCAACATTTAAGCAGGTATTACATAAAATTTGAACAAAATAATTCCCATAGCTTCCCATGTAGTAAAATAATATTGTTAAAAACCTATCACTATTTTATATTGTAATAAAGACAAATTTGTATACTCCTGTCATTGGTCCATTCTATTCTCCATCTTTAGTTGTATATTGGAGATATCTGTCATCTGTCCTTTGCCCCCACATAATTTTGTCAAATAACAGCAACCAATACTTTTTTTAAATAAAATGAAATGCACTACTTCAATTAAAATAGCACAGAAAAAAGAATGAAAACCCCCAGAGAAAATTACTGTAAGCATTTAGCATATTTTCTTCCAAATTTTCTCAACACTTACTTAACATCAACAATTTTCAACCTTTTTATAAAAATTATCTTTATTGTTGAATTACAGATCTCATGACACACATAAACTAATTACTAAAATTCTGCAGCACACCAAAAAATATATTTTTTGGTGATCTGACAAAGAAAATATAGGTATAATTTTGATTCATTCACACCTGATGGGTATTGTTGTGTTGGCTGTTGTCAATTTTTTAATTTGACAACCTAGGGAAAATAAGTCAGTACTTCTGACTAAACAGTCGGGTATTGCATGTTTTAAAAATTCTTGAGGCTGTGGCACACCAGTTGAAAGTTGCTGCTTTACGTAACTGAGAAAAGGTTACATATACATAATTTTATGTTCTGCTTTTCTGTTATTATTTTTTTGGCTTAACATATATACATTTTCTTGTGGAATTACTAGCTACTTAAAATCTTTTTTTAAAAAAATGTGTGGGATAGTATATCCTTTCAGATGGACGTGTGATAATTTATTTAATCAAATTATTTTTACATTTTTTTCTAACATAAATAGGGATATAGTGAATATCTTTAATATAAATGATTTTTACTTATTGACAGCTCACTCTCCATAAATGATATGGTGCATTTATTTCAATTATATAGGTAAAAATGAGGCTTGCCAAAATCCTGCAATTCTGTAAGTAATAAATATGAGATTAAAATCAAGTGATAATCTGAGATTAAACTCTTTAATACTTTAACAGAACATATTCGTTTTTATTGCTGAAGTTTCAGATTAATTTCTTTGACAGATTCCCAATTGAATTACTAGATACTAACATTTTTATTTTTCCAAAATAAACATAATTTACTTTCCATGACCTATTTGTAAGCATAGCTTTGAGTATTCTCAACAACAGAGAGAATGTTAATTTCATTTAAAACATGGTGAACATTTGTTATTTTGGCTAATGATGTTTCATTTTCTCTTCTTGTGTTAACATTGCTATAGTTTCTTTTAGAGAGTTAGATATTCTGCAGTTATCTTCACTTATGGTGTAATTAATAAGCAAGGTGCCATGTTTTCTTCTAAGCAAGACACACAACTCAAGACAGAGCAGCTAGAGCCTTTTGCTATGATTTTGAATTTTGAACAGAAAAGGCAAACACTGAAAAATGTAGAAGTCTTTTGAGTTGACTGGGACATGCTTAAGTGACTGTAATGATCTTCTGCTACCTCAAATGCAGAGCCTTCTTAGGCTTGTTTTCACTTAGACCTGATTGTTTACTTTTTTCTTTTATTCTTTTTGTTTACCCATATTTGTTATTTTTTTTTTTGCTTATGTTAACTGTAGAGAGTTTTTATAGTTAATGTAAAAATTGTAATTGAATTTTTTCTACTTAAATTTCTTCACTTATCAAATAATCCCTTATCAAAATTATTCTTTACTTGTGATTTGTGCTATCAACTTTATAATACATTAAATTATTGTAGTTAATGCTCTATTCTTTATATTTACTTCTTCATATTTTCCTCTTCTAACAGGATATTAATATATTTTTGCGAGATTACATAACCTATTTTAATATATTAGGGTGGGCAAAGTAGATTGACAATTAAGAGTACGTGAAACACAGTTTATTCTATTTTATTTTTATTAATTATTGCATTATTTTTCATACAAACAACTGTAAACCTGCTTTTGCTTACCCCTGTATTATAGAACTGTTTTCCCAGACACTTCTTCATTAGATTAATTATTTAGATAAATTATTTTAAAAGAATTCATTTTCAACCCGACAGGCATGGCTCAGGGGTTGAGCATTAACCTATGAACCAAGGGGTGATGGTTTGATTCCCTGTCAGGGCCACATGCCCGGTTTTGGCTCGATTCCCAGTAGGGGGCATGCAGGAGGCAGCCAATCTATGACTCATTGTTGCTGTTTCTCTCTCTCTTACTCTCCCTTCCTCTCTCTGAAATCAATAAAAACAACAACAACATATTAAAACAATTCATTTTCTTTTCTTTTGATAGATATTTCTCCAGGTTGCACAATACAAAAATTATTCTTTGAATTTTGCAAAAACCCTAGATTTAAACTTTTTCTTAAAATTAATTTCTTAGCTATTGTTTAAATGGCCTTTACAACTATTTTATACTTTTAATTATTTACATTTATATAGTGATTAATGGTAAACTTGTATCTTTATAATATTAATTCAGGTACTATTCTATTTATAAGATTTCTTTAAAAAGGTCCTACATATGTTTACATGCTTTCTTATATTTATTACTATGGATATTTTTGTGTCTATGCATTTGTGTGTGTGGATATTTTCTAAAATATGTTTTTATTGATTTGAGAGAGAGAGAGGAAGGGCAATGGAGAAAAAGAAACATCAGTGAGAGAGAGAAAGAGATCAGCTGCTTCCTACCATCCCCAAGTGGGGATCGAACCTGAAACCCAGGTATATGCCTGGATCAGGAACCAAACCAGTGACCTCTGGGTGCATGGGACAACACTCAACCAACTAGGCCACTCCAGCCAGGGCATGTGTGTGTGGCTATTTTAATCAAGCATTCATCATATAAAAACTTGGATTACTTATGATGTAAAAACACACAAATCATTCAAAATACATATACATATGCATATACATAAATAATATACTATCATATGTATAACCTAGGCTACTTTGTTCCAAGTAGGGGATATTGTGTGTATATATTTATTCTAAACTATCCTAGCCTAGATTGCATATATGTACTTCTGCTGCTGGAATAAGGTAGACAGGATTATTTGGACCAATCATACTGGTGAAAATATTTAAAAGTGATAAAGCACTAGTGGTTAATCTGCCCCATATCAACACTTCTGAATCAAAGCACTCATTCCCCAGCTGCTAGTAGAGCTGTCTTGCCCAATATTAGAATTTCCTGAGAACAGTTCTTACTAATCAATGAGGACCAATCACAAATGCTTGTGCTTTTATCATCATTTTGCCATTGCACCTTCACAGCTTCCCAAGGTATCACGAAGTCTTGCTTTCTAATTTCTTTACATGTAGTATTTCCTAGAGAACTCTTCTATAAATACACCAAAGAAAAATCTATCTCTGAGACTGTTTCCTGGGAACCTGATCAAACACATGGACATTGACTTATCTAACATAATGTGATCTTTTGGCTTTGATTATATAGCAAGGAAAGAAGAGTGAAGTAAAATTCCAGGGCCTTTTCAAGGTCAGAAGGAAGACTAATAAGAAAACTTTTTCACCTCAAGCTTGGACCTAAATGGTCCATATATGCACAAAGCAAGCCTGAAAACAAAATAAAAATGCTCTTCCCAGACCCTTGAACATACACGCATGCACACGCAGTACTACAAAATAGTTGCTTTGATGCTAAAGAACCTAGGGGGGAAAAAGCTATTCTTAATATATCATATGCATAAACTAATAAAATGAGCTTTTCCAGGTCAGGGACCATATTTTTTGTATATTTATATCCCTAATCACACCATAGTCGAGCATTCGATATTTGCCAAATAAACAAAGGAAACAAATATGTTATGTATCCAGGCCTGAAACCAAACAAATATATTTAAGGGAGTAAAGTACACTTGAGATTGCAAGAAAAGATTATAAGGCTAAGTGATGGTATGAGTTTTCTTCTTAGCATGGTAATAGCAAATCTAATTTTGTCAAGCTATTGCTGTAAGCTTCCATGTCCAATAACTAAAGTTAAGGTTATAACAGGAGTGCTGTAAATTTTCTTGTTGCTTGAGAAATAATTTGTAGTCATTTGAGTTGCAGACTAAATATGGCCTGGTTAAATTAGCATAACATCTGGTCATTTTACTAACTTCATGCTATACTCCAAATGAACAGCAGAAGGTAAAATCTTTTTTCAAAGATAAATATAAGCAATAGCACTCCTTCCTAGAAGCACATTAAACTGTCATCTTAAAACCTACATAGAAACACACGTCTCAATAAATCATTGAAACAAATATTTGTAAAAAAACCACACGATTAAGATCATTGAAAAATTTAAGTGCATACTCTGTGTGCGTGTATGCATGTATGTGTACTGTAAAATTTCATTTTACCATTCCATGAATAATAACTAAATTCAATTCCCCAGAGAAAAACTGCAGAAATTGTATCATTGTTCAGGAAGCAGGAACTGGCTTTTGATAAAAGGCTTCCTTTTCTCTTTCACAATGCATCTGGGACCTTCACAGTTGATTACTGTAATATTCATATAATACAGCTTTGACGTACAATTGAGAACTATAACACATTAATAGTGGAAAAAGTTGGCTAGCATAGATATTTTTAATGAATTGGAAGACAGCCTATTTTGTTTCATCTGAAATCAAGACGGAGTGCCAGGTTGGTCACTTAACACTAGTCAGTTTCTTTTAAAAAGAATGCTTAGTTTTTTTTTTTTGGAAGTGGCTTCCAAAAATCCTTCATCATTATGCTATAAAACACAAGTGAAAATGGTGCCTTCTTATAGACCCTATTAACACGAGTATTAGATTGATGGACTTGCTCTTATGAGCAAAAGATAATTTTGCTGTGTTTTATTTAGATCACCATTTTTCTTTGTATGAATTTAGAAAGTTATACTGATTTAGAAGGCTTAAAGGTGGGAACTCTTCTTTTTACTGTGACTCAATTTATTTGTAATTAACACTATTCTATTTTTAAATCAGTTTTGTTTTCCACTTATAGTGAGATTGAATATCACCTAGCATACTTACAGGTTACTGAAAATAGCTCTTTTTGGAATTGTTCATTTGTATATTTTTCTATTGCGATATTTGTTTTATAGTTCTCAATATACAGATGCCTTTGAATTATATAGGTCTTAATACATTATCTTCCAGGTGTAGTACAAACTTTTCTTATTTTCTTTCAATTTAGTATCTTTTACTACATAATTTTACAATTTTTTTATATATTCAAATGAAGATAACTTTTTTTTATATCTCCTAGAATTTTAGTCTTAATTAAATTTACCTTCCCAAATCCTAGGTAGTGCATTTATACTTCTAAATTTTTTCCTGTTATTTTTTTTTTTTAACATTTAAACATTTAATGCCATAATGACTGGTTTGCTGATGCACTTTTTTTTATAGTTGTTTATTGCCTGTCCCCTGAATTACCTCCAATTGCTCAAAATGTGTTTCTTCTACCTCCAAAATAAACTGCTAGCATTCAAATCTTGTCTAGAAGTCTAGTTCTAGAGGAGCTCAGACTCAGATACATATTAAAAATAAAGAACTTATATACTTATATGCATAACCTATGGACACAGACATTGGTAAGGGGAAGGCCTGGGGGTGGGGTGGGTGCGGGGTGGAGGGGATCAATGGGGGAAAAGGGGACATCTGCAATACTTTCAACAATAAAGATAAATTAAAATAGATATATATATTTTTTGATTAAGGTTTTTCAAATATTTTAATTTTCAGATATATAATTCAGCAGATATAATGCTAACTCATCAATCCCCAGAATTGAAAATAAAATGTTTATTCTATTTCATTTAAAATCAGTCTAGAGAAAAAAC
This sequence comes from Miniopterus natalensis, assembly GCF_054644295.1. Lineage (NCBI taxonomy): Eukaryota > Metazoa > Chordata > Mammalia > Chiroptera > Miniopteridae > Miniopterus > Miniopterus natalensis. Next base: position 117,155,087 of record NC_142082.1, on the reverse strand, counting down.
AGATGGCATGTAGATACCAGCTGCACCCGCCGCCTCCCGCAACCACATCAAAATCACAACTAAAATACAGAACCACCGTCACTCAGAGCCTCCTGAGATCTGGCTGCACAGAAGCCCCGCAACCAGGGAGCTGAAGGAGCATCGAGACCGGGAGGAGGGGCGGAGACTCGGCGGGTCGGGACTGAATCTCAGAGACACAGCCGCGGGCCCACACCCGGTGCCGAGGTTCAACCCCAGAGGACATCTTGGCTGCAGAGGTTTCCCAGAGGAGTGAGGGGTCCCAGCCCCCCAGCAGGCCCCCAGCCCAGGCCTCAGGGCCGGGAAGAGACGTCCCCACAACTCCAGGCTGTGAAACCAGCGGGGACTGTCCCTGAGGGTCGCGGAGGCTGCGGGAGCCCCAGCAGCTCCTCCTAAAGGGCCCGGCACGGACTCACTCGGACGCTCCCTCTGAGCCCAGCACCGGGCAGCAGCCTGAAAGGACCCGGGACACTCGGGGGGAACTAACCTGCCTAAAGTCGGGGCGAGAGGTGGAGGGGCGGCTTCCTCCCAGGGAGAAGGGCTGGCAGAGGCCATGGCTCCTTCGGCGAGTCCTCCCCGCACACAGCCAGGAGGCAGGTGCCATGTTTGAATCGCCAGCACCTGACTCTCACCTTTGGCCCCGCCCCGTGATTCCCGGAGGCCCCGCCCCTCCCCACCTGCAGCTCATCCAGGCCATTTCCAGGGGCTTTTCTATGCAAGTGGCTTCTCAAGCTTTATACTTAGGATTTTCCTAAAATCTCTCAAACAAGCAGCAGCGGGCCCCATACGGCTTGATAAGCGGCCCCAGGCCTGGCACTAGCAGCAGCTGCATTGGCTCATAGCTTGGCCTCTCCTGGACACCTCCAAGCCCAGCACAAGTAGCAGCCAACTACGGTTTGCTGTGTGGCTCATGCTGGGTGGCCCTGGGCAAGGCACTGGCACAGGCTGACTTTGCACCTCCCAGGAGGCCCCAGAGACAGTGCACCTGGTGGTCAGGCTCGACCACCTGGATTACAACCCTACCACAGCCACAAGTGACACACTCAAGGGGCGCACTTGGTGAACCAAAGCTCCACTGAAGTAAATCCTGCTCCACAGGGGTGTCTCCAGCACAGCAGCTCTCTGGCTGTAGTTGCAGCTGGTCCTCGCAGCTGATTGGCCTGGGGGTCAATTCCTCCCAGTGATGCCAACAGCAACCAAGGCTCAACTACAACAGGACAGAGCACACAGCCCACACAGGGGAGCACCTAGAAGGCCCAGCTCAGGTGACAGGGGAGGCTGAGCCACTGCACCCTACAGGACACCTACTACACAAAGCCACTCTACAAACTCCAGGAGACAGAGCAGCTCTACTAATACATAGAAACAAACACCTGGAAGCAGCCAAAATGCAGAGGCAAAGAAACATGTCACAAAGGAAAGAACAGAAGAAATCTCTAGAAGAGGAACTAAATGAAATAGATCCAAGCAAGCTAACACATACAGAGTTCAGAATTTTGTTTATAAGGATGTTTAAGCTGACTATTAGGGAAATAACTGAGAAAACTGATAACATAATAAAGTACCAATTTGAAATGAAGGCTACATGAACTGAAATGAAGAATAATTTACATGGAATCAACAGTAGAGTAGAGGATGCTGAGAATCAAATCAGCAATTTAGAATAGGAGGAAACAGAAAACACCCAACCAGAAGAGCAAAAAGAAAAAAGAATCCAGAAATATGAAGATAGCATAAGGAGCCTCTGGGACAACTTCAAGAGGCCCAATATTTGTATTATTGGGGTGCCAGAGAAAGAGAAAGAGACCAAGGAATTGAAAACCTATTTGAAAAAATAATGACAGAAAACTTCCCCTATCTGGGGAAAGAAATCAACTTACAAGTCCAGGAAGCACAGAGAGTCCCAAACAAGAGGAACCCAAAGAGGCTCACAGCAAGACACATTATAATTAAAATGCCAAAGGTTAAAGAAAGAGAATCTTAAAAGCAGCAAGAGAAAAGCAATTAGTTACCTACAAGGGAGCCCCCATATGATTGTCAGCTGATTTCTCAACAGAAACTTTGCAGGCCAGAAGGGAGTGGCAAGAAATATTCAAAGTGATGAAAAACACGGAACTACAACCAAGATTGCTCTACCCAGCAAGGCTATCATTTAGAATAGAAGGTCAGATAAAGAGCTTCACAGATAAGAAAAAGCTGAAGGAGTTCATCACCACCAGACCAGCACTACAGGAAAACTTGAAAGGTCTTCTTTAAGAAGAAGCTAATGAACAAGAGAATCTAATGAACTAAATAGTTCCAGAGACATTGATGCAGGCAACAGATGATCATATTTCAGAGGAAAGAGGGAAGGGGGGTGGAGGGTGGGAAGAGATTAACCAAAGAAGTTATAGGCATATATGCATAACCCATAGACACAGTCAATAATGGGGTGAAGGCCTGGGGAGGGGGTGGGAGCAAAGTTGGGGGGGGGAGGAAATGGCACACCTGTAATACTCTCAACAATAAAGATAAATAAAATAAAATAATAAAATAAAATAAAATCAGTCTAACAGCAAAGAACTGTCAGTGGGTTTTATGGAATCAGTCATCTCAGTTTGAAAGGTAATCTTAATTACTTGAGTTGTGAGCAAGAATCATTGTGAATACACTACCCAGCAAACGATAGCTGACTAATACACACACACATAAATTTAATAATTGACATTTTTATTGAAAAAATATACTTTAGCCACTTAGTAAAGTCACATCTTGACCTACATTGTGAAATTCTCTCTCTTAACTGCTATATTTATGTTAGCATTTGCATGTAGGTATTTTCGTAAACTATCTCAAATACCTTGTCAAATAAGGGGGAAATGAATGATAATTCTCTTATCTAATTTTGAATCAAACAATAAAATACTGTCAAATCTTCATCTGCACACCTTTTATTACATTTCTTCCTTCCTGTTTCCTCACTAATATCACCTTACTTCAGAAGGCCATTACTTGCTGCTTGGATTAATACAATTGTCTCTTGACTAGTCTCTTGGCCTTTAGTCTCACTGACCTCAATTTTATTCATAGTGATCATTGCTTTGAAAAAGCAAATCTGAATTTGCTCATGTCGTTCTCTGCTTAATAACTATTGATGACTTCTCCTTGCTCTTTAGGTAAAGTTCAAAACACAACACATTTTGAAACTGTTTCCTCAATTTAATTCTTCTATCTCATCTCTTAGTATTCCTTCTATGTTCCAGCACTCAAATGTTTTTCAGTTTTCAGAACATACCATTTACTCTCTTTTTAATGTCTTCTATGTCCTTTGTCTTGAGCATTCTAAGTCTGCCCTCTTCTTCCTATGTGATGTAATTTAAAACTAGAGTTAATCTTTATATCTTAGCATAGATGTTACTTTCACAGTCAAGGGGAGACAAGTCTTCATTTAAATTAATCTCTGAATTTACCAAAGATGTTTTTCATCCTCATATTCCCAACATGAGCTCTTATGGTAGATGTTCAAATAATTATCATTTTACGAAGATCATTATGTTGACCTGTTACTCATAGTTCATTAAGAATTTATCAAAACTTACCATGAGTAGGGCTCTGTGTTGAGTTTATCAGCACTAAACTAAGTATGAGGCATAGTTCTGAACTTCAAAACACTAGTTGAGTGGGAATGATATGATTATTTTCTAGTGTAGTATGATTACCTCTTTTCCATTTTGAAAAGTTGGTAAAGCCTGATTTAGTTATGTGCAACCTTGATAATTACATGAAATTACTGAATTATTAGTAGGTAATTCTGAGTTGAAAAGAGTTAAAACTTTGAGGCAGTCATTATGATATTTCTATATTTTATCACCAAATATATTTATATATTTAAATAAATACAATAGAGCAAATTAATAAAAAAGGCACTTAATCAGAATTGAGACTTGGCACTATTCATTTCTTAATGAAATTTTTATAGATCACTGCTTTTAGAATAGCATGTATAATTTATGATTAATTATAAAAACAATTTCCTCAGATTCATGTCTCTTTTGAAAAATATATGGGATGATCATTAAATATGAAACCCCAGGAAGAAAAGCCCATGAATAGTAACAATTTAGAAGCTGAAAACTTACTATTGTTTTAAACCAGATTGACATTCTTAATTTGTCTGAATTAGCATTTAGTGAATTATTTTTTTGTCATTTTCTTTATTAAGTGGCATAACAGCTCATTATAGGAAATAAATTATTTTTTTAAATTATTTTTTTGTGTGAAATTTGTGGTAGATAATAGAATTAGAACAATATTACAACAAAGGGTTTTTTGAGGTGACCAACTTCCATGTAACTAAATTCATATTAACACAAAGTCTGACCTAAGTAAAATTGTATTATTTAAAATTTCAATAAAGGAATAAGAAACAGAACTGATATAACAAATCATTCTTGATATTAGCACTGATTTTTTTTTTTTGTAAAACAATATAATTGTAGATAATCGCTAGTGTTAATTATTTTTAATTTGTTAAATATAATTCCAGAGCTGCAAAAAATGATAAATAAGCTCCAATATACTCTTTATCCAAATTCACTATTATTTAAATTTGGTTCTTCCTCTCTATCCCCCCTCTTCCTCTTTCCATCTCTTTCTCTAGATACTTTTATATATATACCAATATCTACATGGATAGATATATAAAGAGAAAATAATGTAGATCTATCTACCTATCTATCTTCTATCTATTATCCATCATTTGCTTATCTATCATCTGTCTATCTACACCTTTCTATATTTAGATAGGTGAAATATTTTCTGAAATACTTAAAATTAAGTTGAAATTGTAATGCAGCTTTGCTCCTACATACTTCAGAAATTATTTACAAAACAATGAATTACTCTTACATAAATATTTTTAACACATTTAACCATCTTACCAGGAAATTTAACATTGTTACAATATTTATAATCTACAATCCACACTCAAATTCTGTCAAATGTCCAAGAGCAATTTTTTTTTCATCAGGTTTTAGATCAAATTCAGGATTATGTAATTTATTTAGTTTTAAAATCCTTTAGTCTTTAATTTGGGACACTTCAGCTTTTTCATTTTTTAATTTTTGTCGTCCTTACATTTGATATTTTTAAGGAGTAGGGGCCCCTTGTTTTGTAGAGGTCCTAGACTTGGGTTTCTTTGTCAAAAGTAGCACTAAAGTAATGTATCTACCTTAGGGCATTATATTAGGAGTCACGTGATGAGTGTTTGTCCATTATGGAGAATGGTTGACTTTACCAACTCATTAAGACATGGTTATCAAATTCTCCACTGAAGAGATATATGTGTTTCTTAGGAATTGATAAGTAACTTAATGGGCTATATTTTAAGACTACATAAATATCTTGCTTCTTACCAAACTTTCATCAATTACTTTTAGAATTTAACAGTGATCATCCAACCACATTAGCCTTTCTATACGTATTAGTTGATGATTCTAAGAAAGTGCTTTCCAATTTCTTCCATGCACTCATTTGTGTATCTTTGGCCAGTGAGAGCCCCTTCCAGTTGATTCCATTAATACTCTCTCTCTCTCTTTCTTTCTAGATAGATGATATAGATATTGAAGATACAGATATAGATATTATAGATGATGATATAGATATTATAGATGATGATTAAATAGATATAGATATAGATGATATAGATATATAGATATAGATATATGTAGATATAGATAGATATAGATGATATAGATATAACTTTATCCAAAATATTTTTTTTAAATTCACAGGTGAAAATAATTGAAAGGCTTAATAAGATTCCATGGAGCATATTTATATAAGGCTTTAATAAGTATAAAATATATGTAGTATAATAAAGAAACTAGAAACAAGTATTGAGGTCCCAATGTACTTTTATTAGTATCTCCCTGGAGTTATTACTTAGTCACAAAGAAAGAACTTTGCCTCTGGATTATGAAAAATTATAGCATATAAAATATAGTCAATAATATTATAATAACTATGCATGGTGCCAGGTGGGTACTTAAATATTAGAGGGACCATTTTGTAAAGTATATGATTGTCTAAACAAAATACTGTACACCTGAAACTAATACAGAATAATACTGAATGTAAACTGTAACTGAAAAAATTTTTTAAAAAGGTTAAAAAACAGAAATGTGTGAGAAATGTTTGTTTCAGAGGGACTTAGACAAATATTTCATGTAGGGTCTTTGATGCCCTACTGGTAGGGTTGCCTAAGTTAACACATAAAATACAGGTTCACAGTTAAATTGGAATATCAGAAAGACAACATTTTTTAATGTAAGTTAGTACCCAATAATTTATGGGTATCTTTTTAAATATATATATATGTTTTTATTGATTTCAGAGAGAAGAGGGGAGAGGGAGAGAGAAACATCAATGATGAGAGAGCCATTGATCGGGTGCCTCCTGCATTCCCCCTAATGGGGATTGAGCCTGCCACCCAGGCATGTACCAATGCTCAACTGCTTAGCTACACCAGCCAGGCAGTATCTTGTTTTTTATCTGACAACTCTACCCACTGGTCAAGTAGCCAAGTCAATCAGCAAACCAATTAACACAAGATGTAAGCCATCAATTGACACTTCTTAAAAGAATGTAAACAAATTTACATGGGTATCCCCAGGATAATTTTAACTTTAAACAGCATATTATAGATTACTTGGAGCCTATCTTGACCAAAAGTCAATATCAGACTCTCAAATGTCCCCAAGGAGAACCATAGTGTTATTCTAGTCAAAGATGAAAGATATATCTATAATATGCAGAATTCCGAACAATTAATATACATTTTTAAGTAACCTATGGGTAAAATAGGAAAAAAAATTACAGAGTATTTTGAACTGAATTATCTTTAAAACAAGTATTTTTCCCATCTTTGCGTTTTTTATATTATTGAGAATATATATATATACATATATATATATACACACATACACCTACATACTGAGTTTAAATTACTCCAACTATTAGCTTCTAAGGAAGAAGTTTAGATCATTGATATTAATCCTCTGTATTCTAAAATAAGCACTTCAAGCTATGTATGTTCCTCTACATACTGCTTTAACACTAGACTACAAATATCAATATATTTTTTATTTTTAACATCTTGGAATATTTTCTGACTTTCCTTAAATTTTTTAAATTTATGGGTTATTTAGAAACATATTTTGGTTAACACCCAAATATTTATTTTCTAACTATATTCTTGTTATTGATTTCTAACTTAAATGCATTGTGTTTAGAGAACATAGGACATAAGATTTTAGACTTCTCTTACAACTTAGCATATCTTTGTGAATATTTTATATATAGTACTTAGACTTTGTATTCTGTTTTATTAAGTTCTGTAAATGTCAATTAAGTTAAGACAGTTAATAGTTCTATAGCTTTTGTTTTTTTGGTTGTTCTATAAATTACTGAGAGAGGGATGTTATCTCCAGTTATGATAGACGTGACTCTTTCTTTCTGTAAGTTTTTGCTTCAAGTCTTTTGAAGCTCTGTTATTAGGTACATATACTATAAAGACTTTTAGGACCTCTTGATGAATTAAGGCTTTTATTATCATGAAATTCTGGTCTTTATCTCTGATAATATTTTACTTCTCAGAGTCTTTTACCTGGTATTAATATAATCTCCTGCTTGTAACGTAAGTATTTCCCCATGATTTTACTTTTAAATTATATGCCCATTTCTATTTAAATTGTGTATGTTATAAACATCTATGTTAGTTGGGGTCTTCAAACACAAAACCAATAGGAAATATATATACACATACATTCATATATATATGTATATCTATTATCAATCTACATATATGTATATATATCTACTTACATATATGTATGTTTATCTATGCATATGTATATATACCTACATATATGTAAATCTATCACATACATTCATATATATATGTATATCTATTATCAATCTACATATATGTATATATATCTACTTACATATATGTATGTTTATCTATGCATATGTATATATACCTACATATATGTAAATCTATATGTAGATATAAATATATATCTGTAGATGATGATAAATAGATGATAGATAGAAAGATAGATGATAGATAGATGATAGATAGATATAGATAGATAATAGATAGATGATGATAGATAGATGATAGATAGATGATAGATAGATAGATGATAGATAGATAGATAGATAGATAGATAGATAGATAGATAATAGATAGATGATAGATAGATAGATAGATAGATAGATAGATGATAGATAGATAGATAGATCGATAGATAGATAGATGATAGATAGATAGATAGATGATAGATAGATAGATAGATTAGATAGATAGATTAGATAGATGATAGATGATGATAGATAGATGATAGATAGATAGATAGATAGATGATAGATAGATAGATAGATCGATAGATGATAGATAGATAGCTAGATGATAGATAGATAATAGATAGATAGATAGATGATAGAGAGATAGATAGATAGATAGATAGATGATAGATAGATAGATAGATAGATAGATAGATAGATGATAGATAGATAGATAGATAGATAGATAATAGATAGATGATAGATGATTAGATAGATAGATATATAGATGATAGATGATAGATAGATAGATGATAGATAGATGATAGATGATAGATAGATAGATAGATAGATAGATGATAGATAGATAGATAGATGATGATAGATAGATAGATAGATAGATAGATAGATAGATAGATAGATAGATAGATGATAGATAGATAGATAGATGATAGATAGATAGATGATAGATGATAGATGATGATAGATAGATAGATAGATGATAGATAGATAGATAGATAGATAGATAGATAGATAGATGATAGATGATAGATTAGATGATAGATAGATAGATAGATAGATAGATAGATAGATAGATAGATAGATGATAGATAGATAGATGATAGATGATAGATGATGATAGATAGATAGATAGATGATAGATAGATAGATAGATAGATAGATGATAGATGATAGATTAGATGATAGATAGATAGATAGATAGATAGATAGATGATAGATAGATAGATAGATGATAGATAGATAGATAGATAGATAGATAGATAGATAGATAGATAGATAGATGATAGATAGATAGATGATAGATAGATAGATGATAGATAGATGATAGATGATAGATGATAGATAGATGATAGATAATAGATAGATAGACAGACAGACAGACAGACAGACAGACAGACAGATAGATAGATAGATAGATAGATAGATAGATAGATATAACACAAAGAGAAAGAAGGGGGAGAAGCTGATAAAGAATTGGCTCACAAAATTACGGCAGCTGTGAATGAATTGCCACTGCAAGCTGGACACCTAGGAAAGCTGGTGGTGTAACCCCTGTCCCTGTCCAAGGGCCTAAAAACTAAGAGCACTGATGGCAAAAATCCTAGTGTAAATGCAGGAAAAGACTGATTTAGCTCAACAGTCAAGCAGAGAGAATTTTCCCTTCCTCTACTTTTTCATTCTATTCAGGCCCTCTGTGGAGTGGTTGATGCTTTCCTCAATCCATTGATTCAAATGCTGTCTCCTCCAGAAATACTCTCAGAGACGCACTCAGAAGAAAGGTTTAACCAAATTTCTGGGCACCTTATGGCCCAATCAAATTGACACATATTATTTACCAATACAATAACATTTAAGTTTTACCTTTTTATTAGTCTCATATTTCTAACTTTTAGTTGGAATATTTAACCTATATACACTTAATCTAAATATTTATAGTGTTGGATTTAATCTATTAGATTGATTTAAAAATTCTTTTTCCTTACAACATTGTTTTGGTTATTTTTTCCCTTTTGTCTAACTTCCTTCAGAATAATAAAATATTTTATAATAATTACTTTTAACATGTAAATTGAAATTTTTGCCATGATTCCATGTGCTATGTTTTCAGAGCTTCTTCTAGGTATTACTGAGAATAACATATAGGAAACTTTCATTAATATAGTTACTCTCTGTCCTGTCTTTCTACTGCCTTCAATATTATATATATATATATAAATACATATATATGCATATACTATCTACAAATCGATATACATAATGTACATTAGGCAGCTTTGCTTTGACTAGTCATCATTTATTTTAGTTAAAATGCTAGTTAAATCACCACTGTGTTGTTTATTTTTTCCAATATGTCAAAGTTAACTTTTATTGCTATTTGCCTTCAGCCTGAAGAATGTTTCTAGCATTTAAGTGTAACTCTGATGGCATAAATTCTCTCAGTTATTATGTCTGAGAATGCCTTTACTTTGCCCTTATATTAGAAAGATAATTTTGCTCAATATAGTATTCTAAGTGGATACATTTTGTTTTTCTTTCAGACATTTAAAGATCACATTGCATTGTCTTCCAGGCCCTATTGTTTTTGAAGAGAAGTAAGCCTTAATTTGCATTTTGGTTTTCTCTATGCGATGTGGCTCTTTTGTTTTGTTTTAAAGATTTCTTTTTATTTATTTATTTTTGCAGTTCGCTTAGTAGTTTTATGAGAACTTATGAATTTATCAGAATGTGTAGAAACAATTGCCTCTCCAAATTTAAATTACTACCTATATTTTTGACTAAAAAATCTAAAACGACAGAGTTAACACAGATTTTAGATTTTTATCAAGTATCCAGAATATATTTAGTATGTTTGTTGGTGAGTAAATGTTTCATCTGCTAAATTAATATAATATTTATTGTCCCACATCAATTCAAAATTCCAAACCATGGCTTACTTTGATATACAACTATCAATTTAAATTAAGATTTTTTTCTTCAGTTTATCTCTCATACTTACATGTGCTCTCAAGTGACCATGAAATAGAGCATTTGAAATATTAAACTACAAATCCATTTCTTCTTTCCTGCAACATTTGCCCCTTTGTCTGATATACTTTCTGAATAGTGAATATGTATTTCTATACGCGCATGTTTTTTCATGTAAAGTCGAATGGTTCAGTAATATTTATGGAGAATAATTTTTAAACATTCTAATAGCAGTAAGATATCTATCATCAGACTTAATAAGATTTTTTAAAACTATTCAATATTTGAACATTACATAAGTGTAAATTTTAGTTTACAAAAACAACTTAGGGAACAGACTTACAGCTGTCAGAGGGGAGGGGAGTTGGGGGACTGGATGAAAAGATGATGAAGGGATTAAGCAAAATATGTATCCATAACATAGACACGGACAGCAGTGTGGAGATGGCTGGAGGGAAGGAGGGTGGGGGGAAGGTGCAGGTAGGCAAAGGGGGAAAATGGGGGGGAAAGAGACTTTGCTTGGGTCGATGGGTGCACGATGCAGAGTGCAGATGATATTCTGTGGAATTATACACTTGAAACCTATATGGTTTTGTGAACCAATATCACCCCAATAAATTCAATTTTAAAAAAAGCAACTTATTTTCTTTGGCCCTGTCCCAAGTAAGCCAATTAAACTCACAGCTTTAACTATCTGTGAAATAAAAAATGACAGAAAATTAATCCCAAACAACAGACAATGAAACGAATTACTTGACTTGGATTTGAAAATATTACTTTGTACTTTTCTCTCAGTAGATTTACCGCCGGCAATTAATCTTATGTCAGTTAATTTTATCTTTGATTTCGTACTCCTGAAGAAGATAGTAGCTAATGGGGCCATCGTGGTGCATAAGTGAGCACTGAGTAGGTATGTGCTCTTATATGTGTCTGTGTGCATATCTGGGGAGGGACTGAAGGGGAGCTTTTTTGATGATAATCAGGCAGCATTTTTTTAATTTGATACATATTTATTGAGTATCTTTTGGGCTTGACTGTAGTCCCTCTTCTATGCTCTAGGTTTTAAGAGTGGAAAACAACAGAAAAAAATATCTTCTTCGTGGAGTTTATATTCTAGTAGGAGAAGGTAAAAAATAAGTTTAGCTGACATTTACTAAATGTGTTCTGCTGGTTTCTGTTAGTATCTCAAGAGTTCAGGGAATAGGCACCATGGAACCCATTGAGGAGGTGATAGGGTCAAAGGCACTGGTATCTATCTCATAAAGTGCTCAACCTATTGGTTCTGTGAGTGCCACAAAAAGCTGGAGGCTGGAACCACCAGCCTTTGCCACCGTAAGCTGCCTTAGCTAGGTTGACCTTGGAAGAATCAGCAAGCAAAGAGGAAGACGCCCCTTTCCTATCTCCGAGCCTCCTTGTAGTCCCCTCTATTCTGTGAAGTATCCGGAAGCCAAGTGGCAAAGAAGAGCAATTGTCAGAGGCCAGCACCCGTATTACTAGCTGATTATGGAAGGATGGAAATAGCACCAAGAAACAATGACTTTATAAGCTGCTCAACTAAGTTAGAGTGACAAAATGAAAAATATACTGACAGCTAAATTCAGCATGCAATGAATGCCCGATTGCCCTTTTTTTTTCTTTTGGTTTAGTTTGGCCACATATACTCTGTAAATTATTTATTTCTCATTTCTTCAGAATATTTGTGCAATTTTTGTGTCCATAATTTGTTTGAGCAAAGGAGTAAGTCAACTTATTTTATGTTTTAAAACAATCCTATAGCTGTTTGAATGAGAACAGCTACAGGGGCAAGGTTAGAAGCAGGATGCTATAGTATTACTTCAAGACAGGTTGGGGGTGCTTTCAACTAGGGTGTAGCAGTGGACACAGTGACATATGTAAGGTAGCTCCTATTTAGTCTAAAAATCAGTCATTTTTGCAGGAAGATTCTCAGTTCCTATTTCTCACTATTTGAAATGTAAAGTTATAATGAGTCACAATAAGATCAAAACCATCAACAAATTTCCTAGCCATAACTGTAGTCTAGTAAAATGTCTGTATAACATAAAAAATATCAAAATAACATGTAAAATGTGTAGCATAATGCTTTCTAATAAGCAGTTAATATGTTTTCAAAAAGTTGAATCTTAAAATAATAAAAAATAATGAGGTGAGAAAATATAAATACAATTAGAAATCCAGATGACTATATACAGAGGACATAAAATAATTATAAGAACATATTAGGAAAATCTCACAGGGAGATTGCCAAGAAACATTTGCAAATAAGAGTAAAGGTGGAAAGCTGATCTAATGAATATATGTTTCTGAAACATTTAAAAAGCTATAATAATTAAAAGGATGTAGCTCTGAAACTAAAACCGAACAATAAAAAAGGGGAACAGAATAGGTAATAATTGAACAGATACAAATCAACAATTTTTCCTGATGTGATAATTAAAGATGAATGCGGGTCTATTAATATTAAAATTATTTAATAATGATAAAATAAATGTAATGCAAAATCTACAAAAGAGCATATCAGAGTTTAATAAGTCTCTTCAACCACTTAATAAATTAATCTGCAAGTTTTATGTATGTTTTCAAAGTGTATTTAATGACATTAAAATATTAAAATGTAATACTGGAGGAAAACAATAGTAAAAGCTATCATGTTTTATATTTAGAGTATTTATTGTGCTAACAGGTTTACATATATTTACATATATGTGTGTGTATAGTCAGTCTCATAGGCTTATGTAGTCAGACAGTGTCTGACATCATGGTTCGGCTTACTTTTTTGACTTTACAGTGGTGTGAAGTGATACACATTCAGTAGAAATCATGTTTTGAATTTTGAATTTTGAGGTTTTCCTGGGCTAGAGATATGCAATAAGGTATTTTCTTCTAATGCTGAGCAGAGCAGTGAGGTGATTTCCCCAAATGTAGGCTAATAGAAGTGTTTTGAGCATGTTTAAGGTAGGGTAGGCTAAGCTGTGATGTTAGGTAGGTTAGGTACATTAAATGCATTTTCAACTTTCAATATTTTTAAATTAAAATGGGTTTATGGAGACATAACTCCATCATAAGTCAAAGAGCATCTATAACACATTTTATCTTCAGAATTTTACAAGCAAGAAGATAGAGTTTGGGCAAGGTTAAATAAGTTGCATAATAAGGCTTCACAGCTCCTGTAATGCAGCCACGTCTCAACCCCAGGCTGTGGAGACCGAGAGCCTCACATGCCCTGCCAAGGTATTTCCCCACCACTCCTCCACTACCAAAATCAGAACGCAAAGGTTTTATTTTTTCCTATTTTTTTAATCCTGTAATGTAATATTTGTACCAAGGGAAATACCTGATAAAATATGTGAAAGTATTAATCACATGTTCAGTGTGTGGTTATTGCAGTGTGTGGTATTTTTCTCTTTTGTTTAATTTTTCCTTTTTAACTCTCTAGAAAGAGAAAATAAAATAAAGTAAAAAAGACAAAAATTTCCACTAACAAATGACTAATAGTCAAGAAAAGATTTGCTAAACAATAAATTTGAAAAATGGAGTCATTAACTGCTTTGCAATATGAATATTTGCAGAGGAACTTATCTATTATATTAAAAAATGTTTTCAAGTACCTGCCAAACTATCAAGAAAAAGTGAAGAGTCGGCTGGGTGATGCAAAGATGAACTTGCCTTTCAAAGAAGCTACTTTCTATAGCAGGCACATTACCTAAGTAAAGGTTTTTATATAAGTTAAATTTCATTGTAGACAAACTACGGGCATCAATTATATAAATTGATGTTTTGGTAAGATAAATAGCTAATTCTTACTTTATCTGTTGCATGATTGTGGCATTTTGGATATAAAGGAGTCCAAGCCAGTATTTAGAGACATCATATCCATGAACTCTGGGATTATGTTTTTCAACACAGCAGTTTGACACTGGAACTTTCATCTCTAAACCCCTCTGCTACCCCACTTTCTTCATTACCAAATAGTTTCTCAAGTAGGATGTGTCATAATGTAACATGGACTTATATGCTAGTTTCCAGCTTTCAGCATATGCCAGTGTTCTATTTTTACTTTCATTTATTTATTTTCATAATGATGTTTTTGCTTTTTTAAGTACAAAATAAAATATGTGATTCAAATAAAAATATTTTACTTTTCTTAAAATCCTAGTAAATTGTATTACTTTTAAAAAAATAGGGACATATATAATAGGAAGCTGCATAGAAACAAATCACCAATTACATAATTAATTTGAATGTTTTTTATCACTAAAATATTTCAGAGTCTTTCCCAAATGTTTTACTCCAGGAAGCATTTGATCTTAAAATGTTGCACCTGTGATATCCTGTGGGGAATAGTAAGCTTATATTTTCCTAGGTTTTATTCATTGGACACTTGAATCTCTAGAGCCATTCAACTTAGGTCACACTTAAGGCCAATTGTAATTTTCTTTTAGGAGGAGAAAAACCTGATTTTATTACACAAGCAATAATAGATATAAATTACATAGATTTAGATAGAATCTGGAAGCACCAGGCACCCATTAACAATAGAAACTTTTCTATATGTGTTTTTGAAATAATTTACATGGCCCAGGAGACCTCTGCATATGGGAACATTAAGGGAAATCAGAGAGTAATGAGGTCTTATTAGATGTGAATATCTTAAAAACACCAACTGATTCAGAAAGTAAAGTAAAGAAAAAAACAACTGTGGTACCATAAAGCATGTAATACTCTTCAAAATTCATTCACAAACTTCATGAGATTTTCTTATCTGACAATGAATAAATTACAAGCAAGTGAAGCAAAATTATGTTTTTTAAACAGTAGTAAAAATGTATGTATATAAAAAACATATAAATAATTCACATGTCACAAAAGCACTATGACTTTTCCAAAATAATGTAATTTTAATCACAAAAAGAAATATGTATTTTTTCACAATTAGTAAGTTTAGGTATGAAAGAAAAAGAACCCTTAAACTCAATGGTCTTTCGTATTTACTCTTTGGCTGTAAGATTAAAAGGCAAGTTTTCTTTAAATTATAATTCATTTCATTTTATTTTTTAAAAAAGCTGCCATGTGCATGTGTCTTGAAATGCTCAATTTGACTTTTTTTTTTTTTCATTTAAACTGCTAATAGTTTTTCCTGCTGTGACTTCTAAAATTGTAAGTGTCCTTTCATCATGCCAAGAAATTTTTACATATCTCATCATTGCTGTAAACTCTTTCTTTGTGGAACTTTACATGCCTTAATTTCCTTGGATTCACTTATTTCTTCTTTTCGTACATAACATACACACACACACACACACACACACAATCTATAGGTTTCCCCAGCAGACAATATCAGATTCAATTTTTGCTTTAATATGATTTTACACACTACTTTTATTTCTAACATAGAATTATTTTCAATATTCCAATTCCTCAGGAGTTGGTGATAATAGGACACATTTTTACTCACTTTCCTCCTTTATTACTATTCATTCATTGAGTATCTACTATTTAGCAGGTTCTTTGCTGAGCAAGGAGTTCAAATATTAACAAAGCAGCATATTATGAGAAGCTTAAATGATGAAAGAGGAATCAATGTTTATAAGGCAGAAAAATCATGCTACGTATGTGTGATGTGGGGAAGTAGAGGGAATATGATTCTAGGCAAAAGGCCCAGCATGAGCTGGAGCAACATTCAGGAAACATATGTAATTTGGTGTGTCTGGAGCGTAGGGTGCAACTTGTTTTGACAAATTCTAAATAGCGTCATAAACTCTGCCTTCCAGAAAAAAAGTGACTACAAAAATGTACTTCTTATTTTTTTTAATTTTTTTTGGCATTGAGTTTATTATTATTATTTTTAAATTTATCTTTTTGCTGAAAATATTACGTCTCCTTTTTAAAATAAATGTACTTCTTATACATATACTTTGCAAATATATTGTACAGTCTAGTTCTAGTGTAGAGAATCCAAATAGCAGTCTGCATCTATTATAAATGCATTTCCAAATTATACGACTAGTGAGGTGAACACCTAGATAAATTGTTTTTTTTCCCCTTAAATTTCAGATATTTGTCTTCAGGAATTTTATCAGCAATACACCTGAGGTATATTGTCAGTTGCATAAACACATTTGGTAGAATTTACAAAATATATTTGAAATTGTATAAAATTTTCCCACTTACAATTAATTACTTACTATCCACTACAATCAATTTGTCTGACAGTGAATCTCTCTGCTAGAAGCATTTCCAAAGAAAACAGTTTCCAATGAGGTATGTGTGGCTTGTCTCATGTACAAAAACAGAGGAGCCAGTGCTTTGTGGTATGGGTAAGAAACTGGTTACAGTTGATGTTGGTCCTTACACCGGGTATATGCCAAGTTCTCTTTAGGGATATGAATGTCTACTGTGTTTTGTTTTTAGTTAGAATAATAGGCTGATCTGAATACAGATTGGGCTTTCCACATCTTCACTCGTCTTGAAGCATAGGCCTTCACTGAGAGAAGCCTAGAAATAGGATGCTACACTGTGTAGTGGGAAGAGTAGTGCTTTGAAATTCTTGAAAGAGTAAAGCATGCAATACCAAATACACACTATAAAAACTCTTTTTGATAAATGAAAAAGACTAAAGGAGTATCATGGGGGATATATTTTTGACTAAATACTTTTTTAATATATCTTTTCTGAATGTTACTGCATTAAAAAAAAAAAAAAACACAGTCCTGCCTGGCCAGGCATGGCTCAGCAGTTGAGCGTCAATCTAGGATCCAGGTGATAGGCGTTCGATTCCCGGTCAGGGCACCTGCCCGGGTTGCGAGCTTGGTCCCTAGTGGGGGGCATGCAGGAGGCAGCTGATCAATGACTTTCTCATCATTGATGTTTCTACCTCTCTTCCTCTCCTTTCCTCTCTCTGAAATCAATAAAGATATATTTAAACACACACACACACACACACACACACACACACACACACACACACAAACAGTCCCGTTAATTCTTTGAAGACAATGGGTTATGTCTTAGCAATCTTTGTACATTTGTAGCCTAGAGTAGAACTTGACAGATGAGAGGAATTCAGAAAGTTTTTGACTAGTTGAGCAAACTCAAGTTTTGTTTTGTTTTTTTCCCAGCTAGCATCTACCTACACTCTAAATTTCCAAAGGAGTATTAAAAACTCTAGAACCTAAGCATCTTTCCCTATATCTTTGGGAAGACCAACAGGTACTAATATTTGAACTGTGGTGAGTTTAGGGTCAGTTCAGGGCAGGGCCCATGGCCTCATCCTGGGAAAAGCAAAATGGATCATGACTTTCTCCATTAGTGCAATGTAGCGAAATACAGTGATTGCAGCTTTGCTGGTGCACTGATGATGGGTTCAGAGATTCACATTTAAGTCATATTCCTGTGTTTGGTGTGAAATTAACAATAGCAATAATAAGCTCCTGGGACAAGCCTGAAGACAATGTAGGATATTTACGTAGACCTAGTAGAAACCATATCACCGATAGAGTAGCTGTGGAAATAAGATTTATATCACAAGGAGTTCCAGTCAAGATGGTGGCATAGATAAATGTGGTAGTCAAATCCTCCCACAACCATATCAAAATTACAACTAAACTACAGAACAACCATCATTCATAACTGCCTGAAATCTAGCTTAACAGAAGTCCTACAACTAAGGATATAAAAAAGGAAGCCCCATCAACTCTAGGTGGAAGGGGCAGAGATACAGAGCTGGCTGGTCCCACACCCACATGTGGCAGATAATAATTGGGAGGATATCTTGGCTCTGGAAGTCTCCCCTGAGGAGCAAGTGTCCCAGACTCACAGCAGGACCCCAGCCAACAGTTCCAGGGCCAGGAAAAAACATATCCAAAACGTCTGGCTGTGAAAAACCAGTGGAGGTTGTGGCTGAGTGAGATGGAGAGCTTCTGGAGTTCCAGTCATTTCCATGCACATACTTACTTGGACTCACCTCCTCTGAGCTTGAGCACTGGGGCAGCAGCTCCAAAGGCAACAGGGACATACAGGGAAGAACGGAATTTTCTGGCATCAGGGTGAGGACTGGAGGTGCAGCTTTCTTCCAGACAAAGTACCAGCACTGTTCCTTTTCTGAGCCCTCCCCCAACAAAGCTGGCAGGTGGGTGCCATATGTGAGTCTCCATCTACCTGGCTAACACTGTTCATTCAGCCCTGGTGATTCCCTGCGACCCTGCCCCATCCAACCTGCAGGCCAACCCAAACCATTTCCAGTCGATTTCCCATACAAATGGCTCCTCTTGGCTCATGCTTTGGATTTTCCTAAAATCTCTCAAACAAATAGCATCTTGCCTCTGAGAGCTCCATATCTCTTGCTAAGTGGACAGCTTTAGACCATGTCTAAGCACCACCCAATTACCTCCACAAACCACACATTCAAGGGTAGACTCAGCAGGCACCATAGCTGCACTGACGTAAGTCCTGTTTCATGATGTGAGCCCCTGCATGGCTTATCCTCCATGGTGGTTGCAACCAGTCTTTACAGTTGATCATCCTGGGGGTAAATTCCTCACATTGAGATGCTGACAGCAATCAAAAGTCAGTTACAACAGGAGAGTGTATACAGCCCACACAAAGGGGAAACCAGTAGAGTCTAGCTCAGGTGATCAGGGAGGCTGTTGCTACTGGACCCTACAGGCACCTACTATATAAGGCCAATCTACCAGGGTAGGGAGACAGGGAAGCTCTACCAAATACATGCACACACCAGGAGGCATCCAAAATGAGAAGACAAAGAAACATTTCCCAAATAAAAGAACAGAATAAAACTCCAGATAAAGAACTAAACAAAATGAAGACATGCCAGAAGCCGTACCATCCTTGCTGCTTGACACGGTCCTTCAAGGAGGAGACCTCTGCACGGCCAATGCTCCATGGGACCTGGCATATGGCATACCCCTTTTCCCATGCTTGTTGCCCTTCCTGACACTCCGTGTCCTTACCCAAGTCACTGCACCAGAAAAGGTCATTGCCCTAGCTGGAAACTTTTCCCCAGCAGGGGAGTTGGATGGGACTGGAAAAGACAATGATTCAGTAAAATCCCCAAGGAGTAGGAGAAAATCATGTGCCACTTTATGAGGAACTCAGCCTGTCAGCAGAAAGCTTAGGACATGTTAGGCCCATTACCGCAGGAAGCTCCCCACCAGGGAAAGGCCTGGGTCCGGGCCCTGCTGACTCAGGGCACAGGGCCATCCACAGGGAGCCCACCAGGGAGTTCCCAGTGAGGAATGTATTGCTGGGGGATGTTTATACTAATGGAGAACTCTGGGAACCCCCACAAGGAAAGAGCAGTCTAGGAAAGAGATTATTTCAATCTACACCTGAACCCTTATCATACACAGAATAATCATACACAGAGTAATCATACACAGAATAATCATACACAGAATAATCATACACAGAATATTACATTGAGGATGGACTGCTGCAGGGAATGTAGCACAGAGACTGAGGCTGGTGCCAGACAGGCGGTCACCACAGCTAAAAACAATTACAGACAAGCTACAGAGCCCTTATTTAGGACTTGCATAACCTTCACATAGAAAAGCTGGCTGAGTTATTCTCCTTTCAGCTATGTGGTAGAGCAATAAAATAGTAACTTCAGAATATAAATAACAAACTAGAGATTAACATGTAGAATAGCATATAGAAATATAAACAGTAGGTAAGACAAAAATTAGCATACCGAAACAGATGTAAATTCTTTAGCAAAGGTCATATAAGAAGGTATATTCGTTAACTGTGAAAGGCCAAAACAGAAACCAGAACATAGCATGATGTCATGTTGTTTAACCAGCAACAAAATCAAATAGTATAAATACAGTTGTAACAAGGCAATAAAGGAGAAGTTGATTCTCCTGATGCTCTGAACGCTGTCTCCGTGTCCTTCCTTCATCCATCGCCGATGCCATCCACACCTGTGGGGACCCCTGGACCGCTGGGGCTGGACCCCAGCAGAGACAAGCAATCTACCAGATGCAGAGTTCAAAACACTGGAGATAAAGATTCTCCATGAACTTAGGGAAATAATAGGTGGATTTTGTGAGAACTTCAGCAAAGAGAAAGGAAACAAAAACAGAACAAGAAAACATGAAAAGCACAAGTTAGAAATGAAAAATACATTAATTGAAAAGAAGAATACATTAAAGTGAATGGAGTAGATGAGGCAGAAGGTCAAATCAGATATTTGGACTATAAGGAAGCAGAAAAAAACTAATTAGAACAGCAAAAAGAAAAAAAAAGAATCCAAAAACATGAGGAACCTCTGGGGCAACTTTAAACCTACCAACATTTGTGTCATGGGAGTGCCAGAGGAGAGAGAGAGGACAAGAAATTGAAAACCTCTTTGAAAAAATAATGATGAAATAGACATACAAAGTGAAGGAAATAGGCATACAAGTCCAGGAAGCACAGAGAATTCCAAACACGAAGAACCCAAAGAGGCCCACACCAAGACACATCGTAATCAAAATGCAAAAGCTTAAAGACAAAGAGTGAATCTTAAATGCAGCAAGAGAAAAAGCAGTTCATTATCTACGTGGGAACTCCCCTAAGATGGTAAGCTGACTTCTCAACAGAAACTCTGCAGGCAAAAAAAGATTGGCAAAAAATGTTCAAAGTTGATGAGAAGCAAGGACCTATGACCAAGAATACTCTACTCAGAAAAGCTATCATTAAGAACTGCAAGACATATAAAGATATTCCCAGACAAGAAAGACCTAAAGGAGTTCATCACCACAAAACCAGTATTACTAGTAATGTTAAAGGATCTTCTTTAAGAAGAGGAAGAAAAAAAGATGAAAAAAAAAATAATAAAATGGCAATAAATGTGTATCTGTAAATAAGTGCTTAAAATGCAAATGCTTAAATGCTCCAATCAAAAGATATATGGACTGATGAATCTCAGAGGGAAAACAGGGTTAGGTGGGTGGGTGGGAAGAGATTAACAAAGGAATTTATATGCATATGTGCCTAACCCATGGACAAAGACAATAGTGTGGTGAAGGCCTGGGACAGTGGGCAGGTGCAGGGTAGAAGGGGCCAATGGGGAGGAAGGAGGACATCTGTAATCCTTTTAGCAATAAAGATAATTTTTTAAAAAACAGAAGACATATGGAGACTGAATAAATAACAAAATAAGACCCTTACATATGCTCTCTACAAGGGACTCAGTTCAGATCCAAAGATGCACTAGACTAAGAGTAAAATGATGACAAAGAGATATTTCATGAAAATGGTAGCAAACAAACAAACAAAAAGCTGAGGTAGCAATACTTATACCAGACAAAATAGACTTTAAAACAAAGGCTATGTAACAACAGACAAAGAAGGACTCAGCAATTCTATTTCTGGACATTTATCTGAAGAAACTCAAAACACTAAATTGAAGAGGCATATGCATCCATATGTTCATTGTAACATTATTTAAAATAGCCTAGATATGGAAGCAACCTAAGTGTTCATGATAGATGAATGGATAAAGAAGTAGTGAATATCTATCATCTATCTATCATCTATCTATCTACTATCTTTATCCAATGGAATATGACTCAGCCATAACAAAGAATGAAATCTTGCCATCTGCAACAACATAGGGCATTGTGTTGAATGAAATAAGTCAGACTGAGGAAAACAAATGCCATGTGATTGCACTTATATGTGAAATCTAAAAAATGAATGAATAAGCAGAACAAAAACAGACTCATAGATACAGAGAACATTTTGACAGTTGCCAGATGGGAGGGGGGATGGGTAAAAGAAAGGTGAAGGCTTAAGAAGTACAATTTAGTACTTACAGCATAGTCACAAGATATAAAGTACAGCATAGGGAATATAGTCAATAATATTTTAATAACTAAATATGGTGTCAGATGGGTATTAGATTTATTGGGGTTATCACTTAGTAAGTTATATAATATCTAATCACTGGGTCGTGCACCTGAAACTAATATAATATTGTATGTCAACTGTAATTAAAAAATAAAAAAAATATTTAAAGTCAGAAAAATGTGTGAAGTAAAAATTTAAAAGAGATATAAATTACACATTTTTGTATGAAAGTTTAAAATCAAATAATTAATTTGAATTTTGTAAATTTTATTAATAAGAATGCTGTACTTTTTTTAAAAAAATGTCTTTATTCATCTCAGAGATAGGAAGGAAGAGGGAGAGAGAGAGATAGAAACATCAATAATGAGAGAGTCATTGATCGGCTGTCTCCTGCAAGCCCCCCACTGGAGATTGAGCCTCCAACCCAGGCATGTGCCCTGACCGGGAATGAAACCTTGATCTCCTGAATCATTGGTCAATGCTCAACCGCTGAGCCACGCCGGGCCGGGCTACATTTTTTTATATCATATTTTTGGGAAGCCAAATTTCTCCTTTTCTTTTTTTAGATAAGAGATCCACTCCTTGATTATAATATGATGACAACCTTGCTTCTATCATTGATACAACATTTTTTATAGTTTAAACCAAATATTGTTTGGCTTAATCTTTGATAACCTGCAAATTTTCTATGAATTTTATATTCCTTCTTACAGACATGATGCACTAATTTAAATGGTAGTAAATTTGGTTAAATTAAAAACAATGGTATGTTTAAAAGAATTTAGTATAAGAAATTCTATACTTCCATTTTTGTATTGTTAGCATAGAGTAGATTATAAAATGAAAATATTAAAACCACAAAGGATTAAAATGCTAGAACAGGGGATAGCATTTAAGAGATCATTTGTAAGTTTTCTGTTATCCATAGATTTTTGCTAATTCTTATTGTTTGTTTTACATTCTATTGAAGTATAGCATAAGATATAAGTGTACAAACTAAAAACATACTCATCAATCCCCACAAAGTAAACTCAGCTGTTTAATCAGTACCCAAAGCATGAAATAGAACATTTATAAAACTACAGAAGCTCCCTTATTGTTCCCTCCATATTCCTACTCCACTCCTCTCAAAGGGTAAAATCCACCAGGTTTAGGTTTTAAAAGGCATGGAAAGGTTAAAAAAAAAAAAGGCCTTGGGTCTACAATTTGCCTAGTGCAGGATAAGGAGTTGAAACAGGTGACCTTACCTAAAGGGTTTCTGCTCAGTGAAGTGATAATCGCCACCATCACGACAAACAAGCCCAATCCACCTAGGAAACTTATGCGTCTTGGTCTTAAATTGGGAATGAGGCTTCACTGAGAATTTGAAATCGTTAAGTATCCCTCATGAGAGTTCAGAGCACATATCTATGGCACCTGGACTTACACGAACATTTTCTGAAGAGTTATCAGGTGGTTTGTATCATAGAGCAGAACTGTAATTTCCAAATATGGCTTCACCAATACACAGGGTTGGGCAAAAGTAGGTTTACAGTTCTTCATATGGAAAATAATACAATAATTAATAATAATACAAGAATAAACTGTATATCTTGTCTCACATCTTCTTCTAACAAAGCCCCTTCCTCTTAAACCTGGGTCTGTCTCTTAAACTTTGTCTCATAGACATGACAGAAATGACACTATGTGACTTTTGAGGGGAAGTGATGAAAGGTAATACCTAGCTCTCTCTCACTTAAGACAAGTGCCTTTGGAGATTTATGCTGCAATATAAGAAATATGAATACGTTGACTTTTAGCCTGGAGAAAACACATACCCATAGAGAGAGCTAACTGAGGAGCCCCACCTATTTCAGTCCTGAGCTACTCAAGTCTTCTCATGCAGATATGATCATGCGAATGAGTGAACTTTCAGATAAGTCCAGCTATTGAGCTACCTGGCAGCTCAATATTCTGTATGAGTCTGATCTCAAACAAAACATCTTGGTATTCCCATGGTTCATCAGATTCATAAAGTTCAATATTGCTAAGCAAAACCAATTGTATAGAAATTTTATTGCATCAAAAAAGGAATAGATCTTCATCACATGCAAGAAAAAAATCAGTATTGCTTACCTAAGACCATAAGCTAGACTCATAGTTGGCTTCTCAGCAACAACTTAGATAGCAGAGGAAAGAAAACTAGTATCTTTCAAGCGCTAAATAAAAAACACACACCTATAATATATACACAGTGACACTATATGTGATATCAAACATATAATATCAAATTTAAAAGTCTTTATAGGAACTCTTATAGGACTTAATGCATATATTTAAAAGAAAAAACACTAAAGTAATAACATTGGATTCTGATTTAGATATTACAAGAACAATTAAATAAATATGCAAAAAATAAAATGATAAAGAGAACAGGAAATAATGAACTATAAAAAACAAGTAAGGAAGGCAAATCAACACGCTGAAAGTTTCTTGTTTGCAAAGTTGGAAAAAATTTAGCAAACGCTCATAAGAGTTGTCAGAAAAAAAATAAAACCCAGAAAAAGAATGCAGAAATGATTTAGAATGAAAAGAGGAGATAACTACAGACAAAGCAGGGAACACAATATGAAAAACAAACAAGCACTACAAAAGTATGTAAATCATTTGATTTAAATAGATTAAAATTAACAACAGGCAAAATTCATAATGTACTCTTCACTTAAAATTACTAAGGTAAGAAAATGATAAACAATACATCTTAGACAGTGAAAAGGAAAACGATGAAGGCTATTTAATGTTATGTAAGTTTTATTATTATTTTGCTGTTTGATGAATTCATAAGTATTCATAGTGTTTTTATATTATATATTATACTTATCCTGTTTTATATATGAAATAGTTCATAATGAAATTTTTAAGAGATAGTTTTCTTAGAGGATAATAGTAGATTCACTAAGTGAATCTGTCTATTTGGATACATTTTACTGTCAATTCATAATACATAATAGTTATAGAATAATTTTCTAATTAGAGATACATCTTGGAAGTATAAGAAAATGTCATTGTTAATATAGTTATGGTTATTTACACTGCAGAAAACAACTTGTATCTTGAATATTTATCTATGACTATTCTATCATACAGCTCCTCTTTACTACAAAAGAGAAGATTTAATTAAATAAAACATAAACTTCTTTCTGGCTGAAAAATAAATCAAATTTTTATTAGGATATTTCATATAAAAATATTCCACAACTACTATTTTAATATAAATTAAAATAACAATATTTCAGTATTTAATATTAAAAGTAATATTTCTCCACTTCATTTGCTCAGGCAATTTCCTATGTGGTTTTACTGGGCATTTTTCATTGTTCTTTCCTTGTCTTAATGATTCCAAAATTTAAAAGGGGTTATGACACATTCAATAAATTTGTTCAGACCTTGACATATTCAAATAATGGAAAGTATGCCTTTGTAAAGCACAGGTATGTTAGTCTTTCATTCTTTTTATGGTTTAGAGTACTTTATGACTTTTTCTCAATAAAAACCATAAAGTTAAAATGACCATGCAAAGGTTTATGAAGCGCCTCTGACCCAACCTGGTGAAGCTAATGGTGGCAAAATTGTTTCCTGAATCTGCTAAAATGCCTGGAGGAAACCCCTTTACAATATATAGGCAGACAGAAGGTCTGGGAAATCCTTTTTTTGGGAAAACCCTCATCTGGCAGCTGCATTTAAAAAAAAAAAAAAAAAGTCAGTGTCCATATGTTATATTTAAAATATTTGAAGATATATCTTGAACAATACCTCAGCTCTCATACCTTAGAGAGAAACAAATGAGAAAGGCATTGACAGAAATTAAAGTGTAATTATTACTGAAATTTTGAACAATAATAGTTTCTAGAGCACTACTCATATGTCCTATCTTACTGTATTTACTTAAACTTTTTTTAATATGTCTTTATTGATTTCAGAGAGAGGAAGGGAGAGGAAGAGAGAGAGAAACATCAGTGATGAGAGTCATTGATCAGCTGCCTCCTGCACGGCCCCCACTGGGGATCGAGCCGTAACCCAGGCATGTGCCCCGACAGGGAATCAAACCTCGATCTCCTGGATCCTAGGTCAATCCTCAAACGCTGAGCCACACCCGGCTGGGCTGTATTTATTTTTTGGTAGAGACAAAAAGTAAGGGATAAAAACATTAAATCATTGAATTAAATTTCTCTCATCATTCCTAAAAATAAAAATTGCACCATCTGAAGAATCTGCGTTAAGTAGATGGGAGTCTATGCTCAAATTATATTAAAGTGTTTTCTCTAGACATCAGAATAGATTTAGCTCTCTGCCATATATATATTTTTATAAGGGGTTGAAACATACATACATTGCTCAATGTTTTAAGTAAGCAACACTGATGACCGTAGATGTCTTACTCTTATTTGCTTTGTATTGTCCTTTGAAGGAAATTGAGACCACAGGATTGAGAGAAGGAGGCAATACAGTATAATAATGGATTGGTGCAGTCACTGCATTTGAGTGATTTCTGCAACCTGTCTTTCAAATATTTTATTATCTTGGTCATATTATTTATTATAGTGTTCATTATCAGGGAAACTCAACCTGCAACCTGGGCATGTGCCCTGACTGGGAATCGAACCATGATCTCCTGGATCCTAGGCCGATGCTTAACTGCTGACTGAGCCACGCCCGGCCGGGCTGCACCTGGGCATTCTGGAAAAAATTATGAAAACAGGTATTGCAGCTTGAGTAGTGCTAAACTAGACATTAGAAGTAAATATTTATCGAAAATTTGTAAATCTAAAAATCTAATACACCCATAAGGCATATGACAGAGGGCTTTACGATGTGCTACCAAGCATTATCACTTTTATAACTTTTCTTGTTGATCATTGCTACTGCTATTAAATTTGTTTGCCTTACTAAGGCAATAGAATAGACTTAAGGTAGCTGACAATTCTACATTATGTTCTGTGAAAAAAAAAAAATTAAGGAGTGGAAAAGAGAAAATTAGAGGGGATAATTTAATTGTAAAATTAGTTATATGATCCTGAACGATTTAAAGAAATTATATTAATATTATCATATCATAAAAGTGAAACTTAATTTGGTAAATTTAGGGCAAATGTTTGTTATGTTTAAGATATATAATTTTCAGCTTTGATCCCATCAATAGCAATATAAAAATATTTAAAGCAGATGTATTTCCTTTTCTGAATTTGAAAAAAAGCAACTTAAAAGCAGTGTTCTAAATGTGTTTTAGTAAGTTTTTAAATATATGTAATTCGAATGTCTACAACAATGTATAATGAATGTACCATTTTATTATTAATTTTATCCACCCCCAGGCATATCCATGAGATACAAATAAAAATGAACTATTTTCTTGGCTAGATATGCATTTATTTTTAAAAGGAGCTCATAATTGTTTAAAATACTTGAGCCAAGCTATCATATCTGTTCTGCTGAACCATTCCCAATATCAGATGGAGAGACATACATGACCAAACTTAACCTGTGTAGCTTGTAATCCCCTTGAAAAAAGTTATTCACTTTAACTATCAAAAGTAACCTTCCATTCCTCATTTGGCCCTTCAGTGGTCTTGTAATTCTGCCAAGAATGAGTACATTCTTGCATTAAAGGTTATTATATAATCTTAGTAATAAGCATTAAAAAGAAAATTAAAAATAAAGAGGTGAAATTAATTTAATGATCTATTTTATTTACCCCAATATTCCAAAGTATTGTCATTTTCGTATGCACATATTAATAGTGCATACCTATTAATAAAATATTTTATCTTTTTTTTGGACTGTTTTCAAAATCCATTTTTTAGAGCATATCTCAATTCAGACTAGCTTATTTCAAGTGCTCAATAACAACTGTGGCTAGAAGCTTCTGTATTGGACAACCCAGCTTCAGAGGATCTGGGAGGTTGCTATTCTGTTTCAGGTTGACTAAAGCAGCACTTCTTTCTTCACTGTCAATCTAGGTGCTGGATTAAAATAGTTTTATATAATTTGAGGTGCATAACAAAGATGCATGCCTAAATAAAATACATTACCAACTGTACCTGGAGATAAATCAAGCATTCATGTTAAACCAAAATATAGACCACATGTAAGAAAATATTTAGATAATTATCACAAATCTGTTTTTAATTTAGAAATATTTGAAATATAACCATCAAACATTAGAGGACTAACAGAAAACTTTTGATACAATCCAGCAGTAGAACTTTAAGGAAACAATAAAAATAGGTATGTAATATATACTGTATTTAATAACATAATATAGAAATATTTTTTGAATATTTGTATCAAGATGTTCCCTTTTTAAAGTGCAAATAAAAATCATGTAAATTAGAAAGGAATATAAGAAAAATTTTAAGAAATAACAATTTTAGGTAAGCAATTGTAAGGAAGATAACAGTCATGAATGCCAAGGCTGTGTAATTTTTCCATAGGCCCCAAGGTGAAAGATCAATGCCCTGATATTTCAAGAATTCTTTGCCAGTACATATTGCAAAGCTACAGGTATTGTTTGCTGTTATATTGAACTCCAGGGAAAAGTTTTGTCCTCAACATTTATTGTGTTGCAAAGCTTCAAAGCCATATTGAGTAATGCTGAAGTACTGAAGCCATGAGAGCCAAGGCACAATAGTTCTGAGATTGACCAGCAGACCTGAAAAAAATCACTGTAAACACAAAGGAGATATTCATGAGAAGTGTTGCTATGGATACTACACTCTGATCTGCTCCTCTGGCCAGTGCCATAGAACTGGCAGACAAGCCATTTTCGTTAGAGTAAACATTATGATGAAGAAAGCCTCCACCAGTCGTTTCAAATCTAACAAGAAATATATCATGTAAGTAAATATAATACTTGCTAACATTCTCATGAGTAGTAAATCAGATAACAGTTTTCCAAAGAAATAAGTGACACTCTGTAGTATCCACTGATATATTCAGGTATAAAGAGCTCCTTCTCTGTTACAAATAGTTCCAAGTATGTTATGTTACTAGAACATTGGTTGTTCATCAGAAAGAGGAGCACCCCAGCTCTATTCTGGATTTCTGTAAGGTCACTTTTTAGATAATAGAAAATGGCATCCATAACCAGTCCCAGGATGATTGTTATAATTATCTCAGCTATAGATGCCTGGGGACTGCCCAATAAGTTTTTGAAGGGACATGTCGAAATCCATTTGACTTGATGACAGAAAGAAGTGGCATAGGTGATCTCCTTGAAGGTTTCACTCTTCTTTTTCTACACTCTTGGAAGTTTATTTAACTCAACTTTTCCTTCTCTGAAGAAGGCAGAGTTGACATAAAATCGAGCAAATTTTTTTATCAGTGGCTCATCTCTCTTGGAAGGCTCTTCGGTCTCCTTGGCTTAACAATCTTCATCTTCTCTGTTTAATACCACAGCAGAGGAGTCTACATTAATGACATCCAGGAAGAAGTCTGCAGGGTTTCTATAGGGCTCATGGTGGTAACCAGCTGATGCAAAATACTCCAAGGCCTCCTGAGCAGGCCCATGAAACATTAGACTTTTTGAGGCCAATAACGTCAGGTTACCAAACAACTTGGAGATACAATAAGAGGCTGATGAATGGAAAAGAGGACGGTTTTTCCTTGCTTAGATAATCTCTTCAGGAGCAAAAGGAAAACATTTGATGAGCTTTAGTCTAAGCCAGCTGTAGGTTCATTCAGGAAACAGGTGGATAGTACATAACATGTTCCATCCAAAGCTAGCCCTTTTTCTTTCTCCTCCAGACTCACCATGGATAAAGTGAGTTCCAACCTTGGAATCTGTCACGTTAGCCAGATGCAATTCTTAAATAACCATGTTTATTTGTTCTTTTTTTTTTTTTTTTTTTCATGATTCATCATAGTTGTTGGAAGCCAAAGAGCTGCTGAAAGCTGTAAATTTTCTCTCACTGTCAGAGTTCCCATCACAACATCATCTTGTACCACACAACCCGAGTTACATTTGAAATTGGCAGGTCAGGTTGATCATTTATCAAAACATCTCCAGATAATCCCCATGGATTTTTCCTTGTAGCTAAGATATCTCACAAGGAAAATTTGCCTCCACCTGTGTGTCCCAGAATGGCACTGAGACCAGGTCTTACAATCTCATTAATATTCATTAGTATTTCTTTCTCAACTGTTTTTTGACTAAGTAGAAAGCCACTCTTTATTTTTACTCCATAGCGGTTGTTAGAAAAACTTAACACAACTCTTTCAGTAAATGTCTTCATGTTGTTGGAGGTTGTCCCAGGGAGGCCACTGGTGTTTCTTTGTGGTATTGGGATAAAAACTTGCTCACTACCAGAAAATGTCTGGAGAGTTTCTGCCTTTCTCGTCTGGCCTGGATGGATTTGATCACCACTGGTGGCCTGTGCTCTCCATGAAATATTTTAAGTAAAATAAGTCATAAGACATTATGTCTGGTATGACTTCATTTTGGTAAAATAAAAATATTTATAATTATTTAAACATATATATATAATAAAAAAGTTGAAATGCTATAGATCAAATTAAAATGTAATGTATGGATGTCTGATTCTTTTAAATTTTGTGTCTTTTTTCATATGCTTAGTTATATTTTCTAAATGGTACTATTTTTTGTTCATAACAGAAGAATAAAATATGGGAAAGCAATATATATAAATAATCTGAAAAGCTTTCTACTATAAACATTTGGATATGTCAGACGAATTTTACCAAATATTCTTGTACATGCATAATTGATATCATATAAAGAAAAGCACAATTTCTCATTTTCTATACTTAAGAAAGAGTTCAAAACAAGATTGGCAAACCTCTAAGTGTGAGGTTGGTATTGTTGCTTCCCTAGGTTCATGAGTATGTGAAGATGGATGGGGAGTTTTATCATAACAGAGAATTTGGTTTTAGCTGACAAATAAATATAAAATTATATCCTAAACTAATTACTTGTATGGCAAGAAAAACTTTAAACCCAGGATACATAAGAGTTTCAGGATAAAGCATTTCAAATATTTAGCGCATAAATTTACAAAGCATATTAGGGTTACTATTGCTGTATAACAAATTCTCACCAAACTACCAGCTTTACACAACCTTATATTCTTCAGTTTTATGGGTTTAAAATTCAGAAGGAAAATAGTGTGAGTGTTTTATTTGTTGCATGATGTCTTGGGCATATGCTTGTGAAGAACTGACAGATAGGGATGACTCCAGGACTGGTGGCTGAAATCAACCAGAGGAGTCATCACATGCCTGTGAGTTGACTTTGGTGGCTGTGTAGGATCTCAGAAAGGAGCACTAACATGTGGCCTTTCCATGTGATTTGGGCTTCTCCACTGAGGGCAGGCCTCAAGTTTCCAAAGTAAAGTGTCCCAGCAAACAAGTCAGAATCAACATTGACTTTTATGACATAGTTTCAGAAGCCCTGCACCATTAAGTCCACTATATTCTATTTTGTTAATTGTGAGTTATTTATATAAGCCAAAAATCAAAATAAGGGGACAAAGAAACCACCTCAATGAAAAGAGTGTTAAAAGATTTGTGGGCATGTTTTAAAACTACCATAGTCTGCATTTTGGCTACAAATTATTTATATTCCTCACACTTGCAAAGCATATCTTCTAACAAGATCCCTCAAAAATTTTATTTCATTACAGCATTAGGCTCAGGATCAAGGCCCAGGAGCTCATAATCTAAATCATCTAGGTCAGATGAACTTCAGATGCAGTTACTCTTGATATAAAGACCAGTGAAGCAAATAAGACAGTTTTCTGCCCCCTCTACTCAAGCCCCTTTCTCAAACATATGCAACATCTACTGTGAGAGAGGTATTGGATAGCTGCTGTTGACACACCCACTCAAAAGGTTACAAATTATGAGCTCAAAATATAAAATTACAAAGCCCACTAGGAAACCATCTAAAATAACTGAATATAATGAATCTCAACTAAAAGTAGGCTTAGAATGCCAAGAATTTATGTGTTAGGATAGATAGTAAAATTAATTAATATTTTAAAAGATTAAGACACAATATAACTTAAAATCTTTAAAAAACAAGATACCATGAGGCAGTGGATATAGGTTTAAATGAAAGAATTTTAGGAATAAAAACATTATTAAAACTTAAATGCATTGCATGGGTAAAATAGTCTAAGATAAAATTGAAGACAGTTAACTAGAAGAAATGACTAAAGAGAAGGCAGGTTAGTGTGAAAAAAACAAAACATGTGAGGTTTAAGAGATGTAGGGCGAAATTATATGATGTTATGTATTCTAATGGAATCCCCTTGAGAAAAAGAAAGGGGCAATACGTAATGTGAAAATGATTGAAAATATTCTGGATTTATCTTAAATCTTCAGGTTCTAAAAATATAATCAGCCTCAAATGAGGATAAATAACAATAAATCTATACCTAGAAATATTCTAAAGGAGACTTCAGAGTCTGAGATATCTTATAAGTGCCTGGAGAAAAAGAATAACTACAAAAAAACTGTAAGCTTGACATTAAATTTGACATCAGCAAAACATCAAAACATAGTATCATATATTCATAGTTCTTAGAGAAAATAATTACTAGTATAGAATTAGAACTCTGCTACACTACCATTAGGAGTGGGCATGAGATAGACATTTTCTAGAGAAACGAGGGAGAATCTGCCACTCACAGACATTCTTAAAAAAATCTTACTAAGAATATAATTTATGAGAAAGAAATCGTCACATACTTGAAATGAGTAAAATAGTGGGTGCAATCATGATCAGAGAATCTGTTAAACATATGGATAAACTCAGTTAATATTTATTAAATTTTGGAGATATAAAAATGTAAAAGAAAATAGTGCAAAACAGGAAGCAGTGGAGTAATTGGAGGTAGTAGCCAATAAGCATGTTGCATACTGTATATCTTTGGAGAAGATAAT
Source organism: Miniopterus natalensis (assembly GCF_054644295.1). Taxonomy (NCBI): domain Eukaryota; kingdom Metazoa; phylum Chordata; class Mammalia; order Chiroptera; family Miniopteridae; genus Miniopterus; species Miniopterus natalensis. Next base: position 117,121,442 of record NC_142082.1, on the reverse strand, counting down.
CATAGCAACTAACTTTAAACTCTGTTAAACAAACTTGGTTATTAAAATCGCTAAAGTATAATGAAAGTAAGAGAAAGAGGATAACAGGGACCAACCCCTGTATCAGAAATACAAAGGTAAAAATTTTAAAATCCTCTCATGACAAAACACATAGAATATTGGATAGGTAAAGCAAACCTCACTGCAAATGTAAACTCAGTTCTCAGGATTGTAAGTGCAACACCCTGGTTCAAGAAGCAGTAAATCAAACACTAGAGTAGAAAGTGTGAACAGATGTAGCAGCTGTGCTAGGAGGCATGCCTTTATAGTGTTAACCAAAGGTTTGGCTGATAATGGTCCAAAAGGCAAAGTGTAAGCTGAAAACTTGGGCAGAAAGTGTTCACTGATGCTTCAGTTGTGCTTGGTGACATTTGTTGATAGTGCTAATCAAAGATCTTGAGTGCTAATGGTCGTGGAGGTACAGGGTCAAGGTAGGATGTTGGAATTTGAGAAATGAACTCTGGCATTAAGCCTGGACTTTCAAAAGGTCTCTGTCTTTTGTATAAATGTGGACCAAAAAAGGAAATAACCACCTTCAATAGGAAATAAAAGGAAATATTGTCTGTTTCAGTTTTGGCTGTGGATAGGGTAGGAAAAAATATTTCCCCTGACATTTTGTGACCACATGTTTCCATTCACATAGGTTTTGTATTAATATTTATACTACTTTACATGTGAGGTCTAGGAATTCAAACAACACAGGATTTCTGAGATAAAGTCCCACCAAATATGAACTTTTAATCTAAAATAACAAAATACAAGAAGTAAGCTACCATGATGTCACCAGCAGAGAGAAACAAATAGCATAATTAATCTGTCAAGAATTGCAGAATAGAACTATTGGATGGGGACTATGTGGTATAGACTGGCAAGCTGCTCTCTCAACTTAGTTCGTCTTGGATTCAGAGGTGGGTGATTACATTTCCAAGTTTCCCTTGTGGTTGGCTACGACCATATGACCAAGTTCTGGCCTATGGAATGTATTTAAAAATGATGTATATCATTTCTAGGCCTATTTGATATAGACTTCCAACATGTGATCCTTTCTTTCTTTTCTTCTTTCTTTCTTTCTTTCTTTCTTTCTTTCTTTCTTTCTTTCTTTCTTTCTTTCTTTCTTTCTTTCTTTCTTTCTTTCTTTCTTTCTTTCTTTCTTTCTTTCTTTCTTTCTTTCTTTCTTTCTTTCTTTCTTTCTTTCTTTCTTTCTTTCTTTCTTTCTTTCTTTCTTTCTTTCTTTCTTTCTTTTTCTTTCTCTCTCTCTCTCTCTCTCTCTCTCTCTCTCTCTCTCTCTCTTTCTCTTTTTCTTCTCTTTCTCTCTCTCTCTTTCTTTTCCTTCCTTCCTTCCTTCCTTCCTTCCTTCCTTCCTTCCTTCCTTCCTTCCTTCCTTCCTTCCTTCCTTCCTTCCTTCCTTCCTTTTTCTTTCTTTTCCACATCTTTTTAGAATAGAGAGGACAGAATGGGTTTGGAGAAAGGGGACCCAAGATGTGGAAAGAGATTGTGTACTCAAACAGGCAGATAGAAGACCACTCAGCCCCAAACACCTGGTTGATGTGATTTATTTACAGTTGCAAGGAATATGTGGCACAGAGATTGATTGTGTGTTTGCAGCAACAGCTAGCAGTAAACAAATTAATAAACTACAAAAATGTGCATAAGTGACTAAATAAAAAAAAGAAATTGAAAATAAGAAATTAAAAAAGTTCTTTCAGTAAGAAGCAGACAGATTGGGAAAAAAAACCAAAGTGAATACCTATAAATTAAATGTTTAGGCATTAAAATTAAATACAGAATTTAATAGTTTTAAGTTCAGATTAATTGGAATTGAAGGGAAGAGTAAAGTGGAAGAATTATCCTGAATACAAATTATGCAAAATGCAGCACAAAGAGATAAAGTGTTGGGAAAAAATAGATTAAGAGACATGGAGAAATGCCAAAATACTTATAGGAGTTCTTACAAAAGATGAGAGAGGGAGAGGAGGAAAGGTACAATTTCCTGACATAATGAATGAGAACGTGTTTCAGATCTGATGAGAGAGCCATATTAAGGAAGCACAATATATCCCAACAGTATTAAGAAATCTATACTTAGATACCTGTGAAACTGAAGATCACAGGAGTTAAAAGATGATCTTAAAAACAATCTAAGAAAAGACATATTACTTAGAAATTATTTTAATAGCATATTTTCAATTATAACAGCAATATCCATAAAGTGTGGGAAAATATTATTCAGAATATTGAGAAACATTATGTATCAAAATGGCTAACTTACTCAAAATGAGAGCGATTATTTTATTTATTATTATTATATTTTTACAAACTGAGAATATTTACCATCAATAGGTCTTCATTAAAGGAAATTTCAGGCAGAAAAAAACAACATATTGAAAGAAGAATGGAGTTTATAAAATCAATGCAGCAAGAAAACATATTATTGACCACGATAATCCATTCTTTTTTACGCCTATTACTAGAATAATCTACCCACAGAATCTATAATCTGAACATCTTATAGGGAATGCTGTTAACATCCATGAGCCGATATTGTGCAAAAGTTGAGTTTATTTACAATTGGTATCTATTAGAATGGCCGCAAGTTTCTTAATCTCCCTAAATTTTGGTATCCTTCTCAGTGAGCACAGAAAGATAACCTGTCTGAATTGTTAGTGTTTGTACACGTGGTGAGGGATAATAGGAGGTCCCCACAAAATGCTTGATATCATGTCACAGAGCACAAGCTCATCCTTAGCAAGAGGATGAAGAGTAGAGGGAAGAAAACAAAAGAAAAAAGAAAAGGAAAGGAAACGAGAAACTGAAGGAGAGCATCAGGAGGAAAACATTCAACGTGCCACATGTAATTGCAGGGTGAAATGCAATATTATAACTAAAAAATACTAAGTAACACTTCCATATTTCTTATTCAGCTCTTCACTCTAAAATTAAATGATAATATTAATAAAATTCTGAAAGCTTTTTCTATAAAAGTAAATTTAGTTAACAAATACATTGCATATGTTATTTAAAACTAAACTGATACTAGTAAATATATCCTTATACACTGAGATTAAAATGTGCTATAAATTGCAAGTATAGGAACAATTATGAGAATATTTTCTTTGGCTTATGTTTTATATGTGACATGTTAATATGTAATAGTGATTTCATTCTTGACTTTTCTGGATTTTGACATTTCAATCTCAGGTTATTAAAAGTGGAAGATTCTGCTAGCTGTTAAAAAGTAAAAACAAGCAAACAAGAAAATCCAATTACAGATAGATCAAAAGTATTAAACTTCACTTCCTTTATGACTGTCTTTATAACCAATTTAAAAATTGTTAATGATAACCTCGACGCTATTTCTTAGGCATGTGTTTCTCGCGTTAAAAAGACAAATGATAATAATTTTATCTCAAATCCATTTTCTTAAATAAAATGATACGCATTATGTTCTATTTACTTAGCACTATTTCTAAATTCATTTACATCCGCATATGAGGAGTGCCCAAAACTTTTCTTCGAATACACAGAAAGGCAGAGGTATTGTTAACTGTTTTTCTGTCTTTATGAAATAAACTGAATGGAATTGTATTTTCTGCTAAAGCAGTTGAAACAATTTACTCACAGTGAGATGGGAGGAGAGAAAAAATGGAACAACACACAGCCATTAATTCAAAGAATCCTTAGAAAACGTGTATAATAGTAATTTATGAGAATATACTGACTGGGTACACATCCAAACTCTGTTAATATGTAAAATAAATTGCTCCATCTACTATACTATGAATTCCTGCCAGTTCTTAGTGTGGTTTAGAGCTCTGTTTTGACTATTAAGCAGAAAATAGCAACATCTGGAAATGTGACGGTCAAAGGTCATTTTACTCATAAAACTGCACCAGCATGATTCATAATAACCTGTATCTGTCCTTGGCATGAACTGAGGACTGCTGCTGATTTTGCTGTATAAATAAATTAAAAACCCATTCTTTTGTTCTGTTGTGATTTTATTTTGGCGACTTGTGTTACTTAAACAACTAGTACAGGATTCCAAATTCCAAATGCTGCATCCCTATGTTTAAATTGAAAAGTGTCTTTTTGTGCTGAAATTCATTCTAGTACATATGTTATAAATAACATTTGGAAGACAAGTTCTATTAAAGTAAAAATGTTTCCATATTTAAAGTTTACACGTTATTTTCTACTTCTTGTGTTGATAATTGATTGTATTATATTTACATTTGAAAGTATGCACTACTTGAAACCATTTTTAAAACAGAACTTCTGAATTTTCTTTTCTCTCATTATTTCTTTCATATCTTGCAATATACTTGTTATGAACCAAAAGTTTGTGTGCCCCTAAATTCATAGGTTGAAATCCTAATCTTCAGAGTAGCATATTTGGAGATGGTACCTCTAAGGAAGTAATTAGGGTTAAATGAGGCTATAGGGGAGAGGCTCTGACCTGATAGGATCAATGTCCTTATAGGAGGAGAAACCAGAGATCTTACTGACTCCCTAAGCAGGAAGAGTTCCTGTGAGCACACAGGGAGATGGCAACCACCTACAAATCAAAAGAGGCCTCATCAAGTAACCAACTGTACTGGCACTGTGATCTCTGAATTCCAGTTTTCAGAATTGTAAGAAAATAAATTTCTGTTGCTTAAGCCACCCACTCTGTGGTATTTTGTCATGGCAGACTGTGCTGACTAATGCAGTAAATTACTTGGGTTTTTCAGAAGATAATATGTTAAGGATTACCTGCTCAAAGCAATATTTAATTGAGGTTAGGGCATGGAGATGGGATGCATGTTGTTCATTGATATTGAATAATATTGAGAGAGAATGGATTATTTTCAAAGAATGCTAATTATGATGATTTGACTGGTCATCTTTATATATGCAGATCTTAGAACTGACCAGTAACTATGAAGAAATATTAACTGTTAGCTGGCCAATTTGTTAAGAAGATATGTAACTGAATAAAATGTCATCATATAGACATCAATAAATAAAAATATCTTAAAAGTTTCCCTCTTTTTTATGGCTGAGTAATATTCCACTGTGTAAATGTATACCGGCTTTTTTATGCACTCATCTACTGATGGGCACTTGGGCTGCTTTCAAATCTTGACTATTGTAAATAACACTGCAATGAACATTTATTCTTTTGAATTAGTGTTTCGGGTTTCTTTGGATATGTAAATGACACAGTTCATTTTTAATTTTTTGAGGAGCCTCCATACTGTTTTCCATAATGGCTGTACCAGTCTGCATTCCCACCAGCAGTGAGCAAGGGCTCCCCTTTCTCCACACCCTCACCCACACTTGTTTGTTGACTTGTTGATTGTGGCCATTCTGACAGGTGTGAGGTGATATCTCATTGTGGTTTTAATTTCTCTCTCTCTGATGATTGAGCATTCTTTCATATGTCTATTGGCCATCTGTATGTCCTCTTTGGAGAAGTGTCTATTCAGACCTGGGGGGTTGGGGGAGGTAGAAGAGGGTAAAGGGGAGATAAATGATGTGGAAGGAGATGACTTGGGGTGGTGAACACATAGTACAATATACAGAGGATGTATTGTAGAATTATATACCTAAAACTTATATAGTTTTATTAACCAATGCCACCCCAACAAATTCAATAAAAATATCTTAAAAGTACCATATATAGGAATGCTTTTGCATGTATTTAGGTCAGAGAAAATTTATTCTCCTTCCTTTATCCCCCTCCCCCACATTTGGAAAAAATTTGCTCAAATCTATTTCAATTCAGATTGATGCATAAATTTAAAAATCCTCTGACTGCACTCCTCTTGTACCATTGATCACAAAAATCAATCTAAAACATTTTAGCTGAAGTTGTGGGTTCACTTGGAAAAGCAGAACTCCCAGAGAGCAGATGTTCTATAAGTGTGTAAATTAGATGCCATTGACAAATTAATGTCCTACTTTTGCTCTCAGCTCCTTTCTTTTTCTAGTACTATTACTCCTCAATCTAACTATTAGAACAAGCTACCACTTAATTGCTTGGAACTTACTGAAAGGGTAAGTCTCTGACTGGGTAAATTGACTTTAAAAAATCAGGGTTTGTCTCAGTTTAGTTGTTTCTTATTAGAGGAAAGGAAGATGAAGGGTTCAATATTGGTGATTTCTATATCAGCATGTAATTGACTTGTTACTAGATTGGGTTGGGTGGATAGTGGTTGGTTGCAATGGATTGCTGAAGAGATTGCCATCCTAGCTGTTGAAGTAAAGACAGCAATGTTCCTGGTGAAATTAAGACATTTTTCCTAGGGTAAGGAGAGAAAATCATGAGCATCATTAAATTATAATTTTTTAGAAAAAAATCATTGATTTACTTAATTATATTTTCATTAAAATAAATATTTTTATACATATTCGAAAAGTGCTTTTGTGAGTTTCTTCATATTGGGTTTTATTGCTGAAAAATGGTATATGATCTACGACTAATTAGAGATCCTGTTTAATATGTACCAAGTTCTTGTCAGTTAACATTTGTCAGTTTTCTATTATCTGTGGACAAATGTTCCTAAATAAAATAGCTAATGTCCGGTTTCTTTAAATAACATATTAAAACCAAAAGTTTGAGGGGGGGGAAATGGATTTTGACCTTAGGGGTATTAGCAGATGGATTTAAAGGACTGCTTCTGTAAAGGAGAATTTAAAAAATTCAAAAACACTAGTTTGACAGAAGAAAAATTTTGTAATACAATTACTTTAAGTCAGTATGTTTTTAGAAAAAAATATATATTTCATGTCACCTTGGCTTTTTATGTGTTATTATATGGATGTGTTCTTAAAAACTACATGTTATCTAGTCGAAGTTCTAAAACTCCTGATCAAATATCTAAGGAAGAATACAGAAATATGTATACAGTATGAATAGGACTATAATAAGTAGCTCCTGATCATTTTTCTTTAAATGAAATTTGTCTTAGGATTTTAAAATTTGGTGGATAACAGTGTGTATGAGTGTGTGTGTGTGCGTGTGTGGTGTGTAACTGTATTGTGACAGCAGATACCAGCATCCACCGGGAAAGGCTAAGAAGGCTGGCGAGGATTTATTTGCATGGAGAAGCACTCAGGTCTAGAATCACTGCATAAAAGTTTAGATTTTTCTCTAGTACTTAAATCAATGTGAAAAAGAGACTTAACATCTGGATCTTATTTTTTTCTTTTTTACAGCTTTCTGCTGTTTCTCTTTTTTCTTACCTTTAGACTATCTTCTGTTCTCCATCTTATGGATTCATCATTGGATCTTATTTTCTCTTCATTACACTTTATTTAAGAACTTAGTGTATTGGAAAGGTTGTCATCATTAGGTCAGACTTCTTAAAATAAGTAATTCTGTGTTCCCATTTTTAAAATTATTATTTTCAATGCCTGCTTGCTTCCCATCTCTATCCAACCTACTTCTAAAATGCATAAAACCACAGTTACCTTTCTTTAAAACTTTGACTCACTTTATGTATATAGTAAATTGCTATAGCTTGCATCTCACAGATAGAATTTTAATATCCCCCTAAGTGTAAGGGAAATGCTTCTCACTTAAGATAACACAAAATTTTTACTCCCATGTAGAGAACAGACTGGAAGCGAGCAAGAATGTAGAATGCAGCAATGGGGGAACGAGGGAAGCTGCTAAAAGTAAAGATGGAAAGAAGGGGGACATTGAAGATAATTTTGGAATTAGAATAAATAGTATTTCTGGAGGGACTGAAATTTGGAGAGAAGAGAAATTAAAAGTTAATAATACCATCTAGATTGTTGGTGTAAACAACTGGAAAAAACAGGTGGCACTTATGGAGCTGGAGAAGAATGAGGGAAGAACACTTTGGGGCATAGTCTTTCCTCCAGCCTTGCTGGACAAACACGGACTTTGGCAGGTGAGAGGTTGTCGCAGGGCTTCTGAGTGTCGTCCTGTGACTCAGCTACCTCAGGGCTGTAAAGGGCTGCAATCATGCTCCAAAGTTTCCTGTGATTCCTGCAACTACCTGACACCAGGGGAGGGAGCCGCAAACTGGGAGCCTTTGTATATTCATTACTCCGTGATTTTGTAAGCATCTGATTACCTCTGTTAAGCCTGTTTCTGTAAAGGTTTCTGTTTTACTAACACAGCCTTGTCTTATTCTTCACCTCGATGCTTTAAAGTGGAAATGCACTGAAAGGATTCTTAAAGGGAATACGTACGTCAAAAAGTATAAGTGAGGTTTTCTCTTGAAATAAAGGTGGGGGCTGGTGATTCTTAATAACATGATTTTTGCCAAATATCTTATTTTCTGAAATCTATAAATTTATAAGCAGTTATATGCAATAGTCAGAATAACAAATGTATATATTTTGGAAATTACTTAGGTAATAATTATAACAGCAATTAAAGTAATTAATATTTCTATTTACTGCACAAGGGCACTGTTCTATACAGTGGGATACACACTGAAATAAAACAGAGTGCTTAGCGCCCATTAAACCCACAACTAGATGTCAAATAATGATGGAAATAGAATGACAGAGAATATATGGGAATGGAGATTGAATGATTTTTCAGCAAAGGCCTAAATGAACTGAAATACAGCATCCTGTATTATGTTCAGGCAATAGCTGGCCAAACCAAAAGTGGCAAGTGCAGAAGCCAGGAGGTGGAAATTTGTTTGGTAAAATGAAGGTAAAGGTAAATGAGTTACCATGAAAAAGTGAAAGAGGAGTCAGATCTTGTTAAAGGCTTTTCATGTTGTTTTAAATACAGTGAAGTGGTTGGAACAGAGGTGGAGTAACATGATTTAACTCACATGTTCAAAGCAGTCTCTAGTGTGTGGAGAAGTGTCTGAAAAGGGGGTCGTTGGGTGCAGGAGTGAAACCAGAGGACCTGCAAAGACAACTTTGCAGGCAGTTCAACTGAAAGGTGTTGGAAGCTTGAACTAAGGTGTTGAAATAGAAATAGTGGGAGGGAAAGTGGAGTTTAAGACAAATTTTGAAGGTAGATTCAAAAAGATCCGTCCTGGGAAAAAGGGGAGAGTAAATGATGGCATTTTGAATGTGGGTCTAAAAATTTCAATAATTTCACTATCTTCCTGGAAGTGTTTACATGTGTAATTACATATTTTCACAACAGCACTATGAGAAACAGTCTATGTCATCAACTTTTTTTTTAGATGCGAAATTGAGATATAGATGAAAAAAACAAACAAACTAGTACAAGATAACACAACTAATCATCAGTGGAGATGGAATAAACTTCTCCCAGGGAAAAAGCTGTTTTAAAATGGTAACAAAAACGTAACATTTTGCTATATTCTATTGATCATGTAAAATATTTCTGCTGTCACATTTCCTATTACATTGCTTAAAAACATCAAATGATGTAATCTTTTATCCATCAAATATATTATTAAGATTTACTGATATCAATTGAAGGGAAATATTAACTTATTGACCTGTTTCAATACTTTTGCACAATCTGCCAGAGACACCTCTGCCAAATATGAATTAACTGTGGCAGTCTAGAAATTTCCTAATTTAAAATGTAATGGGAAAGCCTGGAGCAGGGAGTGCAAGGTGGAGGGGATTAATGGGGGAAAAAAAGGGACATCTGTAATATTTTCAAAAATAGAGATAAATTAAAATATAATTAAAAAAAAAAAATCAACGTATCCTCACGTAAGGATTCTTAAAAAGTGATGGGAAAATTTTAAGACAGGATTATTGCTTCATCATTGAAAAAATTACCTGTAAAAATGTACAGGCTTTAAGGCCTGTAAACACATACACTTGTATGTATTAATAGTAGATAATGCTTATTGTGTGCTTACCGTTTGTTAGCCACTATTCTAAGTGTTACGTGGGCATTAATTCATTTAATACTCATAACAGTTCTAAGAATTGGATTACTATTATAGGTCATTAATCCTTACCCAAGGGTATGTTTATTGATTTTAGAGAAAGGAAGGTAGGAGCAGAGAGGAGAGAGAGAGAGAGAGAGAGAGAGAGAGAGATATCAACTGGTTGCCTCCTGTATGAGCCCTGCCTGGGAATTGAACCTGCAACCTTTCAGTGTATGGGATGATGCTCCAACTGACCAAGCCACACCAGCCAGGGCTCATTATAATTATTCTAATTTTTACAATTGAGAAAACCAAGTTTTCTAGAGATTATTTGTCTAAGATCACACAACTAAAAAGTGGTGGACTTAAATCTGAAGACACTGCTGAGGCTTTAGGGACCATACTCTTAAGCACTGTGCAGTGCTTATTGCTTGGCTTCTTGCTTATCAAAGTAAAAAGTAGATTCTATTATAGAATATATAATTTTGTCACAATAACTACTGTAATATTTTAGTAGTTGTAATAGAATACCAATGAGGATACCTGATTTTGACCTAAAATTTTTAAGGCATACATGGGAACTTGTCCTCTGACATAATAACATTTCTCTGCATAATTCAGGAAATGATTGAATTCACATTAATGTAAAGGGAAGCATAAGCACGTGAGATACATCAGTAGGGTGCCTTATATTTGTTTAAAAACAAACAATAGTAACAACACAATTTTATAGAGATATTTTGTGCATTCACAGACATATTTGTATTTTACATTGTATTCCTCTTTACTCCTCAGTTTCTGAAGAATCTAGTTGATTATATGTAGTTGTGAATAAACCTGAAGTTACTCTTGACATTTCTCTCATTTCATTTTATTTATTTTTTTATTTAACTGTGGGAGTGATGAGGAGTTTCTATTGCTTGACCTTAAGATTATATAACTCCTATATTGTGTTTTTCTTGAGTATTCTCGTTTTTAAGATTGTGTGTGTTTACTTTCTACCATAGAGCTCATAAATATTGAAGTCAAAATATAAATCACAAAATGTCAAGAATATGAAAATAAATGGTCTGTGATCTCTCAAGTTGAAGAGCAGATATTCACATGTATTTTAATGCATACAGAAAATAAGCTTAACTATCATATCACAATATTATACAATACAATGACAAATACTATTTTGGGGGGGTTGATTAATGAAATTGTGGTGAAAATGGTCTATCTTTGCAGGTCAAGATAACCCATGCCAAACTTGTTTTCACTGGATGTTTTTCTATGTTGAATTTGTGTTTTAAGAACATTCTATATCTCAAATTAAAAAAAAAATTCAAAGTCCTGAATAAACTGAGCATTTTTACAATAATAAAAATTAATATTATACATATGCACATTAACCAAAAAGTTTCAGGTCTAAATATGCACAAGTACTATTCTAGGTTTTATCTTGCTCAATTTCCACAGCAAATCTGTTGAGAGAGTGCTATTGTTATTTACACACAGAGACTAAGCAGCTAGCCAGGGTGCAGAAATTGAACTAATAGAGACTGACTACAGTGTCCAGACGCCTAAAAATAAAAATCAACTATCTGAAGATAGAAATTTATTTAGCTCTTCTCTATTCCAATAATTAAAACTATATCTGACAGTTACCAAGAGTTAGTCATGTTCTAAGTCCATGAGTTTTAACCTTTAGTCCTCTCCACAAGCAGAAGGAGGCACTGCTATTATTCCCAATTTACAAATGAGAAAACTGAGGCTTAGAGAATTATGAAAAACAAAAAACAAAACCTGCATGCCTGGCTGGCATGGCTCAGGGGTTGAAATCAATCTGTGCTCCGGGAGGTCTCGGTTTGATTCCCTGTCAGGGCACATGCCCGGGTTGTGGGCTGGATCTCCACACACACAAAAACTGGAAAAGTCAGAAAATACTATCACAGTTTGTATTCAGATTCAGGCAATCTGATCACTGAGCTTGTATTTAAATACTTCTTTCTCCTGCTTCCCACTAATTATTTATATACTGATATTTGTATACTGGTTTGAATATAGTATTACACACTACACAGCATGAAGTATTTTATGATTCTATTTTTATATTTATTCTAGTATTATAGATATTTTACTTATGAATATATAATATACAGCCATTTTATAATTCAGTTATGATCCTGGGGGTTCATAATCTACAATTTTCTTAATTTTTTGATAAACATTGCTATAGGGAACTTATATTCTAATAGACTGCATAATAAAAAATATTATATAACTTTTAAGATGTATCTTCAAACATCTCACTTTCTATACTTATTATTGACATTTCAAAGAAATACATATATTTTTTGGTTTTTCAGAACAAGTTGCTGTTATATGAATAGCTATTAGCCTTTGTCAACATACATCTATGAGTTCTCCCATACCCAAACTACATACACACGCACAACATGCACACGGAGATACTTGAAAAGAATATCATTACCCACATTAATACATACTCTATATTATTCTGTTTGAGGGATGTCTGAATCCAAAAATACCAGGATGGTAATAAGAGTTAAGGGAGAATAGCTTCATAGAGAAAGAAAAATATGTTTTGAAATGGCAAACTAATTTTAGTTTCTCTGTGTCAGTGAATAAGTTGCTTAGCTGTTCTAATTCAAGAGTTCTCAAATTTTGGTCTCAAGACTACTTTATACTGTTAAATTTATTGAGAGCCCTGGAGAGTTTTTGTTCAAGTGGAGTACATATGCTGATAGTTCTCATATTAAAATTAATATATATATATATATTTATTGATTTTTAGAGAGAGAAGAAGTGAGAGGGAGAGAAAAAGTGAAACATCAATGTGAGAGCAGAATATTGATTGGCTGCATCCTGCACTCCCCAGGGATCAAGCCCACAGCAGAAATGTGTCCTGACCGGGAATCGAACCAGCAATCTTTTGGTGCAGGGGAAGACACTAAAACACTGGGCCGCACAGGCTAGGGCTCTCATATTAAAATTAAGACTGATGTTTAACATATTTATATATTAATTCATTTTAAATAACAATAATAAACCTATTACCTTTTTTAAAAGTGTATCTTTATTGTTGAAAGTATTACAGATGTCCCAATCCCCCTCATCACTGGCACCATCCAACCATCCCCTCAAAACTAATACCATAGTATGGTCTGTGTCCATGGGTTATGCCTATGTGCATATAAGTTCTTTGGTTAAACCTATTACCTTTTAATATAAGTACTTTTTATGAACTATAATTATCTTTTCCTAACCACAAATATTTAATGAGAAAAGTAATATTGTATTTTATTTTTACCAAATTAATTTAATGTTTGTTTAATATATTTTCATATCTGCTTTCAGCTTTATTATGTTAAGAGTATTGTTCCCTGGCCAGTGTGGCTCAGTTGGTTGAGTGTTTGTCCCATGCACTGAGAGGTCACCAGTTCTATTCTCCATCAGGGCACATGCCTGGGTTGTGGGCTCAATCCCCCTTACAGGGTATGCAGGAGGCAGCCGATACATGTCTCTCTTTTATAAATGTTTCTCTCCCTCTCCCTTCCTCTCTCTCTAAAAAAATCAATAAAAAACATTTTAAAAAAGTGTTCTTTTGCTTGAAGTATATGAAATAAATCCAGATTCAGACAAATTTATAATTATCAGATCATTTTGGATATTCCTCTTTGATACTAAACCTTAACTCAGTCTTTATAATTTCTGAATGGTAAGTTGCAGTGTGGAAACCATATCAAGGAACATTTCTTAGTGTGTTATATTAAAATTCATTGGTCTGTGTTACTCTTGGAATGCATTCTTTATTCATGTATGATTTTAGAATATGTTGATTTACTGAACTATATACATCTTCTAAATATTTCCATATTTCATTATGAAGTTTTAAAAAATCATAAAAATATCACTATTAGTATCATCAGAGGTATCTTCAAGTATTGAGAAGATGTCAAGCTAATGGTGGTAGAAACAAGTTTTCCAAATGTCTAGTTCTTCTCTGACATCCCTAACCAGCTTCCTCAGTTTTTGACCTTGTGCTCCTGTTTTCTTTTCAGGTCCCTGTGAGCTCCAGAGGATTCCCTGTATATTCTTTCAGCAAAGTTCTATAGTTGTTTAACTTTTAAGCATTTTACATAATCCATTGGTAGATTTTGATGTTCCAGAAACTAGAAATCTTTTTGTTTTCAGTCTTCGAAAAATGAAAAAAAGAAAGGTCTGTTCTTCCCAAGGCCTGTAGTTTGCGCCCTAACCTTTTCCTGGTAGATTTAAACGCCCTTTTACTCCTTTGCGCATCACTGCCTGGGTTTTGAGAGGTGAATTTCTCCACGTGGTGTTGGTCCATCTAAGTGCAGTGCTGTGTCTGTCAGTCACCCTGCCTGTGCATCATCAGTCCACTCCACTGCCAGGCAGATGCTTAGGATAAGAGTTAACTTTATTATAATTCCACAAGTATTTTGACTCTGTGCTTAAATTATGATTTAATAGGCCCTGGCCAGTTTGGCTCAGTGGTTAGAGGGTCGGCCATAGATGGAAGGGTCCTGGGTTTGATTCCTGCCAAGGGTATGTTCCTGGGCTGCAGGCTCGAGCCCCCCTCCTACCCTGCAGGGGCTCCGGAGACAGGCAACCAATCGATGTGTCTCTCTCACATGAGCGTTTCTCTTTCTCTCTCTCTCCCTTCCACTCTCTCTGAAGAGCAATGGAAAAAATATCCTCAGGTGAGGATTTTAAATAAATAAATAAATAAATAAATAAATAAATAAATAAATAAATAAGTAAATAAATAAATAAAATATGATATAATAAAATCACACAGAATGTGGCTGAAATTGTAGAAACAAGTAAAATAAACATCCTAGAATACTTCATTTGTCTTGAGTAAAAGTGGTGACAGTACATGCTATTTCAGTAGCATATGGTAATGCACGCATTTCACGTTTCTACACTATAATTTTTACCCTCACTTGTATACCTGCCTATTATAGTAATGGGATTTTAATCTTTTCTTATTATCTTCTCTAGGACAATGGTGAAAATCTACAGAATAATCTGTGGCTTTTGAAATCAGCAATTAAAAGATTAAGAGACTGGCGGGGGGGAGAAAAAATTATAATTCACGGAGTTAAGAATCTAACAAGCTTATACATAAACACAATTATTATTTGTTTAATTGCTGCTGCTGAAAATGCTTCTAAGTGTAAAGACAAAATGTAGAATGCATGATGAGCCAAGGCTGCTCTCCATTCACAGAGCAGCTAAAACTAAGGAAAACAGGAATGCAGAGGAGGAGAGATGAGAACATTGGCAGTGAGCAGATGTTCAAATCTGTTGAGAGTGTCAGTCTTTCAGCCTTCAATTCTTTCTGGTCTGGAGTCTCAGGAGATGCCTCCAGATTTCCCTGAATGTACTAAAAGAAATTTTGAATACAGATATTTGTTTTATAAAACAGCTCACAATGTATTTTCCATGTTCATCAGAGCGTCAATAGTTCAGATGAAAAGTTTTATTCAACTGAAAATGGCACAAAAATTCTATATTTGGGATTTTTATTTTTAGTTACTTTTCCATTATTGTACCTGTTCAATTTATCCCAGGAGCAGTAAAATGGAATTTTTTTCTCTCCTTTGTTTTATGCGGTCTGATCTCTTCTGAGATATGGTACAGATTTAAGAAAGGTTTGGAATTAATTACTAAGTAATGTTATGAAATATCTTTTCTTAAGAGCTTTAGGAACATAATAGAAAACTATTTTTCTTTGTATGTCAGGGAAATAAACAAAATCAAAGATCCTAAACCCTTTGAAACTGTTTACAGAAGTTTGTAGATGGGAGCCTTAGTGTATTATTCTGAGGAGAAGGTACAGTACACAGCTTTCATCACATTCTCAAAAGGGTAATAAAACCTCACAGAAAGACAAAAGACACTCAGTGACCACAAAAATCTTTGCAATCTTATAATTGTATAAGAATGCTTATATATTCAGGTCGACAAAAAATAAGTAAACTGGTAAATAGGAAGAAACAGCTTGACTGTACGGGACTTTTCAAAAAGTAAATATTTAGAAATATAGACATGTTTCCCAAGAGCACTTTACATTGTGGCAGATTTTTATAATTTGGAGAGGAATGTTATTTACTTCCTTCACTGCAAAAGAAACATATAGAAGTGTATACTTGTCATGAGCAATTCCTTTACTATATTTTTCAAATCCTTACAAAAAATTGTTAATTTTCATTGGTAACTGATGGTGGTCTAGTTAAGATTTTCTTTGACAAAGAGAAGACACCATCAAAACTAAAGATAGATCTTTCTCATTTTCTTTTGTGTTCTTTTGAGAAACTATGATGTGGAAACCACTTTTTGTTTAACAAAAGGAAGGAAAAGGGTCACTTAAAGGACTTATTTTATTAAATGTGATTCATTTCACATTATTTACATTGACTCACAGAGCAGAGCTTTATGAACATTCAGGAAATAAAACACTACACAATGAAGCACAGGTAGTTGAATTCCACGCTATTGTATACGTAATCTGGTTTACAAAACAGAAAAAAAATACCTTTACTTTCCTCTTAAATTTTTTGACGTTTATTAAATGTTTTTTAGGTGTTATTTAACTTTATAGCTCATATATAACTCTATTAGTTTGACTTATCTTGCAGAAGAAACTTTCAAATCCTAATTTAATGTTCTTTCAAAGATACAGTATTATTCTTGTATTAGCATATCCTAGGGTTGGAACAAGGAAACTGAACAGTAGAGGTAATAAGAACTGTAAATTTTATTTCCCACATCATTGATTTACCTTATCCCTGAAATGCAAGCAAGTCCTTGGAATTCAATAATCCAGTCTCCTTGTACTTCATCAGGTCTGATATATTGCGTCTGTGGTATTGACTATCCTGAGTTTCCTTTAATTAACTTTACAGAAGTTGTAACATGCAGAAAGTTTCCATTTGGACTTGCTAATTTTGTTAGAATTGCTTTAATGTCTAAAGTCAGTATGCTAATGAAGTTTGATGAGATAAAATCCCATACTTCTGTAAATCTAATGTGTCCTTAGTGTTTTATCAGTGTCATTTATAAGGCCCTCTATTATATTTTAAAGTAAACAATGCATCACAAATAACATCAAGGAAATTCTTTGCTGAATATCTACATGCTAAAAAATAATAAAGTATATCAATTAATCCAACAAAAGTTCTCTTCAGATTAATTTTATGTGTAGTATTATATACACCCCCAGATACTTAATGTCAAAAATAATTACTAATACCAGATAAAGACACTAAATTAGGTGTTTCAAGGATAGAAAAATAAGTGATACGGTCTTCAGACTCAAAGAAATTATCTGCTAACTCATAATTTTGCATGAGTGACATGGTGTAGAAACAAGTAAAATCCCTAACGGAACTGCAAAGTTATAGAAGGGCTCAGAGACGGGGAACTACGGTGTCAACAAACAATTATGAAATTTTATTCTGAGGACATTTTACAAAATGTGGTACTTGCCTGTCCCTCTGAACTCGTTGTCTATTACTTTTCCCCATATTATGTTCCAGTGGTATCTATCTTCTTCCTGATGCTCAAATAGGCCAATTTAATGTCTATGTCAGGGCCTTTGCACCTGCTATAATCTCTACCTGGAATGTTTTCCACCCTTACCTAATTAAATGCTGATTAAAATTAATGGGCTTATTTTGCTCAGTCCCTCCACCAACACCCCTCACCCCCCTGAAGCTCTACCTGCTCTCTCTGAGTCTATCTCTATCTTGCTTGGTAGTTCAGTTTGCTCATTAAATTCCACAGTGATTGCCCAGGGAGCGGGGTGGGTGGAGGTAGAAGAGGGCATAGAGGGGATAAACGGTGATGGAAAAAATAAATTAGAGCAAATTAATTAATTAATTAATTAATTGGCATGTCTACGGATTTCTGTTTCTCGCCTAGAAGAACTTCTTCTGTATATATCCCTAAATTAAAATCATGGTGTCCATACCATTTTGTTATATGTCTTTTAGAAAATATTCATCATTAAAATGTTTAACATTAAATAAAAAAAAATAATGGGTTTGGGGGTTTATAAAGTCTTACATAGTGAGACCAATTGATTTTAAAATGATCAAGAAACATTTTATAAAATATAATGCATTATTTGCATATATTTTAATCTTAAATTATCTATTTGGCCAAAACAAAAATGTAATTGGCCCTTATTTGGGGGCTACTACAAATATGTTCTTGAAAAACTGAATGAAATAACAACTCTGTCATCCGAACCGATTTTAGAAACAATATGAAGTAAACAGAAAATTGAAAAATTAATTTTGGGGATTTGCTTTTGGAATGATGGAATGAAGAGGTTAGTAATTGCTCTCCCCCAAAAGCCACTGAAAAGTTGGACAAAACAGTTAAATTAACCATGTTAATGCTCTGGAAACTGGCCAATGACTTTAGCAAGTTGAGGAGTGTCTATTCATGTAAACTACTGACCTTTGGATAAGAATAGTTTGAAGTGTGTGGCATTTGTGCCTGAAGAAGCTTCTGTTTCCCCAGCTCTCTCGGCATGCCCTTTCAAACTAGGCAGCCAGGCTGTGAAAACCAGAAGCCTCCCTGATATTGCTGGAATGGTCTCACGTGACTTACTAACAATTCCAGTTTTAAGAATCTACCCTAGGTAATTGAAAATATATGTTCATATTAAGACTTGTTTAAGGATGTTCATATAGTAATATCACTAATAATAGCTAAAACTTGGAAAAGTAAAATATCCCTCAACCAATGAATAGGTAAACAAAGGTGATATATCCATTTAATGGAGTATTATTCACCAAAAAAAATGAATGAAATACAAACATATGTTATAACATGGACATATTTTTTAAAAAAATATATCTTTATTGATTTCAGAGAGAGGAAAGGAGAGGGAGAGACAGAGACAGAAACATCAATGATGAGAGAGTCATTGATCGGCTGCAGCCCACAACCCGGGCATGTGCCCTGACTGGGAATCGAACCCCTATCGCCTGGATCCTAGGTCGATGCTCAACCGCTGAGCCACACCCGGCTGGGCAACATGGACATATTTTTTAAAAATCATGCTAAGAGAAATAAGTCAGACACAGAAGGCCATCTATAGTATTGTTCAATTTACATGAAATGTCCAGAAAAAAAGCAAATTTATTGAGATCAATGTTTATCCGGAATTGGGACCTGGATAGGAGCTGCATATCCAAATGAGAATGAGGAAAATTTAGGACCTGTATAGGAGTTGCTTGTCCAAATGAGACTGAGGAACATTTGTACCATTTCAATGAAAAATTCAACCTCAGTTATTAGTCTTGATCCTCAAAGGATATTGTAAGGACCTTGAGTTATAAAAAAGACTGGGGGAGGTAGCATTTACCCATAGGGTTCATTATCTTTATTATTGATTCTTGTACCACCTGCAGCTATATGACAGTGAGGTACAGAGATGCTCTTCTGCTTCGAGCAAATGAGGAAATGTTTAGTGACTAGCCCCTCTGACCCTAGATAAACCCATATAAACCATGATCATGAGCATTTTTCATGAAGCTAATGAAAGTCAAGCTTCAGGGTCTCACACTTGCATACACCTCTTAAAGGCCTTGGGATGGACTCTAGCAAATTGTCCACCTGATCATAGGTGTGTGTTTCTTTGTTTTTAATTTTTCAAATGCAATTTATAGACTCTTGTATCTATTGTTTTGACTTTCCCTACATCACATGTTTTCTTGTGTTAGATGATGTTAGAGTAAAAAAACTGACTTAAGGGTATGATTAAATTTGGTTGACAGCATTTATTTTTGTGGTTTGTAGTCACATCTGTATTAAGTTATTAGGAACTGCTGTAGGAATTCTACTATTATGCATTGTGCTGACTCATTCTGCATCATGGTGACATCAAACTGTTACAGAATTTAAGTCAGCACAGCTCATATCTTTTTCATCATTAGAGGAAAAGCTTCAACCACAGTACATTATGGTGTTGACTCTTTCAGTATTTTGCATTATTTTATATTTTCTTTTGGAATTTGGATCTTATGCAAAATAATTTGAACACAGAGCAACTTGAGTTTTTTTTTTTTTAATCATTTAAAAGTAACAACATGCTCATGATAAAGCTGTTCAAGACACACAAAGTAGGTATAACCTTGCGAAAACTCTAAAATATATTTTTGCAAATCAGACAAAGAACCCATTCATAAATGAGATGCAAAATAATTATTTAAAAGTTCATAAAACTTGAATATCCTTTTAACTGTAGTTAGAATGACATCTGGGACAATTTCAAGAAACCATGTTAAAAGTTGCAGATAGCGCTTGTCTGGGCATGGTTCAGCAGTGAGCATCGACCTAGGATCCAGGAGATCAAGGTTCGATTCCCAGTCAGGGCTCGATTCCCAATCAGGGGGAGTGCAGGAGGCAGCTGATCAATGACAATTTCTCATTATTGATGTTTCTATCTCTCTCTCCTCCTCTCCCTTCCTCTCTCTGAAATCAATAATAATATATATTTTTTTAAAAAAGTTGCAGATACCTGGTTTGAATGCAGTAAGTTGTAGTAGATGGACAGCATGAAGGCTCCAATATTTCCCACTGTTCTGTGCCCCTTACAATGTGACTTGCAGTGTCTGCCAAATTAACCCCTTGAAACTGGACTAGACTTGTGAATTGCTTTGATCAATAGAATAGGCAAGTGTTTCAGTGTGCCAATTCTGACTCTAGGCCTCAAGGGGCTTTGTGTGCTTAAGGAATCTCTTTGACCTTTGTCATTGTCATGAAAACATACCTCTGTCACTCGATGAAGAATAAGAAACCACATGGAGTAGATATGCATCATTCCCTTTAGAGGACACTACAGACCAACCAGCACCCAGCTGACCAGCTCGCTGAATGCAAACCCGAGTGAGCCCAGCAGTGATCAGCAAAACTCATCCCAGATCAGCACATACAACCAGATAAAACAGAAACTCTTAAGAAAGTAAATTATGTTTTTTATAAGCCAATCTAAGTTTTGTGGTGTTTTTATTATGCATGTTATTATGACAACAAATGTCTGACATAGAGGATGCATTCTTTGTTTTTATTTTTATTAATGAAAGAACTAAAAGAAGATACAGATAAGAATTAGTGAAATATAAGAAATATAATAACATGAGCAATAATATTAAGAGAAATTATCCAGATACTACATTGGGCTGCACACTGATGCCCCAAAAGATATATCCACATTGTAATCTCTGAAACTTGTGAATGTTAACTTATCTGGAAAAAGGGTCTTTGCAGCTATAATTAAATTAAGGATTTTGAGATGAGATCATCTTGTTTGGTCTGTCTGAGCCCTAAATCCAATGGCAAGTTTTCTTATAAGGGATGCAAATCAGAAGACAGACAGAGAAGAAGGTGATGTGAGGACAGAGGTAGATTGAAGTGATGTGACTGCAAGCTAAAAAAGCTGGCAACCACCAGAAGCCAAAGAAGCTTGGAACAGATTCTCCCCTAAAGTCTCTCTTCAGGAAGTGCCCTGAAGAAAATGATTTTGGACTTCTTTCGTCTAGAGCTGTGAGAGAATAAATTTGTATTGTTTTAAGTCACCAACTTTGTGGCAATTTGTTATGATAGTCCTAGGAAATTAACACAGATACCAAGAAGTGATTTTTAATAAAAATATATAGATTACATGGTAAATAACAATTAATCAAGAGAAACTTACTTCAAATTGAAGCAAGATATGAAGTCATAGGTGGTTTGATAATACAATTAATACTAAAGAGTGAGTCACATAAACACATTAAAAATGTAAATTCTTACTTATTTGACATGAAATATTGACATACAGATTATTAAAATTTACAAAATTCTGCTGAGACACAGAAATCTGTGACAAACAGTTTAGTAAATATCACCAAATTAAAGACTGCTTAGAACTGGGCACTGTCAAAATGAACTGAAAATATATGACTATATTACCTCTAGATAGAGGTTTCCCAAATTTCACAATAATCCTAAAAATATACATGATATTACCAACAAGTTTGGAATAAGTTTTCTAACCTACAAATGACAAAATATAAATTTTGATTAATAATTCTAGAGAAAGACTTTTTCTTTTTTCCCCTCTATATTAAAAAAATTGTTTAATAGAAGGAGAATATGTACCTATAAAATATAAAACCAAAAATAAAGAACAAAAATATATTACAAAGACATGGAAGGATAGGCAATAAAATGCTATTTTATTATTTTAAATATTTATCATGGCATTTATCAGCTATTTAAAAATTTATAATTTGTGGATTTGTTTTTCTTATTTAAGATAAGTTGTACTTTGCTCATAATTTTCTGGTTTTTGGGGGGGGGTTTCCCTTGTAATTTGCATAAACTTCAGGAACTACAAAATCCTTATTGGTCCTTGCCCTTAATGACATTAAGTTGTGATGCTTTCAGTACCAGCCCCCAGAAATAGTTTAGAATTTGCTGTGTCCTTATCGATACCACAGAAGAAAAACCCTGTTCTTTCCTTCTTCCTAAGGTATGACATCTTCTATTTCTCATGCTCCAGAATCCTTGGTTAGTATGAGACAGTCCTGTTTATTTGGGACAGTTTCTACTTGCTTTTCTGATCATAGTGTTGGAAGAACAAGACCCTCTTACCTTTCCACTTGATACAAAGGAATTCTAATTCTTTCTTATTTAAAACTCAATTTTCCTTCTTGCAAGGAAAAAGGGAAATTGACCTCTCGTTCCTTATATCATGTCTTATATTGCTGAGGAAAATTACATCATGCTAAAAATTTCACTGGGAAATGCTGTAACACAAGGTAATGAAATAACCAAGTTTAGTCTGAATGTCAGAACATTTCCCCTGATACTTTCCTATTTTCACATCCCATTTCCTGTCACCCTAGCAACCTTTGATTCAAGTCTTTGGATGCAGTGAATATTCATTTTGGTACTAATACTACTAATAATCTTATTTTGAATCCATGCGACTTAAAATTGGTAAGATTTTAAATCCTAATTTGTATTTATGCCTCTGTAAAAAATCAACAAACAAACAAAACCCCTACATTTTGCCGTGACAGCAATTAAAATTAACTGCAGTCCATGGCATTCATCTACATAAATTTGCCTCTAGGCCTTCGCCAGCTGTTACAAGTTCTGCCTCAACAATGCCTGAGACTGTTGCCTGCATGTAGGTCTTTCATTGTCACAGAGGCATTGCTCCTCCTGTCACTGCCAATCTTCCAGGGCAGTCCTGTGTCATCACTGAGACTGCTTTCACAGGAGTGATAAAAGCCTTTCCACTTAGGAGTCTACTGCTCTCTTACTGTCTTTCAGATTCCTGAATCAGGAAACTCACGCCATCCTCTCCCTATTCAGGAGGCATTTGAGTGTCACCACAAAGCATGCACTAGAAAATATTTTTCTCTGTGTTCTATATCATTAACAGAGCATAAATCTCTGTTCTCATCTCATGGAAGTTTCTTCATTTGTTATTCACAGGCATCGTCTAATAAAGTAGAGGTGGTCTTGTGCCAGTCCTAACATCTATTTAAAAGATTTTGCCTCTAGCCTGGCCGGGTGTAGCTCAGTGGTTGAGTATCGACCTAGGATCCAGGAGATCGGGGTTCAATTCCCGGTCAGGGCACATGCCCAGGTTGTGGGCTCGATCCCCAGTCCGGGGCATGCAGGAGGCAGCTGATCAATGACTCTCTCATCACTGATGTTTCTCTCTCTCTCTCCCTCTCCCTTCCTCTCTCTGAAATCAATAAAGATATATTTAAAAAGAAAAAAAGATTTTGCCTCTAATTATAACCCTATATCTTTCCACTTACTATTTTTAATAGGAAGCTTATCCAATATTCATGGGTCATGAAGAAATCATGATGAGCCACCCCTACATGCAAGTGGAAATGTAGAACAGTTTTTCTTACTGGAGGCAGAAAAGTAAATTGTACATCTTTTGTAGGTAGAATCTGTGCTTTTATAATTTTTATATCTCCACAGAAACCATGATTTTGTCATATATAATATTTATGTACATATCAAATATATATACATAGTATGAACCAATTATATATAAATTAATTGTCTGCATGTATGTATATGTATTTATATATATGCATATATATATACATACATGACTAGGTAGAATATACCACAAGACTGTCCCAATAATATTTCTCACCTCATAAGCTTTCCACTAATCAACACTTAACATTTTACTACCTTCTTATATATAATAAAAGATTATTGACATTTTGAAACATTTTATAGCTGATTTTTCTAAGTCACAGAGATAAATTGCATCAAAATTACATGATATGGATAAAAAATGTTTGAAAGAAAATGTTTTAAAAATAAAATTTTAGAGATTAGTTTTTAAATTGAAAAACATTTCTTTTAGATTTTTAGCGATTAAAAATACATTAATTCATGAAAATTGGGGACATATGGAAATGTACAAAGAATGCGTTATCACTATCTAAAATTGTACTTTGTAGAGATAACCATTGCTAATTTCCTCTTCCATGTAGATTGCATCTATATCCACAAATATGCACACTGGGATCATAATCGACATACTTATTTCCATATTTATAACCATTTTTCCATTTTAATATTTTGAAATCTCCCCCAGTTTGTTAAAATTCTTCCAAGTCATTAAAGAATAATGCTATAGATTTTTAAATTAATAAAACAAAATGTTATCATTTGGACGGATGTAAAGAATGGGAAGAGGTCAAAGTCATATTTAATCAAAATAATACTTCGATGAGATATACTTCTCTATTTTTTCTTAAGGACTAATTGTTTGATTAATAAACCTATAGCTTGATATTCTAACTTTGAAATCTCACATCACACAAATTATTAGGAGCAAAATTTCATAAAATCAAATCACTGTCAAACTGTTCTCAAAAGTAGCTGTACTGTTTTGCATTCCCACCAGCAATACAAGAGAGTTCCTGTTGCTCCGCATCCTTGCCAGCATTTGGTGTTTCAGTATTTCTGGATTTTGTGCATTCTAATAAATGTGTAGTCATATGTCGTCATTGTTGAATTCACCAACTTGTCAGTTACAGTTCAGGTTTTCCTACCCAGTACTGATTCTGTAGAGGCTGTTGCTTATTGGTTTACTCTAATGAGCGCATCGATATAGTACATTTCTCACTTTTTGAATATACGTTTAATGGCTATACTTAGATTGTAGCACAATTAGCAAACTATAAACCAAACCTGGACTTGTGTGAAAAATGGAGAAAGAGGTCTATAAATTGATGGAGAAGAGACTCCAAAGAGACTAAAAACAGAACAAGAAACAAGTATATAAAATGACATGGCAGCCCAGTTGGCATGGCTCAGCTGCTTGTGCATCCCCCCACACACCGAGAGGTCCCCAGTTCGACTCCCAGTCAGGGCACATGCCCAGGTTTGGGGCTCAAATCCCAGTAGTAGGGGTGCAGGAGGCAGCCAATTGATAATTCTCTCTCATCGATGTTTCTCTCTCTCTCTGTCCTTTCCTCTCTCTATAAAATCAATAAAAACATATTTTTAAAAAATGATGTAGCAACACAGTATATAAAAGTGTGGCCAGTTTCCATCAAGTTACAAGCTTGGAAGTCAGCACTCCATCCTAACAAGAAATAAAAAGCTGAACAAACTGAAAAATCAACATGTCTTCTTTCGATCCATGAGAGAAGTGAGAGACTAATAGGGGAATTACAACTTACCAAAGCAGACACCAGTGAGAGGTGTAGGAAAGCAACATATTCATAAAACAAGAATATTCAGTTAAGAAGAAAGAACAATTCCATCTTCAAAATTAACCAAAATGTCTTAGACATTAAAAAAAATATTTGCCAATAGGATTTGTATGCAAGACATATGTTAATTCAGATTTGAAAGGATGAGTTAGAAAAGGGCCTCTGAAAGAAAGCTGGAACTATAAGCAGGACAGAGTTCAAAGAAAGACTAATGAAAGAATGCCCCATAGTTAAGGAAACACATGCTGAACATGAAAAGTTGTAGGCTTGCCTGAAAAACCATTAAAAAGGCCAGTTTAGTGGGTGAGAGCAATATTCCCAGGTAAACTCAAGCAGTAATTCTGAAGTTAGACTTTAGGGCCTGCATTACTGGTCATGTAAAATTCTTAATCTTTGTACACTTTGTCATGGTGTACCACTGAAGGAAGTAAAGCAAAAGATCTAACTACCTTTTTCCCCTATCAAACCACACAGTAGGCATTGTGTAAGACAGACATGAGAGGAGGGGACAAGGCTGGAATGGGAATACTTTTTAGGAATCTATTTTTTAGCCAACTTAAAAGAAGATATTAATTTGTACTAGAGTAGTAGCAGTGGATATCTAGATAAGTTCCAGCTATAATTTAGAACTAGAGGTGGTCAGAATTTTTGATGAAAATTTGAAAGAAAAACTACAAACTAGAAAAATATCTTAACATATGTGGCAGACAATTTTTTTTCCTCATGTATGATCTGAATCAAACCAATTATATGAAGGGAAAAATGATAGAAAATAGGAAAAATAATAATTGTATGTCCATTATACTAGGTGAGATCTTAAAAATGTAACATACCATATTTCCTTTATTCCTCACAAAAACTTATGAGTAGAAACTACTTTGCATCATCATTCTGCAGATGAGGAAACTGAGGCTCAGTATAATTAAGTGAGTTGCCCGGGATTGCATAATCGTGGTATTCTGCTTTCTTTTAAACTAATTAATTAATTAATTATATTTTTCCCATCACCAATTATGCCCTCTATGGCCTCTTCCACGTCCACCCCCCGACCTCCCTGGCACTCACCACACTGTTTTCCATGTCCATGAGTTCTCTCTCTTTTTCTTTTTTGCTTAATCCCTCCATGGCCACCACCAGTGCCCCCTTCCTGACCCCCGATCTATCTGCCTGCTCTCTCTCTCTCTATGAGTCTGTCTCTCTTTTGCCTGGTAGATCAGTTTGTTCATTAAATCCCACATGTGAGTGAGATCATATGGTAGTTTTCTTTCTCTAACTGGCTTTGCACAGCAAAGGAAACCAATAAAATAAAAAGACAACCCACTGAATGGGGGAACATGTTGATCAGCGATACATCTGATGAGGGGTTGATATCCAAAATTTATAAAGAGCTTATAAAACTCAACACCAAAAAAACAAACAATCCCATTAAAAAAAGGACAAGAGACCTGAATAGACACTTTTCCGCAGAGAACATACAGATGGCCAATGGACAAAGGAAAAGATGCTCAATGTGACTTATCATCAGAGAGATGCAAACTCAAACCACAATGAGGTATCACCTCACAACTGTGAGAATGATTATAACCAATAAGTCAACACACAAGTGTTGCTGAGGGTGTGGAGAAAGGGGACCCTGGTGCACTGCTGGTGGGAACACAGACTGGGTGCAGCCACTGTGGGAAACAGTATGGAGGTTCCTCAAAAAATTAAAAATGGAGCTGCCTTTTGACCCAGCTATTTCACTCCTGGGAATTTACCTGAAGAAACCCAGAACACTAATTTCAAAGAATATATGCACCCTATGTTCATTGCAGTGTTACTTACAATAGCCAAGATCTGGAAACAGCCCAAGTGTCCATCAGTAGATGAGTGGATAAAAAAAATGGTACATTTACACAATGGAATACTACCCTGCCTTAAAAATGAAGAAACATTTACCTTTGTGACAGCATGAATGGGCCTGGAGAACATATGCTAAGTGAAATAAATCAAGATATTCTGAATTCTGTGTTAGTACATAAATTTAATATAAAATGTAATAATATCTCTAATTACACTTTATCCTGCTCTGCTATATACTATACTATGCTATATTGCAACATCCTATCCTATCCTATCCTATTCTATCTTATAGCCATGTTATCCTATATCATATTTAGCTCTACTATGCTGTAATAGGCATACTAGAGTTTCCAATTCCATACCAAACTACCCAGCTTCAAGATGGTAAAGTGCTTCATTTTAGAACATGTACATTTTAATATCTCCCCTTCCATAGGGAAAATAGTAAATTTCCTATTTCTACCATACCTTTTGTCTCACGTACACACACACACACACATGAACACACACACTTCCTAATATATGTCAACAGCCCTACAGAGATTAATATTGAGCTCTGTTTATTATAATTGTGTATTTCCAACATGAATTCAGTGCTATATATCACAACAATAAATAATCACAGATAGACTATAGGTAACCAGTCCAAAAAATAATTATTTTATATCAAGATGTGATGTTGACTTGAAGAGCTAAAAATATTCACATACTCTTTAATAATAAACACATTATTTTCTTTATGTGACAGCATTTCTTACTATAAAATTATTACTTTACTGGTATAATACTCATATTGGAATCATCATTTATACATCACAATGCTAAACACATCACAATGCTAAATACAACACATATTTAAATACAGTGGTACCTTGGTTTTTGAACATCTCCATTGATGAACATTTTGAGTTATGAAAGCCATAAACCCGGAAATAAATGCTTCGGTTCTCGAACATGCCTCAGAAATTGAACATGCCACACGGCTTCTGCTGAGGGCAAGATCCTGAGGCCCAGCTGTCTGCTGCTGATTCCTCAGTTTTCGAACGCTTCAGAACTAGAAGGGTCTCCCAGAACAGATGACATTCAAAAACCGAGGTACCACTGGATTAGTAATTATTTTATGATTATTTAATTATTTATATTAAGATTAAAAACACTTTTTATTACCTGAATGAATATACTTGAGTTTATCACTGTCTTACTGAAATATTTAATCTACAAACACTACAGAAACATTTTTTTACATTTCAGTATTTTCTAGAAGACAAATAAACCAAATTACACTTCAGTTTCAACAAAAATATAAATTAACATGAAATTTAATAATCTTGCTCTTGCATTTTCTTTTCATAATGAGAGAATCTAGCTGGGTGACTTAGTTGTCAAATGTGGTGAGACTGATCACTTTGCTAGGTAACTTATTAGGATCTTATTAGCACAATTTAGTACTTATCCAACGAAAGCATTTGATTTGGCAGAAGCAATGGATATAAAGCCTGATACTTATGAGTTTATTAGAGATTATTATTATTTTTTTTTAATTTGGGAGAAATGTGATTAGTTTGATAGCTCTAGGCTGGTCTATGGAAGGAACTGGAGGTTAACTGCTCATAAGCATTTCCTAAGTTTATATATTTGGAGTTAAATGAGTATCCTAAAGACCTTTGTTTATAATTGTCACCAAGTATATAATATTTATAATGAAAACACCAGCATTCTTTTGAAGTAGAGTCCCTCCTGTTTTATGGTATCAATTTTTGGCATAAGGCCAACAAATGGTTCTTTGACTATAAACTTATTCCAAAAACTAAAATGAATGATCAGAAGTTGACTTTTAAAAATGTTTTTAGTGGTCTAGCAAACATTACCACATCACAATGCTCATAATAAAATGCTATGAAACTCTGCAGATATTATGCTAACCTGTGAAGAGGGAGAGGTTGAAACCACTCTTTTTTTTAAATCCTCACCTGAGGATATTTTTTCCATTGCTTTACAGAGAGACTGGAAGTGGGGTGAGAGAAAAACATCGATGTGAGAGCCACACATCAATTGGTTGCCTCCAGCTCACACACCAACCAGGACCAGGGATTGAGCCTGCAACCAAGGTATGTGCCTTTGGCCAGGATCGAACTTACGACCCTTCACAGTCCATAGGCCAACACACTAACCACTGAGCCAAACTGGCAAGGGCTAGAACTGGTCTTTACTAAATATCATTTGATGTCCTCCAGTGGCTGAATGGGGGATATTATTCCATGGAAGAGCATCCTATTTAGTTTCTTTAATGGCATGCTATTTTTCTTGTGCCTAATATAGTTCCGATGTATAGAATTTTAAAAAGGCTAAATTCTTCACAATATATATCTGATTGGTTGCTTGAAGATTTCAAACACCCTGAATGTGTGCAAAGATATCCTTTCATCACAAATGAAAGAACTCATGTAACTATATTAAAAACTAAAATACTGATAAGTTTGATTTAATTTGTAAAACCTTTCTCATTATAGATGAGGGACTATATAATTTAATGTGGGCTAACATAAGCCAGAGTATGGTTTCTAGACAGGTATATTACCACCTTTTTCTTTTTTTCAACTCACATGTTATAAACAAAGGAGCTAACATTTTTGTTTCTCAAATTTCCCACCAAAAAGTTATGTGTTTTTTTTTTTTATTTAAATATCTGGATTGCTTTATATAATCAACTTGTCTATCTTTCTCCTTCCTCTCAATTAATTCTACTCTCTCTAGAGGAGAAATAAAGGACAGAGAATACAACCCTTGACCTTTCCTTTATTTATCTTGTTAGCAGGTACTTATTGATTGCATACTGTGTTTAAAGTATTTTTATAGTAGTTTTACCCTTAATTAGAGAAATGCATATTTGGATATTAGTATAAATCGGGAGCAATTCTTTCTAATTACTGAGAATATCATTTTTTTATATGTGGGTTTGTATTAGAGACACTTGAGCTAAAAGAGAAATACATATAATCAAAAGAGTGATCTTTAAGTCTTAAAATTTGATTTCAAGGAAAAATACCTACAAGAATACAAAACAAAAGATATACCATCTTAGTAGTAAGGAAAAGAAGTGATGGAATGATTTGATGGAATTTTGTTAAAGAGACTTTTAGACTAACACTTCTTATATATACCTTCCTAGTGATGAAAAAAGAGAATCCAACCTCAGGATATAATTCACTGTTGATATGTCTGACATTACTGCCTTAGAATATATTTATATTTTTAAAACAAGGCTCCTAATTACTAACAAAGCAAAATTCAAATTTCTTTGCAAATTATTTAAGGACAATTAATATCTGTCTTACCTCTAGGTATTTTCTTTGGACATATTGAATGAATGTAGACAAACTAGATTATCTACTGTTTCCTGGTGAAGGTCCAGATTTTTATTGCATTATTCCTTGGCCAACATTCTCCTCTTTAAGAGGAAATGTCTTTCTCTAACCTCTCATCAAAATCTAATAAATTCTTAAGCATTCAGATTATCGTGTTCCTTATAAAACTTTCTTAAATTCTTCCTATTAGAAATAATCTCTCTTTTCTGAAATTTAATAGCATATAAATATAAATATATATATATATATATTCATTTTGGTTTTTAATTATACTGATAATACCAAGCATGGCTTACAAGAGTAGACATGGATGTCTGGACAAACTCAGGATGTTGTTAGGCAAAAACTACGTGGAACAGGCTGTATAAGATGGCAAATGTGACCATAACACCTGGTTAAACCACAGTCCTTTGGGAGAATTTTCGACAAGCATTGTGCAACTAAAACCTAAAGCACACAAAAAATGACTTTTTTTAAGCTGTTGCTTTTTTCCCCTCAATGGCAATATTTACTTATTATTTGCCTCAGGATTCTTTAGTCAACTGTGAGAATGTTTGTGTTCATATGGACATTTTTGTATGTGAGCATGCATGCTTCTTAAGTTCAGTTCTCAATAATGATTCCCAATACTTTTTTTTAAATTTTCTTCATGAAATCCCTAGAAAGTAGTGAGTACTATAGATCCTTTAGTTACTCTTAGAAAATGAAAATAAAAACAACAGAATTTCTTTTGGTCCAATCACTGAGAGAACTTCAGGTTTTTAATGGAAAAAAGAAAAATACAGCCAGGAAACTCCTGAAATAATTGTGAACTTGAATTTTGAGCACTGTAGAAAAATCACACTTACATAGTTAAAGATCACTGACACAAAATAAAAAAAAACCCTAAATGACATAATCATAAGATCTAATATTTTATTGATTGTCTAATAAAATATTTTTATCTATTTGCATATTTTATTTTATTTTTCACTTACAGTTCATATTTATTAATTTCAGGTGTACAGCATAGTGGTTAGACAATCATATACTATACAAAGTGATCCCCCTGTTATTAATCAACATGATGTCTATTGTGTTTCTTTTGTTGTTAAATTAAAACAATGTGTATTTCTTAAATCTCTTAAATTGCAAATTTTGATTATTATGCCCTTTACTTTGCTCGATAAGATACCAAGTAAAGAGTAAGAGCAGAATAAATATATATTATTTGCGCACTATTAAGTTCTGTTTGAAGTACATGACATCAGTTCTATATTTTAGTTATCAAAGCATTTTCTCCTATGCCATTTGCAGAATTAGTGTAAGGCAGCAAATAAAACAAGAACAGTTAGTTCCATGTTTATAAAACAAGCACTTCATTTTACAAAGAATACATGCTTAAAGAAAACTCTGGGCAAAGAATGCAAGCATAATTAGGTAACTGAAGATTTCATTCACTGAAGCATTTGAATAAATTAATTACCTTAATACTCTTGCAAATGTATGTAGTATTATCATAAATGAATCCTTGATAATATATAAAACCCACACAATGTATCTCAGAAAAACTATATGCTTAAGAATGCAAAATTGTACTTGATAACTTTTGTTCTATAGCCTTTAGAATCAGCCTCCAAACAAATTAGAAGCTAATTGTTCTAAGGATTGAATTTTAATTCAAAATTATGCAAAATGTCATGGTACAGAGTTTGATTGCCTATATTTTTTAATCTGTAGGAAGAACTAAAAATATGTTATTTATTTAATTAATAAACTTTACTCTGATGACATTTAGTTCTTCTGTTCATCTATTCTTATTTCTGTTTCTGCTAAATGCATTTTGTAACTGTCACTAAGCAATTTTGGTTTAATAAATAACATATTTAACTCTGTTATATATATATAATTCATTTAAATATGTAACTTAGTAGGGATTAGAAATTTACTCTTTCAACCTCTCTTTTTCTCTCTCTAATGCTAGGAAGAGTAATTTGAATAAATTGCTATTTGAGTACAATGTTAGGAAATCAATTTGACTAATGATTAAAATATAAAATTTAACACATGTTAACAGACTCTCTTTAGAGGAAATAAGTCCAGATTCCCTACTGGTGATGAGTCAAACTTTTAGACATTGGTTATATCATGAATACTTCAGTAATGTATCACCCCTCAAAGGTGCTTTGGTAATTAATAGAGTTTCAAATATTTTAATAAAAATCCCTTATTTATGCTTCTATATTCAGATGATGAAAGTACAATTGTTTTCTAGTCTTAATGTGAGATCTGCCTCATATTTCCAATGTTGTCAATCAGACATAGAGCGAGAAAGAAATCATTTAAACTTCCTGAGAGAAAGCCTCTGTAAACATAACTATAAAATTGCCATAGGTGATGTTATTAAGAATTTCTGATGCTCTTAGTGTATCTAGAAATGAGTTTCAAAGATCAAGAGAATGGAC
The DNA here is from genome assembly GCF_054644295.1 of Miniopterus natalensis. Lineage (NCBI taxonomy): Eukaryota > Metazoa > Chordata > Mammalia > Chiroptera > Miniopteridae > Miniopterus > Miniopterus natalensis. The sequence continues at coordinate 117,088,116 of NC_142082.1, read as the reverse complement.
AAGAGACTTTAAGAATAAAATACTTGAATTGAAGCATTACAGTGACTACAACTCACACTCAAGGGCAATTTTCAACTAATTTGTTTTTTCATATGTTGTCCTGTGCTTATTGTGGAAAAGAACTTGACATAGGTCACATTAAAAAATATATGGTATAGTTTTTGAGGAAAATAATTAATATAGTAGTCTCCTGTTATCTGTGGGGTATATGTTCCAAGATCTCCAGTGGATGCCTAAAACCTTGTAAAATGCCAAATCTTAAATATACTGTTTTGTTTTCCAATACATATATTCCTATGATAAAGTTTAATTTATAATTAGGCACAGTAAGAGATTAACAATGACTAATAATAAAATAGAACAATTAAAACAATATACTGTAATAAAATTATATAAATGTGATTTCTCCCAAAAAGTTGTATTGTACTTGCCTTTCTTGTGATGATGTGAGATGATACAATCAATGCCTATGTGATGAGATGAAATGAGGTGAATGATGCAGGCATTGTGACACAGCGTTAGGCTACCATAAAGGTTACTTAAGCATAAGCACCGCAATATAAGGATGGTCAGTCTGATAAGCAAGATGACCACTGAGTGACTAACTGGTAGGTGGCATATACAGTGTGGATACCCTGAACAAATGGATGACTCACATCCTGAGTGGAATGAAGCAGGATGGCATGAAGTTTCATAGCGCTACTCAGAGTGGCATGCAAAAAAAAAAAAAAAAAAGAATGTTTATTTCTGCAATTTCCCATTTAATATTTTCAGACCATGGTTAACCATGGGTAACTGAAACCTTGGAAAGCAAAACTGCAGATGAGGAGAACTACGGTAAATGAAAACATGAAGAAATAGAGAGAAGCTATTCCTAAATATTTGCACCTTATTTAAAAGATCTTTATAAGCTCAAACTTCTAGGGGGAATATAATCCTAAATTCAATGTCTTCATTGCTTCACTGAATATTCATTCCTCTATCTACTATAATCTGCCCTCTTTCTACTTCTATATTGAATCTACCATTTCTAGGCTTCCTTGTTGACAAATCCAAGAGCATTCTTCAATAGTTACATACTTGAGTATCCTAGAAGTAAGTATCTTTTGCTTTTAAAAATATACTGTTTTTTTGTTTGTTTGTTTTTTGACGTTTTTTCCTTCTCATTTTATAGCAAAACACTGCATGGTCAATGATAGCATAGTTTTTCTTTTCCTATAAGCTAGGGACATGCTTTGTTTCATAAAGGTCATAGAAAAGTTATCCTAATATAGCTGTATAAATACTTTGCTGAGCTTGTTAGACAATATATGAACTACATATAAATTAAGTAAAAATTTACATTTATTGACAAATTACATTTTTTATCTGCTCTGTGGTGAGATTGACTGAAAAGCTGAAGTATGGTAGTTAGGTTCAACTCAGTAATAGAAAGCAACAAATTAAATCAATTTCTTAAGAAATGGAGGTTAGGTCATGAACAGTTGCAGGGAATTTCTGCGTTTGTGTCCATGTCAAGGAGATTCTAAATTTCATATTTTTGCAAAGTAGCTTAAGAACCAAGTATATGATAATGTGAAGTGGAGAGTTGCATCACTAAAGTTGTGCTCTGTAGGCCCCAGAATAGTTGGCTGTTTAACCACATGTAATGCTATGATGGCAGAAACTCTAAGCAGTGGAAAGATAATTTGAAGTTTTCTTTCTCAAAAGAGCCTTTCTATTTAAAAGGCTCTAAAAAGCATCTTGCCTGACTTGGAATAGAGTTGTTCATGTCCTTGGTTTCTCCAAGTGTCATTCAAACACAATGTACAGAAGAATAAATAGGCTTTTGAATTTTCAAGGAGTAGGTGATCTTTACTCTCAGAAGTATAAAGCTTTTTCTGCAGAAAGATAATGGTTTTAACTTTTGTGTCCTTTCCGTGGGTTTGAGAAGTTATAGAGCAAAATACCTGGATGCATGCAGGTGATCCCTAGGGTTGCAAAGAGCTGCAGTGAACCTCTGAATCTGCTCTGGTATTGTATTACTGGGCTAAGGTAAAACTGAGTAGTCTCAGAAGCCAGTGATTATGTGGATAATCGCTTTAAGTGTGAATGGTATAAAAACACTGCTTGAAAGACAGAGACTAACTGAGTGGCTAAAATAACAATACTTAAACATATGTTGTTTACCAGAAACCAAATTTAGATATAAAACACAGATAGATTACAAGTAAAGGAGAAACAGATACTATGCTAACAACAATCAGAAAGAAGAGATAGTAGTTACATTAATTTTAAGTAAAGCCAACTTCAGAACAAAGGCAGTTAGCAGGTCTAAAGAGGGTCATTCTCTTATAGTTTGTCTCTGTACTACATCAACATCAGCAGTCATAAATTTGATGGTATGTACCCCTGATATAATGTAATGGAAATGTCACTGTAACTATGTGATTGTCTTTCCCCAAACACATTCTCTCAATATAATAATGGGATAAACATCAGACAAATTTAAATAGAGGGCCTCTAGGATATATATGACCAGTCCTTCCCAAAATTATCAAGATCATCAAAAATAAGGAAAAGTTGAGACCCTGTCATAGTTAAGAGATGCCTAAGAATACATGAATATAAAATATAATGTGGTATTTTGGTTGGGACCCTAGAAAGAAAAAGGTCATTTAGTAAAAGCTAAGGGAATTTGAATAAAGTAAGAACTTTAGTTTAATAATAATGATCAAAATTGTTTCATTAATGTGACAAATGTATCATACTAATGTAAGAGATTAATAATACAGGAATCCGGGTGCAGGAGATATGTGGGAAATTCTCTGTAGTATCTGCTCAATTTTTCTGTAAATAGAAAACTATTTTAAAGTATAAACTCTGTTCATAAAAATTCAAAGTTAATAAAAATATGTCTTTGAAGTGTGTTCATTTGGTTATGTATTAGTCAGGGTGAACCTTGCTTGATCGTTCATGTTTTAGTTATCCAAACTATCTAAGAATAAACTCAAGATTTTTATATAACAATTGTGGCCTGATATTTTAAACTCAACAGGAAATAAAGAAAGGTGAATTCCTTTTGAACTTGGAGCATTTGAAGAAAATCTAAGGAAACCATGTCTAATAGCAAAAATTAAATATTTAAATTGTTATCAAAAGAAGTTGTGGAATCTTCTCTTTTTTGCAGGTGTTTATAAATAGAATTATTTTAGATGCAATCTAATCAGAAGACAGGTTGATGGATGAAATGGCTTCTTACGTTTGCCTCTACTGATAAATTTAATATTACAGTAGCAAGTTGCCATCCTGAAGAAAATAATTGAACATTGGAAATGATTAATCATAGGAAGAGATGACATAGATGAAAGAGAAGCTTACACTGTACTTGAAACTATTAACATGATATAAAGCCTGCATTTTGGTAACAGACAGATATTTCTGTCCATTTCACAATGTCAAAAGCCCATTCATTCAATGATTCATTTGTTCAACAAATATTGAGTAGCTATAATTAATATACTTTGAGAGTTGATAGATGCTAGTAAATTTGTAATAAAATGATTTTTTATGGAGGAGAATATTTGGAATTTACAAAAAAAGAATAATTAGGATTTCTGACTTAAAAAACAGAGTCTTCAGAGTTATAATTTATTTTAAAAAATTATCTTGGTTAGTTAAAACTTAAGAATAAATGAAAGACAAATCTATATTGTGGAATGCTTTATTTACAAATGGATACTCAGTTTCAACTGATTCTGTAACTCGCTGTACACCACTGCATTTCTTAGTTTAGTTTTTTTTTTTTTTTTCCTGGTTCTTAATCATTTTTTCAGTTTTTATAAAATGTAGTCCCTTTCTTTAAGACTACCACCCAAGACCAAGCCTCTTACTTTTAAGAGATGACTAAGATTTCAACTGAAATCCTATAAATTGAGGCTACTAGATAAGGGCAACCTTAATTTGATTTAAATAATATATATTCTATAGTTTCATAGGATCAAACTCCTTCCCATTAGTGAATAAGGAGTTAAAAAGTGCTTGCCTGTGATTGAAAATAGAGTAAATTTTAATCATGTTATCCATAAACTATTAGACTCTTTTTATCTTTTATCAGTCAATTTTTATAAATTCAAAATCATTGTCTACTTAATCCCTAATTACTTAATGCCTCAAAGTAAAATAAAATTCCACTACAACACACACACACACACACACACACACACACACACACACACGCCCCCCCAGAGAAATTGCTCTTATGAGGAACACCAATAACGACCTGATGCCAAAATAAGCAAGTGTATTTTTTTTAAGGTTTCCTACTCGACTTCTACTTTCTTAACTATAACAGATACTGAATGTCTTGTGGAATATTTCTTATCCACAAATACAAAAATGATTTTCTTTCTTAGTTCTCTGTCTTAGCTTACTCTCTCTTTCACTATAAGAGTCCTGGTTTTTGTTTCCCTTAAAAATATGTGTTTCACTATAATTATATTTTGAAATTATCGTGGCCTTCAAAATGTTGACCTCTCCTCTGGTCTCCACATTTTATATCACACTTTCTTAATAGCAGTGAGTGGGGAATAATCAATAATACTGATGATTTTATCTATGGAACATTTTTACTGTCCTTTACTAATTAATCCCTACTTCTACTTCTATATTTAAGGCCATTACTATCTGTATCTTAAGATATTGTAATGATTTTATACTTGTTCACCTTGCCTTTAATATGGTTTCTTTTCAATTTATTATTTACCTAATTTCTACATAATTCTACCTAAAATGATTTGGCCTATCTTAAATATTTATAAAACATTTTAATGATTCAACTTTGTTTTCAGAAAAACAAATATATGATCTTTATGACAGAATTCTAGGACTTTTAAGCCTAGTCTCTACCTATTTCTGCATCCTCATATCCTATCCTAAAATAGCTTTTTTTTGGAAAATATAGATTATGTCAAATTATGGTTTTTCATGTAAGCATCTTTTTGGTTGGATTTTTTTTCCCCATCTGGTGAATTTTGCTTACATTTCAAGACTTAAAAGCCATCATGGCCATAATAATTAGCCCCTGAACTTCTAGTTTTAGCTGAGCAGCCTTCCTTTGAATTCTCCTGCACAAGTGTGCATATCTAGTTTTTCCACTTATATCATTTAGAAATAATCTGCCTAGCTTTGTCCCTTCTCTAGTAGAAAATGCTTTCTTTGATGTCTAAATTTTTCTTGCATAGCACAGTATAGGGCATGTAAGAGATATAAACTTGTGACAGTGGCTTCCAGGAAGCTGGAATAGTTGTACTTTCCCTAATCATATTACTATGTATAACTACCACCTTGCAACATCATGTATAAAACAACTATAAGAAGACTCTGTAAGGTGGAAGGAAGAAGAACAATGGGGAACCAAGGAACAACACAGGAGTGACAGCCCTGGGATATCTTTTTGCCTCTTACATCTCAGACATGGGGCTCAATGAGTTGGCAACCCCAAAACAACAATGAGCTCAGACCAAAAAAAACACACAAAAAAACCACACCGTGACAAAATTTTGTAAACCTGTTCTAACTAAAGAAATAAGGAAGGAGCTTAGCAAGACAGAATACTTTTAGACATCTTGCTCTATTGCAGCCAAACACCACAGAAAAACTATGTCCTCACCCTCAAATTTCCCAGTAAAGACATAATAGAGAGCCTACAGTTATCCACCTTTGTCAGGTTGTAATGAGGTGATCCAATCACCACTCTTCACGCAGTGCTGCCCAAGAAGGACTACTGGGGAGCAGGGACTTTCCCACTGTAAGTAAGGTGCCCCCTCCCTTCTGTAGTCTAAGTAGAGACCATGAGGGATCTAGACTTTCACTCCCAAGTCCTACCAAAATCTCAGTCAGATTTTTTGTAGTTAGAGATAAGATTTTGCTATAATTTCTATGTAAAAGCAAAAATAAAATAAAATAAAATTTAAAACATTTTTTAAAATAAAAATAATATGGTATGTTTGTGCTTTCAGGACATATATTATAGCCACAGTAATCAAGACTATGTATATAGAGATCGACGGAAGAGAATAGAGAAGCAGAAATAGCCCCACACCACAGAAGCTTAGCCAAGTGTTTTTTTACGAAGATGCAACTGTAATTTGGTGGAGGAAGCGTAGCCTTTTATTCATTTTTTTGTGTGTTTTTTTTCAGTATGTCTATTGATTTCAGAGAGAGGAAGGGAGAGGGAGAGAAACAGAAACATCAATGATGAGAGAGTCATTGACTGGCTGCCTCCTGTGCACCCCCCACTAAGGATTGAGCCCCAAACCTGGGCATGTGCCCTCACCTGCAATCCAACCTCAATCTCCTGGATCATAGGTCGACGCTCAACTGCTGAGCCATGCTGGCCAGGCAGGATAGCCTTTTAAATAAATTGTATTGGAAAAATTGGAAATCTTTAAGCAAAACAAAATTAAATCTCCCCCTAAACCTTACCCCCTTTACAAAAATCAGTTGGAAATGGATCATACAATAAATGTAAAACTTATAGAAGAAAGCAGGAGAAGTTCTTCAGGACCAAGCATTAGACAAAGAGTTCTTAGACTTGACACAAACAGTATGATTCATAAAAGAAAAAAATGTATATAACTTGAACATCACAATTAAAAATACCCTATTAAGAAGATAAAAAGATGGGCTACATACTGGGGGGGAATGTTTGTAAACTAATAAAGGAATCACATCTAGAATATATAAAGAACTCTCAAAACTCACCAGTTAAAAATAAACAATTCAACTAGAAAGTAGATAAAAGATATGAGGAGACATTACACTGTAGAGGACAAAAAGATAGCAATAAACTCATAAAAAGATATTGAACATAACTAGTCTAAGGAAATGAAAATTATGTCTGTGATACCATTATATACCTATTAGATCAGCTAATATTTTTAAAAAACATGACAGTACCAATTGCTGGTGAAGATACAGAGAAACTGGATCACTCATACACTGCTGGCATGAATGTAAAATGTTACCTGCACTCTGGAAAATATTGTGGTCATATCTTAAAAAAACAAAACAAAGACTAAACATATATTTACTATATGACCCAGAAATTGTACTTATGGGCATTAGCTCAAAGAAATGAAAACATAGCCACACAAAAATCTGTATGTGAATAGTCATCGCAGCAAATAACCAAAACCTGGAAATAACTAAAATACTCCTTCATCGGTGAGTGGTTAAACAAACTATAGTATCTCTGTGCCACGAAATATTACTCAGTAATAAAAAAGACTGAACTATTCATAAATACAACTTGGATGTATCTCCAGGACATTATGCTGAGAAAAAAAAAAATCTAAAATGTTTCATACTGCCTGATTCAATTTACGTAACATTTTGAAATGACAAAATTATAGACATGGAAAACAATTTAGTGATTGCCATGGATTAGAGATGCGGGAGGGCGATGGGTGTACCTATAGGGGTAGGATGAGGGAGAGCTTTGTGGTGATGAAATAATTCTGTTTCATGATTGAATTGGTGATTGACAAATTTACACATGTATCAGCATGGTATAAAACAGTGCACACACTCTGTACCAATGCCAAATTCCTGGTTTTGATTTAGTCCTATGATTATGTAAGAGGTAACCATCAGGGCACACTGGGTGAAGAGTAATTGGTTCTCTCTGTATTACCTTTTTACAGAAGGGACTTGCATAATGTTTCGTTCAACTTCATTTGGTTATAGGTTATAACATTGATGAAATTCCATAGGAGCTTAACTCATTTGTATCAATGAGCTTAAGGTAAAATTGGTTTTGTTATAGATCATTTAGCTTAAAGTCATAGAGCCTATCCAGGAATTTAAGTGAAGACTCCCTGTAACTTCCTGTGAATGTACCTGTAGTGTAAAAACCTGACACTTAACTGCTTTCAGTGTAATGCAAGTACCTGACATTAGGCCTTTCAATAACAACTGAACCGAGGGTCCTTATGATGTTGATTAAATCTAGTTTTAAATCCTCCATCTAGAAATCATATCTCCTCTAACCCCTCAGAGACCTAGCATTTCCCATGGATAGTCAGCAACCACAGAGGCAGCAGAAGACTGTGGTAGAACCCAAATAATTATCAGGGTCCAGGCCTCTGGCAGGCTAAAGACAACATCTTGACCTAAGTTATGTTTCAGTTCCTGAGCCCTAAGGTGGACCTACCCCTGGCTGCTTTCCCATGAGACCAGACAGAGGGAAGCTGGGAAAGGCCTCAGAGCTGTCCTCAAGACCTGAAGAAAAGGTTCATCTCCCTTGCCTCACCTCCGACCAATCAGAATCCAGCAGAACCCTGAACCCGTGACCCGTGGTGCCTTGTGATGTTGCCCTATGTAATCTGCCACCTACACTCCACTGGGAAGTTCGGGCTTTTGAGCATCAGCTTCCTGTGCTCCTGGGCGACGCTACTCACCATACCACAGCCAGTACTTCTCCACCGCAATCCTGGGTGTTCAGTGTTTGGCTCCGCTGCGCAGGGTGGACCAGAGCTTTCTGTTCTGTAAGACAACTGTCTGGAATCAACACATTGCCAGCCCCAGGCCTGCATAAAGAGAAAGGCTGCTCCACCCTGAAGCTTCCTTTGTTTTGGAGATCTCTGGTTGACCTAGAATACTGACCACCTCCTGATCGCTTGCTTTTCAGTTTCTGCTTTAATTCCTGTGCTTCCCTCTCTTATGTTTTAAATTCACCCATAAGGAGTGAGCCTGCAAGGCCCTAGGCCCCCATCCTCCAGCTCAGTAAAAGCAGAACTCCAGGCCTGCTCATGGGCTTTCTGCCTGCAGCCTCGTCAACCTTGCTGTGTGACCTTCAGCTGCTATGAATCCTCCAGGACATGTGAGTAATAAACCTTTTTTTCTTCAAAAATCTTTGATGACCACTGTTGAGGTGTGCCTTGCAATAGTAATAAGAACCAGGAGGGCCAGTGCAGCCACAATAATGGCTCTGAAAGGGGAGATCTCTGTGGCTCCCTCAGGCCCAAGAGATCACCCCCAGGTATTTCTAGCTGATTGCGTCACTATCAATAGGCTGAGACAAAATACCATGACGATTTCTAAATAAAATGCTAACCCACATTAAAAACTTGAAATAGGTCAGACAGAAAAGACGTATGCTGGAATCTAAAAAAAGCTGGGCTCATAGAAACAGAGAGAAGGTGGGGGGATGGGTGAAGATAGTCAAAGGGTACAAACTTCCAGTTATAAGTTCTGGGGATCTGATGTTCAGCATGGTGACTATAGTTAACAACACTGTACTGTATACTTGAAACTTGCTGAAAGAGTACATCGTAAAAGTCCTCACTACATACACACAAAATGGTTAAATTAGTCATATATACATATATCGAATCATCAAGTTGTACACTTTAAATCACAATGTTTTATGTCAATGGTATCTTAATAATGCTGGGGGATGCTTGTTGGAATGAGGGTAGATTGTGGGTTAATATGGCTATTAATGGAATGATGAGAAGTAAATTGAAATACCTTAAGGACATTTTCATACATATCTTGTTTGAAAGATATACAGATCTTAATGCAGATTTTGGTGGAAGTGAGATTATTTATGCACATAGGCTCAAGTATGAGATGGGGGAATCAAAAGCAAAGCTAGATACTGAGATGTCCCACAGATGCTGAATTTCATAGAGGAAGCATCTTGGAGGAGGTTTTGTTTGTTTGTTTGAGTGTGTGTGTGTGTGTGTGTGTGTGTGTGTGTGTGTGTGTGTACACGCAGCCCTGAGCTGTCTACTCACTGCCAGCTGCTGTTAAGGGCAGTCTTTCATTAAGGAGTGGGCCAGCGGGGCAGATGCCTGGCACCAGTCTACAAGCATGATAAGCCACCATTGGAATATATTTAAAATATGGAGCCAGTTGATATATTTTCTCATAGACACATATTAACATAGCTGGCAGAGAGTAAGCTTTTTCTGCTCTAATTAAAGTAGCAATTTAAAACTTGCTGAAGACCAATATGTCTCTAAGTATTTGGGGATTCAGTGTCTTCATGTTGTGTGTTGTAACTAATAAGCCACATCACTAACTCAGAAACAAGCCTGGTTGTAGTATGTTCTTGGCAGTCACAGCCAACTGAAATTCTGAAATTGAATTTAAAATGCATGGCATAATATTATTTATGGTTAATGGGTGACTTATTTTGTAAAACATAAATTTTATACAAATTAGTATTCCTCAAAAAATATTGCCAAGTTCAGAAAACTAAAATTGAAAAAGATAAGGAAATACCCAATGTACAAAATATTTTGTAACATTAAAAATCTAAAAAACGAAGTTTTAAACATATTTATTTCCAATATATACCAGAGCCCAAGCAGTTATGCCTCTGAATGATTTTCTATCTTTTTCTAAAAATAAAATAAAAAGTAGTCAAATACTAACTGAAAATATTACATTTTGTTTCTCTCACAAGGTATCAAAGAATAAAGAATGCAATTCATAAGTAACAGCACTTTAAAATTTTTCTTTTTTAAAAAATATATCTTTATTGATTTCAGAGAGACAAAGGGAAGGGGAGAGAGAGAGAAACATCAGTGATGAGAGAGTCATTGATCTGCTGCCTCCTGCACGCCCCCTACTGGGGATGGAGCCCACAACCCGGGCCTGTGCCCTGACTGGGAATCGAACCCCGATCACCTGGATCCTAGGCCGAGGCTCAACTGCTGAGCCACGCCGGCCAGACTAAAAATTTTCTTAATTTCTTAATTGTTAATGAATGTTAGGAAACTTGGTGTCCATTATTTCACACTTTTACCAAATTCCTCTTGTTTACACTTATATACATGTATATGCACACACATACATATGGATTTTGATTTTTTGTTTTATATAAGTTTAATAATACTTTATAGACAAATCTACAACTTAACAATGCATCAACAACAACTTAATATATAATGGATATGCTTATAAGTTAATTGATACAAGTATAACTTTATTCTTTCTTCCACTTACATGCACAAATTTATGTAAAAACAGTGCATATATATGTATGCATTCACACAGATATGTATGCATATACACACACGCAGACACACACATATATAACTGTCCTCCTAGCTCTTCCAAAGCCTTATTACTTTCTAGACAACACACCCTTTTTCTTTCCCTGCTAAAGGCATTCTCACTAATTACTTTGACATGAGAATTTCCTATCAAAGAATATCCAAGAGAGCCTGTTTTACTTCACACGCTTTAAACAAGTGATAAGAATGAAGAGGCATAGTGTCTTCCTAAACACTCGGCCTCCATTATGCAGGAGGCTGTTTGGCTCCTGAGCGAAGCTCCCTCGTGTTCAGTCTTTACGATTCCATAAAGCTGCTTTCCTAAGTTAGATCTATTTTTTAAGTGTAGTTAAAGTGCAAAGTAACAATTTGCTTCCAAAAGATTCCAAATGGGTGGAAAAATATGTGATTTTGGTGCTTAATAAATATTCTGGAAATTGAATAAACACATAAAAGAGAAAATATTGTCAGACGCTGAAGTTAAACAGAGAAATTCATCTCAGTGAAACCCAGGATCTAATGTAGGACTGGACTGTGGGAAAGGAAATACGTTGCAAATATTCCACGTTTCTAGAATAAAGAAGGAGAATTAGGAAATTAAAATCCTGGGTCTCTTGGAGGTTTTTTGGTTTTTTGAATTGCTGTTTTTGTTGGTTTGTTTTAATATGAAGGAGTGTATAGATCAACTTGTGGAGAAAATAATGGGTATCTTGTTTCTCTACAAATTAAAAACATAGGTGCATAAGTGAGAAAGAGAAAGAGCATGATATTAGCAGCATGGAAACTTGCCCGGGGTCTGAGATCGCAATCCCATGCCCCTTTCTCACTACAGAACGACCTGGAATCTTAAGTACAGAGAGGCTTCTCAGGAGAAAGTCAGGATGATTTCTCAATTTTAGCAAAATCAGTCTACCTACGGCAGTATATAAAACGAAACAAAAGAAACAAAAAACTGTCTTCCTCCACTGAAATGTAAGCCTCTTGATGGCAGAGATTGTGTGTGCGAGTGTGTTTTCACTTATAAATCCCAGTGCCTAGAATATGCTGGTGCCTAATAGGCCCTCAAATATACTTATTTAATCAATGAAGTATTTTTATTTCTTAGTTTATTTATTTTCTGCTTTAGTTTCTCTGTTGTTCTTCTCTCAAAGCCTAACTCCAGAGTTGATTTTATCTTTTTTTTGTTGTTATTTAAATTATCTTAAGTACTTGTTTCAGAAGTCTTTGTTTTGCTGCCCAGAATAAATATGACATTTCCAGGGTTCCCTTGCAATTATAAGTGATATGTGACTAAATTTTCAACAATAAGGGGTAAGTGAATATGTAGCAGCCTAAGAAATCCTTTCTTAAGCAGTTGAGATTAGTAACCCAGGACCAGTGGCCTCTATACTTCATTTCTGTTTCAGAGAAACTTTCTGTCTAGTTTAGACATTTTTAACATTTATTTTTCTAAGACTTTCAGATGATTGTATTGAATCTAATTCTAACAAACACACCTTCTCTGTATCTTAATAAGTGTGCATGGATCGATGCTACCTAGATATAAGTAATAGACACATGAAAGATAACTTCAAAGATGTTAAAATACTATGTCATGTTCAATTTCTGTAATATAACACCTTTTAAACATTAACATGTCTACCTTTTTATTAATAGATGAATATTTTGTTTCCATTCCTACTCAATACATGTTGATCAGAAGTACAATCATGTTGGTTAGAAGAGTCCCAAGGGGTAGTCTCACAATGAACATACATGTTTTTTGTCTGACATGCGCATTCTTTTGCTGAGGTGAGGTGGTATTTGACAATAAACTATTTTTATCATATGACTATAAAGTAACTGTATTTTGAGATGAGGAGGGATGGGAAACATGCCAGGAAGTATGCTCCTGCTCCGGGCAGTTATATACACAGATATTTACACAAAGGTACCGTAAGGCAATGAAAACCTAGGATTAGCCCCTAAACTCATCTTCCTCCCATGCCCCTAGTTAGTACCACTATATATACAGAGAGAGAGCGGTGAAATCTCCTGAACTAAAAGAGAAATCAGCAATGATCAGGAAAAGTCAGATTTCGCAGAATATCAAATATTGACGGAGATAAAGACAGATCCTTGGTGCAGATCAAAGGTCAAACCTTCTGTTACTGGGATTAATTTAAAGTCCACTATATTTGACATGCTAGGAATCTCACATACCAGAAGCTGACAGTTGGCACACGGGAAAAAGATGAAGATTTCAATTTTGCCTTGTATTTAGGACAAGCCTCCTATGTTCTAGTTACACAACTGCTGATATTCAAGAAAATATCACATTTGACATGAAGTGGAAACTAGCCTAGATGAAACAGTACAAGATTTATAAAACTTGAACTGGCCAATCAATTTTTGTTTCCATTTAAAAAGTAATAATTTTTAGTCTGCAAATTGCTATTATGATTGCCAGTTACATAAAAAACAGCTGTTTGGGCTTCAGAGATCCCCAAATGCTGACACTAGGAAACTTTGGGTGGTGGTAAAAATGTGGTATCCACTGGTATGGTTCATAGGTGCCCACAATCAAATATCAAAACATTATTGATATATTTTTATGTACAATTATTGTATCCCATATGTGTTAATGTGATGAAATATTAAAAATATGTTATGGACCAAATAATGCAGAATGTTTCAACAACACTTAGTTTGTGCCAAAGTACTTTAAATCTATTTATCCTGAATCAAATACAGAAACAAATTCCATGGACTTCAGCCTCTATGTATGTCATGGACTGTTTATAAAATGTTACTTTATAATTATTTCATTATTGACTAGTAACTTAGAATAAAATCTGACAATGAAAGATGGCACAGAATTTTAAACATATTTTTCTGGGTCAGGGATATCAGTATTAAAGTGAGCTCAATCAACTTGAAGAAAGATAGATAAGTAATAAATAATAAGCATCATGTTAGCATTTATTGTAGTGGGAATAAACTCCCTACTTCCATCAGAGAATCTGAAAGGACAAGTTATATATTGAAATAGATATTTTATGTATGTTAACTAAAGTTATTGTGGAGGTCATTTCACAATATTTCAAACATAGAATCATTATGTTTTACACTCAAACAAATATAATGTGGTATGTTATTTATACCTCAAAATAGGAAAAGTAGTGATTTTAATTAGATTTTCTAAGATTTTTTAAAAAATTTATCTTTATTGTTGAAAATATTACAGATGTCCCCTTTTTTTCCCCATTGACTCCTTCTACCCCAGACCCACCCTCCTGCCCCAAGCCCTCACCACACCCACACTATTGTCTGTGTCTCTGGGTTACACATTTATGCATATAAATTCTTTGGTTAATCTCTCCTCCCCCACCCACCCTCACCTTTCCTCTGAGATTCATCAGTCTGTTCCATGCTTCCATGTCACAGAATCTATTTTGTTCATCAGTTTATTGTATTCTTTAGATTCCACATATAAGTGAGATCATGTGATATTTATCTTTCTCTGCCTGGCTTATTTGGCTTAGCATAATAAAACTATATTGATTTTTTAGGAAGCATAGATAAATGGAATTTCTAAACAATAAATTAGTCATGTACAGACTAGAGACTGATTAAATATCAAGATATTTTTGGAAGCTTACACACATATGAGCTAATTCTGTGTGTGTGTGTGTGTGTGTGTGTGTCTGTGTCTGTGCAGTGCCTGTGTGTTTCTCTCATAGCACCACCTACTTGTTCTTTGAGGAGTATGCTTTTAGGTCACCTGGATGCCTCAAAGGGAGAACGGTGAGATGAGCATAAATCTTGTGGCTATTGTAGAAGTATACAGTTACATTTCCTATTTGAGCTTTTGTTTGTTTTTTAAAAGTCATATTTAATCACGGTTTATTTTGTTAAATTCTGTCATATAACAAAGATAGACAAATGGTAGTTTTAAAAGATAACAATATAGGTAATGTTAAATATGCAAGCCTAACAGAAGAGAGTGCACAGAATATTCTAAGACAACTTTTTATTAACATATCAGAATATGGTGTGCTTTGGTCTATGTTTTTATGCAGATCTGGAAATGTACATTTGAATAAACTCACATTTTATTCTAAGCTCCCATCATTTCAATCAAAAATAAAAATCTAGGTCTTCTGTGGGAAATATGGAATGTATAGCAGCATATGTAGTTCATTCCCAAATTACCATTTTCCCTCAAAAAAGTGTTGATAGGTTGAACTTTTATGTCTTGGAACACAAATAATGCTATTCATGGTGGTTTGGTTTCAGGCCAGTCTTCAAATCCACTTAACCCAAAATGTAATTTAAAAATTGATTCTAATCTCCATATGTAAGTACATATTTTATGGGAAAATAAATCAATATGTCTTTCTCACTGAAGCACTAGTGTTATGCTAGTTACTATTTTACTCCTTTAGAATTTTGAAAAGGGTTTGCAAACACTACTGGTGTGACAGATTATTTTTGCAGCAAATCTCACTTATGTAGCCCCCAGCTCACACCCCATCATGGGAAGAGTATACTTGCCTTAAGCTTGGGTCGGTGGATGCAATCCACACAGAGCTTTAAATGTTCCTGTGTTATTGTCCTTCCTGCCCTAGGTGTTTGCCATTGTCCGAGTAGACCACGCCTTAAGCAGCCCCTGCCTTTCATTCTTGGTCCCAGAACAAAACACATGGAACAAAGTCACTACAGGCAACCCTTACATGGGGGGAGTGAGAAATAAATCATCATTTCCCACTGGTATTTTGTGGCAGTATGTTCTGAAGAATAACATAAAAATGAACAGATACAACCACCTACAAGTCCATGGAAGGCATCTCAAGGAGGTTATAGGTTGAGAAAAATGCTACAAGATCTGTGGCTAAGTTAAGCTAACAGCATACAACTTAGCATGTGATGGGGTAACACTACATTTTGTCACTTAAGTTAATCCTGACTCTTAAAAATAACAGTAATATGTTAAAAATGGAGCAAGAGTGCATTTTTGGAAAATACCTTTTACCCAGACACCCCTGCTATAACTGGTTATACTTCATATGACCCAAGGGAAGATGAAAAATGGTAGAATATTAATGATGGGCATTTAAAAATATTGGCCAATTGTAATGAAATCAACAAAAAAAACCAAAATTGGCAATATAATATTGGAAAAATAAACAAACAGAGGCTCTGAAACAACATTACAATATTAAAACTCTAATATTCTAGAATAAAAGAACATTTCGGTGGTCTCAAGTCTAGACAGGTGCGAGGGGCAAGGAGAATTAGGGAAATATTCTAAAATTACATAAGCAAATATATTAATAGTTCTGGGAAAGTACGGAAAACATTTCAACTCCAAGTGTTATACCTGGTGACTGAGAAAGACCTAGAACTTGATGAGCAAGCTTAATAATTGGTTCTTAGTCACCAATAGGACTTTTTAAATAATGAGGGTATAATCAGAGGGAAGGTATATTGGGGATATTCCTGATATGTTATAATGAGTGCTCAGAGAAACAAGGTGTCTAGCTCTTGGCCTGCTTATTTCTGCCATATTATTTTTCTCAGAATATTTTGCTCCAAACTATGCTCTGACTACTGAGAGAGAATTGGAACTTGCTTTCTATGAACAAGTCATCCATTTCCTTGTTTACTAGGGAACCTAGAGCAATCAATAACAAGCACCAGCAGTTAGTACTTTTAAAGGTATGCTAATGGACTAAGCATGCTTATTGTAAAGCTTATGTGGATGTTTATTCAGATGTTATATCACTGAAAGTCAAAGAAGTGTAAAAGAGAATATCCTAAGAGATTTGTGGAAAAAAGTGATTGTCTATAGTCCCCCCCCCCAAAAAAAAAACACACCTAAAATCTGCTTCTAGATTCAGGCTTTGTTTCAAATAAAAAATTCACACCTCAGGCATTCTTTAGCTCTTCCAAAATTCTATATTTCTAGACTAGAATTGAAGAAATAAGAAAAGAAATCTTAACTTACATAAATAAATTTAAACTTATTGGGGAGACATTGGTTAATAAGATCATACAGGTTTCAAGTGTACATTTCTGTGATAAATGACCTGTCAGTTGCATTGTGTGCATACCACCGGAAGTCAGACCATCTTCCATCACCATATATTTGGCCCCCTTTACCATTTACCACTGCCCCATCCCCTTCCCTCTGCTAACCTCCATACTGAGTTTCAGTTTTATATCACACATATGAGTGAATCAAATGGTTCTTAGCTTTTCCTGACTGATTTAGCTTAACATAATATCCTCAAGGTTCATCCATGTTATTGCATATGGCAATATTCATTTTTCCTTATGGCTGAGTAGTGTTCCATTGTGTACATGTGCCACAGCTTCTTTATCCAGTCCTCCGTCGCAGGACACTTTGGTTGTCTCCATGTTTTGGCCATCGTGAATAATGCTGGATGAACATAGAGGGGCATGTGTCTTTGCAAATAAGTGTTTTAGAGTTTTTCTAGTAGGTACACAGAAGAGGGCGAGTCACATGGTAACTCTATTCTTAATATTTTGAAGAACCGCCAGACTGCTTTCCATAGTGGCTGCATCAGCTTACATTCCCATCAGCAGAGTTCCTTTTTCTCTATAACTTCCAACACCTATTACCTGTCTTGTTGATAATAGCATTCTAACAGGTGTGAGGTGGTATATCGTTGTAGTTTTGATTTGCATTGCCCTAATAGCTTGAAGTTGAACATTTTTTTACATATATAAGTTGGCCATTTATACATCTTGGGGGAGGTGCCTGTCCAGGTCCTCTGTCCATTTCTTAATTGGATTGTTTGCTTGTTTGGTGTTGAGTTATACAGGTTCTTTATATATTTTGGATATTAACCCTTTATCAGAGATGTTATTTAAAAATATTATCTCTCATTTGGTCAGTTGTGGTTTTGTTTTGTTCTCAGCTTCTTTCGAAGTGCAGAGCTTTTTAGCTTGATATAGTCCCATTCATTTATTTTTGCCGTTACTTTCCTTGCCTTTGGTGTCAATTCATAAAATGTTCTACAACCAATGGCCATAAATTTATTACCTATGTTTTCTTCTATGTATCCTAATGTTTTAGATCTTATATTTAGGTATTTGATCCATGTTGAATTAATTTTTATACATGAGGACAAACTGTAATCTAGTTTCATTCTTTTGTATGTGGCTTTCAAATTTTCCCAGAGGCTTTCTTTTCAACATTGTATGTTTTTGTCTCCTTTGTCAAAAATTATTTGCCCATATACAAATGGTTTTATTTCTGGGCTCTCAATTCTGTTCCATTGGTCTGGGTGTCTATTTTTGTGCCAATACCTTGCTGTTTTGATTATTGTAGCTCTGCAGTATAATTTGAAGTCAGGTAGTGTGATACATCAGCTTTGCTCTTTTTTCTCAGGATTGCTTTAGCTATTTGGGGTTTCCATACAAATCTGATGATTTTTTGTTTTATTTCTTTAAAAAATAACATTGAGATTTTGATGGGGATTGCATGACATCTGTATATTGCTTGGGGAAACATGGCCATTTTAACTATGTCTGTTCTTCCGTAAATCATTCAAAGATATAATACATACTTAAAATATGTAGTCATATATTTTCTTCTACATTTTAGATGTTCTGATTACTTCACAGTTTATACTTTAATATTCTTATTAAAAGATAGCTTTCCTTCTTATCTTAGCTTAGCTTTCCATTGTATTTTTTATTGGTTATTGCTGTTGTATAGGAAAATAGCTACATGTAAACACTCACATATATTGGCAGCATTGAGATACTCTATTAAGAACCTTAATAGCTAGTTTGGAGGTGCTTGTTATCTATTAAACTGTTTTACTTGAACATAGCCACCCTCTTATATGTGATTTATTATTTTTTATTTAGTTAGTTATCCTTACTCAAGGATATTTTTTCCATTGCTGTTCAGAGTGGAAGGGAGAGAGAGAAAGAGGAAGAACAAGAGAGAGAAAGAGACAGAAAAAAACATTGGTGTGAGAGGCACATGGACTCGTTGCCTTCCACAGGGGCCAGGGGTCAAGCCTGCAACTAAGGTACATGCCCTTGGCTGGAATCGGACCTAGGACCCTTCTGTCCACAGGTGGACACTCTGACCACTGAGCAAAACTGGCCAGAGCTCTTACATGTGTTTTTACTTTTCATGGTTTCAGTTAACTATGGTCAATAGTGGTCTGAAAATATTAATGGAAAATTCTAGAAAAAAATAATTCACAAGTTTTATTTTATTTATTTATTTATTTTTTAATCCTTACCCCCTGAGGATATGTTTTTATTGATTTTAGAGGAAAGGAGAGAGAGAGAAAGAGAAACATTGATGTGAGAGAGGAACATCCATCAGTTGCCTCCTTTATGCACTCCAAACTAGGATTGAACCCTAGTTTTGTGCCCTGACCAGGAATAGAACTCACAACATTTTGATATATGGGATGTTGCTCCAACCAACTAAGCCAGGTCTAACCCTCAAGTTTTAAACTAAATGCCCTCGAAGTAAGATGATGAAGTTTTGCATTATCCACTCACTCTCTTCTGGGATGTAAATCATTCCTTTGTCCAGCATTTTCACTAAGAGCAGTCTAGGTTATCAAATTGACTATCACTTTATTGCAGTGCTTGTATTCAAGTAACCCTTATTTTACTTAGTCCCCAAAGTGCATGATTCAGTTATGCCAAAGAGAACCCATGAAATGCTTTCTTTTAGTGAAAAGTAAGTAAAGTACAATAAGGTATTTTGAGAGAGAGAGAACATATTGACATAGCTTTTATTACAGTAAATTTCTATAATAGTTATATTTTATTAATATTGTTTTTAATCTCTTACTGTGCCTAATTTATAAATTAAACCTTATCACAGGTATATAGTATAGAAAAATAATAGTATATACAGTATAAGATTTGTTACTATCCATGGTGTCTTCTAATGTAAAGGGGGACAACTATACTGTCACTTTTAATCTTCAATGCAAACCTGCCAAATATATTATATTCTGTCTTCAACAGGTGAGGAAACTGATGCCCATTGAAACTAAATAACTTCCAAATATTCTATTATGTAAATAATGCTGCTCAGACAGAAGTCAGAACTATCTGCTTCAAAGCTTTTTTTTTTTCCATTTCAAACTGTAATGTTATTACCTATTATATATTCCAGGTATTTTTCATTTGAGTATTTAAATATTTCTTGAGTCATGGTAAAATTTATTTATTTTTACTTTTGCATTTTTTCTTTATTAAAAAATACATTTTTGAGAGAGATACAAGATAGTGGAAGATTGAATGGAAGCTACACTGACACTCTCCCGGGACCAATCTGGATTTACAACTAAAACATAGAGAAAACTTCCTGAAAACCAACTGAAGACTAGCTGGAGAGCACCCTCATAACCAAGGAGGAAAAGTGGAGACTGCATAGAGGCTGGTAGGAAGTGTGAACTCAAGAGGACTGGCTGGGCTCCCCAGGGAGAAGTTGAAGGTCTGGAGGGATATCTCAGCTGTAGGAGGTTCCCACTGTGGATCCTGCGGCCTAAACCCCAGTCTGGGCTTCCAAGCCATAAGCACCAGACCTGAGAAAGGTGCCCATATAACACCTGGCTGTGAAAAGCAGCTTGGTTTCTGCCTGCCAGGGAGAGACAGCTGGAACTGCAGGCACGCTCTTAAAAAGCCAATGCACAACATTTCGTGTGCAGCCACTCACTTTGTGCTCCTGTGGAGGGGGAGGGCAAAGTGGACTGGAGCTGTGAGGGGAGGGTCTAGGGTGTGGGCTTGCCCATCTGGATTCCTGTGCCAGGTCATTCCCCCAGACTGTGGAGGACATCTTTCTGGGGCAGACAATTTTTGGCTTCTGTGTAAGGGGGGGAAGCAATTGCCCCACCCTGCTGGAAAACCTCTCACCTTACTCAGAGGGGTTTCTACAGCCTGAGGCTTGTTAAGAAACTGATAATACCCAGCTGCCCCACCCTGTGGAGATTCTACAGCCTGAGGCTCATTAAGAGAATCAGATTAATCAGCCTGCAGGCAGCGGCAGATCTCAGAGTACTTTGAGTGTTTGCCTGATCTGCTTCAGGATCCTGTCCTTGGAAAAGCAGAATTTGGTGTGCATCTTGGTCCTATGCAAATGCACTCAGCCCCAGGAGAGGAGATCTCAAGCCTAGGGTTGTTGATAGCTTCAAACAGGGTACTTAGGGCCATTCATAAACTGTGCCTAATATTGGCCTGCACCAGAGATCTTCCAAAAAGAATGAGAGTCCTAGAAGATCTACCTAATACTTAGAAATAAACATAAAAAGGTAGTCAAAATGGGGAGACCAAAAAACAAGCCCCAATTGAAAGAACAAGAGAAGTCTCCAAAAAAAGACCTAATGAAATGGAGATAAGCAATCTACCAGAAATAGAGTTTAGAATACTGATTATAAGGACGCTCAATAGCATGAAAAAGATATGGAAACTATAAACAAAATTAAGAATGATATAGTAGCCTGGCCGGGCGTGGCTCAGCGGTTGAGCATCGACCTAGGATCCAGGAGATTGGGGTTCAATTCCTGGCCAGGGCACATGCCTGGGTTGTGAGGTAGGCAGCCAATCAATGACTCTCATCATTGATGTTTCTATCTCTCTCTCTCCCCCTCCTTTGCTCTCTCTGAAATCAATAAAGATATGTTTAAAAAAAAATAAAAAATGATATAGCAGAAATAAAGAATACATTGGAAGGAATAAACAGCAGATTAAAGGAAGCTGAGGATCTGATCAGGGAATGAGAGATGGTAGAAAAAAATCAATCAGAGATCCAAACAGAAAAAAAGCAATTAAAAAACAGGAGGACAGTATAAGGGAGCTCTGGGACAACATGGAACGTAACAATATTCACATTATAAGAGCACCAGAGGAGGTCGAAAGTAAGCAAGGATTAGAGAACCTGTTTGAAGAAATAATGGCAGAGAACTTTCCTAACCTGGTCAAGGAAAAATTCACACAAGTTCAGGAGGCACAGAGAGTCCCAAGCAAGAAGAATCCAAAGAGGCCCACACCCAGACACATCATAATTAAAATGCCAAGAATTCAAAACAAAAAGAGAATCTTAAAGGAAGCTAGAGAAAAGGAATCTGTTACCTACAAAGGAGCCCCCATAAGGCTGTGGGGTTAATTCTTATCAGAAACTCTACAGGCCAGAAGGAAATGGCATGAAGTATTCAAGGTAATGCAAAACAAGGATCTGAAACCAAGACCACTGTATCCAGCAAGATTATCAATCAGGGTGGATGGTGAAATGATGAACTTCTCAAAAAAAAAAAAAAAATGCTAAAGCAGTTGATCACAACAAAACAAGCATTACAGGAAGTATTAAAGGAAACTGCTGTAATTAGAAGTAGAAGTAGAGGGAATGAGAAACATAGGCATAAAGAAATAAAATGGCAGTAGATAAGTATCTTTCAATAATAACCTTAAATGTAAATGGATTAAATGCCCCAATAAAAAGATATAGGGTGGCTGAATGGATAAGAAAACATGACCCAAATATATACTGTCTACAAGAGAACCACCTCAGAACAAAAGACTCACACAGGATGAGAGTGAAGGGATGGAAAAAATTTTTCCATGCAAATGGAAATGAAAACAAAGCTGGGGTAGCAATTCTCATATAGGACAAAATAGACTTCAAAATGAAGATCATAACTGGAGACAAGAAAGGTCATTATATAATACTAAAGGGACCAATCCAACAAGAGGAAATAACCTTGATAAATATATATGCACCCAATATAGGAGCACCTAGATTTATTTTAAAAAGTACTAGAGGAATTTAATGAAGAGATTGACAGCAATACAGTCATACTAGCAGACTTTAACACCTCACTGACTTCACTGGATAGGTCTTCCAGACAAAAAATCAACAAGGAAACAGTGACCCTAAAGGATGGATTTAATCAACATTTACAGAACATTCTACCCCAAAGCTGCAGAATATACATTCTTCTCAAGGACAAACAGGACATTCTCAAAGATAGACCACATGTTAGGATACAAAACAAGTCTCTACAAGTTCAAGAAGATTGAAATCATATCAAACACCTTCTTGGACCACAGTGGCATGAAATTAGAAATCAACTACAATAAAAACACTAAAAACATTCAAACACTTGGAGGCAAAAAAGCATGTTTTTAAACAGTGAATGGGTTACAAAAGAGATCAAGAAAAATCAAAAACTTCCTGGAAACAAATGAAAATGGACAGACAATAATTCCAAATCTATGGGACACAATGAAAGCAGTCCTGAGAGGGAAGTTCATAGCACTACAAGCCTACCTCAAAAAACAAGAAAAACTTCTAATAGGCTTTCTAACCCTACAACTTAAAAACTTAGAAAGAGAACAACAAGAAAAGCCCAGAGTAAGTAGAAGGAAAGAAATAATAAAGATCAGAGCAGAAATAAATGACATAGAGGCTAAAAACACAATACAAAAGATCAATGAAACCAAGAGCTGGTTCTTTGAAAACATAAACAAGATTGATGAACCTTTAGCCAGACTCATCAAGCAACAAAGAGAGAGGACCCAAATAAACAAAATCAGAGACAAAAGAGGTGAAATAACAACTGACCCAACAGAAATACAAAGGATTTTAAGAAAATACTTTGAACAACTATACACCACCAAGCTGGACAACCCGGATGAAATGGACAAATTCCTAGAAAAATGCAACCTTCCAAAATGCAATCAGGAAGAGTCAGAAAACCTGAATAGGCTGGTAGCTGCTCATGAAGTTGAAGCAGTAATCAAAAGGCTCCCAGCACACAAAAGCCCTGGCCCAGATGGCTTCACAGGGGAGTTTTACCAAACATTCAAAGAAGAATTAACACCTACCCTCTTCAAACCATTTCAAAAAAACCCAAGAGTAAGGAACACTTCCAAGCACATTTTACAAGGCCAGCATTAGTCAAATTCAAAACCAGATAAAGGCATAAGGAAAGAATTATAGTCCTGATGAACATAGATGCTAAAATCCTCAACAAAATATTAGCAAATTGGGTCCAGCAATGTATTAAAAGGATCATACACCATGACCAAGTGGCATTTATTCCAGGAATGCAAGACTGGTACAATATTCACAAATCAGTAAACGTGATACATCACATAAACAAATTGAAAGACAAATCACATGATCATATCAATAAATGCAGAAAAAGCATTTGATAAAACCCAACCCCCATTTTTGATTAAAAACTCTCAGCAAAGTGGGAATAGAGGACCAAACCTCAACATAATAAAGGCCATATATGACAAAGCTATAGCCAACATCATGCTCAATGGGCACAATCTAAAACCATTTTCCCTAAGAACAGGAACAAGGCAGGGGTGTCCACTTACACCATTCTTATTCCACATAGTACTGGAAATCTTGGCCACAGTCATCAGTCAAGAAGAAAACATAAAAAGCATTCTAATTGGACAGGAGGAAGTAAAACTGTCATTATTTGCAGATAACATTATATTATACATAGAGAATCCTAAAGACTTCCCCAAAAAACTACTAGATTTAATAAATGAATTTAGCAAGGTAGCAGGATAAAAAATTAACACCCAGAAATCAATGTCATTTTTATACACCAATAATGAACTCTAAGAAACAGAAACTATAAAAACAAAACAATCCCATTTACCATTGCAAGTAAAAAAATAAGATATCTAGGAAAACTTAACCAATGATGTAAAAGACCTTTACTTGGAAAACTACAGAACACTGAAAAAAGAAACAGAGGAAGATATAAACAAATGGAAAAATATACCATGTTCATGGATTGGAAAAATTAACATAATTAAAATGTCCATACTACCCAAAGCAATCTATACATTCAATGCAATCCCTATTAAAATACCAAAAGCACATTTCACAGATCTAGAACAAATACTTAAAAAATTTAAGGGAACCAAAAACACCTGGACTAGACACAGGAATCTTGAGAAAGAATAATAAAGTTGGAGGGATCACAATACCAGATATTAAGTTTTACTACAAAGACACTGTAATCAAAACAGCCTAGTACTGGCACAAGATAAGACATCTAGATCAGTGGAACGGAACAGAGAACCCAGAAATTGACCCATGCCATTATGGTCAATTAATATTTGACAAAGGAGACAGGAACATGCAATAAAGACAGTCTCCTCTATAAATGGTGCTGGGAAAATTGGACAGCTACATGCAAAAAAATGAAACTGAACCACCAACTTACACCATACACAAAAGTAAACTCAGAATGGATAAAAGACTTAAATGTAAGACATGAAAACATAAAAATCCTAGAGGAAAACATAGGCAGCAAAATCTCAGACATCTCTCATAGCAATATGTTTGCCGATACATCTCCTAGGGCAAGAGAAACTAAGGAGAAAATAAACAAATGGGACTGAATCAAAATAAAAGCTTCTGCACAGCAAAAGAAACCATCAACAAAACAAAAAGGGAGCCCACTGTATGGGAGAACATATTTGCCAATCACATATCTGAAAAAGGGTTAATATCCAAAATATATAAGGAACTCATACAACCTAACAAAGGGAAGACAAACAATCCAATTAAAAAATGGACAAAGGATCTTAATAGACACTTCTCCAAAGAGGACATACAGATGGCTAAGAGACATATGAAAATATGCTCAGTTATTAATCACCAGAGAGATGCAAATTAAAACCACAGTGAGGTATCACTTCACACCTGTCAGAATGGCTCCATCAACAAATAAAGGAATGACAAGTGCTGGTGAGGATGTGGAGAAAAGGGCACCCTAGAAAACTGCTGGTGGGAATGCAGACTGGTGCAGCCACTATGGAAAACAGTATGGAATTTCCTCAAAAGGGTAAAAATTGACCTGCCATTTGACCCAGTGATCCCACTTCTAAGAATATATTCTAAGGAACCCAAGACACCAATCACAAAAAACTTATGCACCCCTATGTTCATAGCAGCACAATTTACAATAGTTTAGACCTGGAAACAGCTCAAGTGCCCATCAGTAGATGTGTGGATAAAAAACTGTGGCACATTTACACCATGGATTACTATGCAGCTGTAAAGAAGAGGATCTCTTATGGTTTGAGACAGCATAGAGGGAACTGGAGAGTATTATGCTAAGTGAAATAAGTCAGTCAGAGAAATATAAGTATCACATGATCTCACTTATATGTGGAATGTAATAAACAAAATATACTGATGAACAAAGTGTATCCAGAGACATAGATGCATGGAACAGACTGGGGGATCTCAGAGTGAAGGTGGGGAGGGTTAGTGGGTGGGGAAAGGTTAATCAAAAAACTTATGTGCTTATAAGTAAAACCCATGGACATAGACATTGGTCCGGGGAAGGCCTGGGGGTGGGATGAATGTGAGGTGGAGGGAACCAATGGGGGTAAAAAGGGGACATCTGTAGTATTTTCAACAATAAAGATAAGTAAAATTTAAGGAAAAAAAAAATTTTTTATCTTAAGGAATTAAATTAATTTTTTTTAATTTAAGTTTTATTTTTCATGTTTAACTCTTTAACTAAAAGATTGTTTTTTAAATATAGAAAAACATAACCCATTCAAAGATATGATACATACTTTGAATACTAATGTGAAATTCATTTTGTATTTTTCAGCTTTATTAATATATAATTAACATTTGATACACTGATATATTTGTTACACTTATATATTACAACATGAAGGGTGCAGATTTCTAGTTAGAAGTTCTGGGATCTAAAGCACAGCATTGTGATTATAGTCACCAGTACTATATTGTACTCTTGAAAGTTACTAAAAGAGTAGATTTTATTTATTTTTTTAAAATGTTTTTTTATTGAATTTAGAGAGAGGAACAGAGAGGGAGAGAGAGAGAGAAACATCAGTGATGAGTCATTGATCAGCTGCCTCCTGCATGCCCCCAACTGGGGATGGAGCCTGCAACCCAGGCATGTGCCCTGACTGGGAATCGAACCTGTGACCTCCTGGTTCATAGGTCGATGCTCAACCACTGAGCCACGCCGGCCAGGCAAGAGAGTAGATTTTAAATGTTCTCAACACCAAAGAGATATGGTAATTATGTGATGTGATTGAAATGTTAGTTCATTTTGTATTTTATTAAACAAAATTGTTTTTTTTTATGCCATATTACATTAAAGGACATTCAAAATTATATTAATAATGATGCAAGCAAACATTTTTATGTATTACAGACAGCAGTATATTATGTCATTCCAGTACTTATCACCCACAAAGACTTTTTCATCTATTACAATAAAATCCAAACTCCTTACTTTGGACTTTTAGGCCTTACTAAAATAAACTGCACCACATTGATAGAATGGACTACAGTTAAATAATAGGAAGAATAAACTATCAGTCCATGTAACATTTCTGAATTTCATGTTTTATTCTAAATGAAAAGAACCAGATCTGGCTCCTACATACCTGTTCTCTCATCTTTCTCATCTATCCCATTTGTCTGCTGTGCTGAACACCCATTGGCTTCTTTCAAGTCATTTATACACTATATGCACCTGAACTTTAGCACAGTTTCTGCATCAACCATCTGGTAGTGGATGGGAGGTAGGATTGAGCAAAAAAGAAAAAAAGAAAAAGAAAAAAAATCATGGACATGGAAAACAGTATGGTGATTGCAGGTTTGGGAAGGGTTGGAGGGGAGTGGAGGAGGGTATGGAGGGGTAAATGGTGATGGAAGGAGACTTGACTTGGAGTGATGTACACACAATACAGTGTACAGATGATGTGCTGTGGAATTGTGCACCTGGAACCTGTATAATTTTGTTCACCAGTGTCAACCCAATAAATTCAATAAAAAGAAAAAAAAGAGAGACATTCTTAAAACTACTGGCCTGTTGACTTCAAAATATATAATGACACAAAGACAAAGAAAGACAACTAAAGAAATATCACAACTAACAACAAGTGATTCCAGGTGGTATTGTATTGGGAGGAAATTGTGAAGGATATTATTAGGATAACTGACATAACTGGAACGTGGTTTGTATATTAAGGTATTATGTATTTGATACCTATGCCGTGGGTACATGTGAGAATATTCTTGTTCTTATGAAGCATAATCAGATAAAGAGGCATGAGTATATAACTCTTCTCAAATGGTTCAGAAAAATAGATACATAAATTTGAAAAAACAAAACAAAACAAAAACCAAAAAACCACCTATCCTATCCATGCCTGGTTTCTTCTTTTTTCCATTCTTCTCCATAAAGAAGTTATCCTGACATCACCAGCCAGCTATTGCACCATATTACCCTCTATTATAATCTTTCTACATTCTATTTGTCTCCTTTTACCATATTTCAGCAATGATTAAAAATAAAACTATAAATTTAATATGGTTACATACATTCTAAGATCAATATTGTATACTTAGATATTAATTTAAGATATGGAATAATTTAATTTGTCCTATTTTTCATGCTGGTTCCCAAGTCAGGTTGCATAATCACTTGAAAAATGTCAATTAGGTAATTAAGCAATACGGAGACAAATTTCGGAAATAAGAAAACTAGCTGCATTAAGCACTGCAACAGAGAGATAGAATGTTGTATACACTATATATTTTGAAAAATATGAATCTATGCTTCTAGTCTAACAGTCTCATGGGTTTGGTAAGAAAAATTATATAAAGCAATGATTCTCAAACATTTGCAGGGGTCAGAATCACAATCCAAACCACCGATTGCTGAGCTTACCTCCCAGAGATTCTAATTCACTATGGGGCCTGGAATTTTGCTTTTGTAGCAAGTGCCCAGTTAATACTGATGTTGCTGGTCTGTGGACCACACACTGAGAATCACTGTAATGTAGAGGACATGCTGGGGGCAGGAGAGGAAGCCAGTTATTAGCAACGAAGAAGGCAACAGGGCAGAGGAATCCAAGTTCGAAGATTAATTTTTGACTAAAAATTTTTATTTATGAATTTTTAAAACAATGAATGAAATAATAAAATTTCTATTTGTGAAAATAAAAGATTTAAGATATAGTCAAGGAACTACAGTATACGTGACTGTAAAATGTGTAACAAAATACTTCCTGACCAATATTAGATTTAATCAATTTGCAATACATTTCAAAGGCTTATATAATCATTAACATCTGTCTTCATGTGTGAAATGCTCTAAAGAACCCTATCAAAATTTAATTTGAATCCAATGTTTGAACAAACCTGGTTTAAATAATTTTTCTGTGGATAAGAGAGAGCTTCCTTTGTGTGTCATTATTTAAAGTCTTTACCTCTGTCCCCAGAAAGGTAGACTGGAACTTGCATGAAATTGGAGTAGAAATACATGACCTCTACTTTTCTCACAGGGATTTTATGAAGGTTAACAAGATTTTAACTTGTCGTATGTTTGATGTCTTTTGATGAGAGAAACTATATAAACATCAAATATTATTCTAGGCAAAAGGTTCATTAGTGCTTTATTTTCCATTAATATTTGCCAAAACCAAATTGGCACTGAGTATAATTCTACAGAATGTTTGGCAACCACTTGTTTTCTGTCAAAGTCATCTCAACATACAGATGGATTCCATTTTCAAGGGAACCCAAATAAAGTGATATTCAAGATTAAAATTTGGGATGAAATAACTATTAATGTGTGAAATGCCTTAAGGAATTTATGCAGTAATACAAAACTGTGATGAAATGCAATAAAAGCTAACTGAATTATAAAACTACTCAGGAAAATAGAGTGAGTTAGATATGTTATTATGATGACCACTGGCACTCTCATGTAATCACACTATACCCATAGCAAAGGGAATATTTTTAAGTCACACATCATGTAATTTCTAGAATGAATCTGGCCAGAAATAACTTCTAATATTTATAAAGAAATTACATTTCCCTTGGGAAAAGTAGTGTTTGTTATTGTTAAAGCGCATTGTAAAACTCTAATGATAGTTTGTGAAAAATCGCGTGTGTGTGTGCGCGTGTGTGCACAAGGGTGAACCTACTGAGAGATCCTGTGAGAATGGACTAATCTGGCAACATGAAGCATAGGATGCGGGACTTTTCACAGCGCTGAGTGTTAATCTTCTATACTTTAAAATTGATCTGAGATTAATGGATTTAATCTTAAAAAAAAAAAAAAAAAAACTAACTGGAGAGTCTGTGCAATGAGATGCAAACTGTCTTTAATTACCTCATTCTTTCAATGACCATTGATAGCAAACCATGTAACTGGAGCAATCTTAGGCACTAAAACTATGGCAACAAATGAAAAAATATGTGGATTCCTATAGAACTTAGTGGAATTTAGCTTATATTTTATTTGGGGATACATATAATTTAAAATATATAATATATCACATATTATACATAACATGTAATATGGAATATATTCTATATATTATTTATTATCAGGGTCATAATTTTATAGAAAAGATTGAGTTTAGATAATGGAGATTGAAAAAAAAATGCTATTTTAAGAGAGTGATCAAAGCAGGTATCTCTGAGGGAGTAATGTTTGAGCAGAGATCAGAAAGTGGGTGACAACCTATGGAAAAAGATTTCCAGTTCAAAAAAACAGGGTGGGGGGAGGCATAAATGGAAACATACTTGTTATTTTCAAGAAACAGCAAATAAAGCCAGAATGAGCAGAGGAACTTATGGAGGAAAACAATGGCCTGGACCACATCATGCAAGCATGGAGCAGATCATGGCCATATAAAAGTTTAGATTTTAATGTAAATTAAATGTAATTCCATTAGAAGATTTTGAGGAACAAAGTGATGTGACATGATCTAACTTATTTACAAGAGAAAAGATTATATTTGAATGTGGAAGGTTGTAGATTTAAGTAACTTTGTTACAATATAGGCACATGCTTGTGAGCTTACTAAAATACTAACACTTAAACTCATTTTACCTAGAGGGAATAATAACACTATATGCTAGGAAGGTCCTCTAAATATTTTATTCTTCCTCTGAAACATATTTATCACATCTATGCACAGTTTTAAAAGTAATGATAAAATGAACACATGTAGTCTCTCTCCAGCTAACTTTAAAGCCCCACATGTCCCCTTTTAGGGGCCTTTCATGGCTTTTGTTAAACATATTTCAAAGAATTTCTTTTATGTCTGATGCTATTATAAGTGTACTTTTAAAAATACAACTTCCAATATGGTGATGCTAGAGTATAAAAATAGATTATTGTAAGTTAACCGACTATCATGTGATCTTGCTAAATTTATTAATCAGTTTTAGTCATTTTCGCAGCTTCCTTAGGATTACCTATATGAAGAATCTTGTCCTCTGCAAATAGAGAATTTTATTTCTTGCCTCCTAATCTTCATGTATTTTAGGAGGAGGAAAATAGCAAGTGCTGGTGAGGATGTGGGTAATTTGGAACCTTCATCCATTTCTGGTGGGAATATAAAATCCTGCAGTACTGTGAAAGCACTTTGGCAATTCCTCAAAAAGTTAGATAGAATTGTTATATGACCCAGTAATTCCACTCCTAGGTACAGCTCCAAAAGAATTCAAAGGATACTAAAACAAATACTTGTACAAGAATGTTCATAACAGCACTATTCATAATAGTCAAAAGATGGAAACAACCCAAATGTTCATCAAGAGATGAATGGATAAATAAAATGTGGTATACACATTCATTAGATTTTTATTTGGTCAATAAAATAAATAAAGTACTGACACATGCTACAATTGTAGATGAACCTCAAAATTTATGTGAAAAAAGCCAGTCGTGAAAAGGTCAGAAATTGTATAAAACCATACATATGAAATAGCCAGACTAGGCAAATCCATAGAGAGAGAAAATACATGTCTTACTGGGAAGGCTGTGGGGAATACATTGCTGATGGAAATGCGTAACAGTATAGGCCCAATTTGGGATTAGCTAGCAAAATTACCTGTTCATTTTCCCTGTGACTCAGCGTCCCCCTTCTAAGAGCAGATTACATAGATTCAGCGGTAAAAAGACCAAATGATGCATGCACGAGGCTATTCAGTGGAACTCTTTGTAAGAGCAAAAGAGTAGAAACAGGGCAAATGTCCATCAGTAGGGACTGGTTGAATTAGCCAGGGTTCTTCCACACAGTGGAGGGCTCCACCTTTGTACAAAGGAAGGATATAGAAAGATAGATACTGCTGCAGGTAAATTGCTGTGGTGCTTTGTTCCTTGAAAAAAAGCAAGATAAACCCCCAGAATAGGCAAATCTATTGGAATATGTAGATTACAAAATCTAATGTAGATTAGTGGTTGCTATGGCTAGGAGGATAGGGAATGGGACATGATAAGATTGGGGTTTCCTTTTTAGTAATAAAAATGCTCTAAATTTTAGTGGTAATGATTGCACAATTCTGACAATACTAAAGCCATGCAACTGTATGTTAAATGGGTGAATTTTATGGTTTTTGAATTATATCTCAATAAAGTTGTTACAGTAAAAAGGAATAAGTGATAGATTTGGCATGTGAACCCTGAAATCTATCAGACTGCACATTGTATGTCATTGAGCTACAGTGAATTAATAGTCCAGAGGCAATAGTTTAGGTTAATAGAGATTTTCAGAAAATATTGCTATTTAGAGAGATTTACAAAATGGGGGCAGGGGTGGAGAGGAACTGATTTTAAGTCTAAGGTAAGTTATCCAAAGTTCAGGGAAGTAATTTTTGAGGTAAAGTAGTAGTGCTTCTTCATCTAGATTAAGGACAAGAACCAGACTAGTGGAAGCAAACTGAAATGGGTCTACAGAGTGATTTTAGGGCTCTTCTTACTTGGTGAAAACACATTTCAAGCTGGCTCATGAAGAGACAGGAAAGCAAATGGGAAAATAGCAGTCCAAAGTATAAGTAAGCTGATCTGGTATCTAACCTTGCCAGGATTGGTTATAGATGATTATAAGAAAAAGTCTAGAAGAGTTCCACAAAAGAACATTAAAAATAGAATCAGAGAAGGGGTCTAGGAAAGAGGCAGGTTTGGGGCCAGCTTCTCTTTGTTTATTCACATCTTATTCTTTATCCTCAGCTGAAAATTCCTGTAGAATGGATTATTTGTGTACATTTATAATCAGCAAGTTGGAGGGAAATGAGAGAACTGAGGCGAAAACCCAGGCCACAGAATGTGATGATAACACAGAGGAGCAAGCCAAGTTCATTGAGGCTGCAAGGTATCAGGTGACGACCTGAGTAGGCAAAAAGTAGTTGGTTATAAATTAGCCAAACCAGAATCATTTTGCAGTGATTTAAAAGCAATTAAAGAGTCACATCGTCACATTAAAATCACTGTAACATTCAACTTCTCTGTCATCTGTCAAGACAACTTTTTATAAAAAATAGCTTTCATGTAAAATATTCCACAGTAAATTCAAGAACACTCAATCTTTGGTTATTTTTTCTGCATGGACATACGAATAAAATGAGTTCTACAGATAATTTGATTGATCTTTTTTATAGGAGCATAATGATTACATATTTGTGGGGTTAATTTTATAATTAAAGTTTACTTATGCACGACAAATCAGATTTCTTGATTTTAAGCGATTCCTATTGGGTACTTTCAAAAGCATTTTTCAAGGACACCCAATATTGATAGGGTGGCCTAGTATAGAAAGAATGATCAGTGTGTGTTTTTTTTCATCCCCTTGACCAATATTCAATTTAGTTCACTTAAAAACAAGGGGGAAGCTTGTTTGAATCATGAACATTTTGTAGCAGACTTCATGATTGCTAATCATAGGAAATATGAGTTGAACTATGAGTTTTCTCATTTCATCACCTCACTTCCTCCTCAAAACATTTTGGACGTTTTCCAAGTGTTATTTTGTTTATTTCTTTGCTGATTTTTTCCAAAATGTGTGGATTCAGGATTAAATTCTAATACTGGTTAAGTTTCTTTTGGCATGCTTTCTTTACACGTTATCCAAATGGAACAAAAATGTTCTCTAACAATCTACAGAAGAAAAAAAAAAATTGGTGGTTTGCTCAGTTTAAAAAAAATTGTTGTCATTTTGAATACTGTATAAAAATAATTCAAAAGCTATATTTTAAATCTGAACAAAGAAATCTCACATGCCAGAGATTAGGAGATTTGCTTACCTAATTTGTGGTTGTTGAAAATTATCATCTGTAGGTGATATCATGGCAAAAGCACTAGAAATGAATGGTAAGACAAATGAAAGTTGCCTTAGTCCCTCTGCTGATTACAGTTTCTGCTATATAATAAATTACAGAAACATAATTTCAAGTAAGGAAAAGTATAAGGTGCTGGAAAACTTTAAAAGGGAAACTGATCTGTCATTAATGTAATGTTGTGCATAAAATTTCCTGAATATACAGTTTTCCTTGACACCTAAGAGTAGGAGTTAATATGGTGAACAGGTGAAGGGATCCCACATGATAGGAATGTGTAAATTTCCAAAAGAAAATAGAAGAACAATACCTGGAAAAAACAAAGTCAGTATTGTCTCCATTTTGAGCTAAGGCTTAGGTTGACTTATTGTCTGAGAGTATCTTTCAGTGACTTTATCAATACTTCACTATTAACCCCATGGAAGTATATAAATTCAAGTCTGGCCTGTCTGATGCTAAATCTTCTGATGGTATAGATAAATCCAAAATCTTAATCACAAAATGTAAGAATTGTCATGATATGGCCCTACTATCCCTTTCAATCTAATTTTCCATTTTATCATTTCATCACATCATATAACCTGCATTACAGACCAATAATATGGTAAAATCTTAGAAGTCACAAACCAAATCTTATTTATATTCCTGTCCCTCTCAGGACCTGGCAAAATGTCTTGTTCTAGTAGTAACTCAATGTTTATTGCTTTTTCATTAAACTTTCCATTGCCATGGAAGTGTGATTTGAACTGTAAAATACAAAATGGATAGTGTATATCAAATAAAAAAAGCAGACAAGTTTTTGTATTGCTTTGTTATTTGTTTTGAGAATAAAGATTAACTTAGCCAAAATAATATGCTAACTAAATATTCTGTGACAACTGTTGCATAGCACAGAATGTGCAGTTTATAGTAAAGCTTTAATTAATTCCTTAGCAAAAGAAGTATAGTATCAAATATGTACTTATTTGAAATGTTTTAAATAAGTTTTTGTTTTTATAAACACATTTCTGCCATTTTGCTCTGTTTTACACAGTTTATAAGAAGGCTTAAGCATTAAATATTTTTGGAACATGGTGGGCTATGGATAAATAAAACCATAATTAAGTTTTTTGTGGGTTTTTTTTAATCTCAGAAACTCAACTAATTGTGGTTGTCTAAAATCCTGTCATTTGCTGTGTATAGTCAATTTATATGAAGAATTGTCACATGAATTAATAAAGCAATAAGTTCAACTTTCAATTAAAATAGATTTTAAATTATAAAATGCAGTTGAGATAGTATTTGAGATGCATGCTTTAGTAAAGTTTCTAATGAAATTCCAAAGCCAGAAGGTTTTTATTTCAATCATTTTGAGATGACTTACAATCTTATGGCTATTATTCTTTGTGTTGTGTCCCCAGGGCATTTATGCTTCCTAAACAATTATCTCACTTTAAGCCTAGTTAATTAGGAAAAAATCTGTGGCAAAGTTTAAGACACAAATTTGTCTTAATGCTTTACCTTGATGAGAAAAACATTTTTATTACTCCTCTGCTGGGGGAGGGGGAGGGTAAAGGTCCCTCTGTGCTAGTGTGCTAAGTACATTACATGAATTCCTTACTTGTTAGATTGGTAAGGTATAGAAACTCAGGTAAATAAATTAAGGTACAGAAACTCACCTGGGCAGGAAGCCCCGGGTGCCTACCATGGGGAAAACTGGGAAAACAAGAATCTTGTCCCCAGGGCAATCCATCCTTCCATAGTTTACTGCTGGTCAGGCCAGGTGATAGAGACTCCCTGAGCGTTTCCTCCCTAAAGATAACATCCAGGCCTCAGTTGTATTTCAGCTCCAGGCAGAGATAATCAGTGAAACCAGACAAGTGGTGCTTGGCTGCCTCAGAACCAGCTACTTTGACTAATGACCCCCTGCCCTGGCACCTACCAGTCAATGGAGACCAGGACCCTGAAAGAAAACACCTGGAAAGATGAAGAATATTCTATTGAGACCCTCCCCTGAGACCTTCTCTCAGATTCCCACCTGCAAGAAAGAGAGAAATACGCTCAGGATGAAGGACCCAGCGCAAGCTCCCCCCCATCCCAGGGGAGCACGCCAGCGCCATGTCCATCCCTCTGAGGAGGCCCCACGAGACATGCAAAAGGGGAGCAATAGGCAGCCCCCCCAAACCATCTCTAAGGTCCCTGAACCTGTCTCCAAGGCCCCCTTCTCTCTGACCCCTCAGTGAGCCAAAGCAGCCCAGCCTGGGCTCTCCTGTTGCTTCTTCTGTGCTCTTTCTTGTTTCACTGTCCCAAGGATATTTTGCTGCCATCATGGCCCCAATACTATTTGGCTCAGCGCTGTGTAGCTCTTCCCCTTGGATATCCCCATTTCTTTTAATAAATTTAATTTGTCTTTATTCACTCATCTGAGATGGCTGTTTCCACATCCACACCACCACTGATTTTTAACCTTTCATTACTTAAACCCCACAGCAATCTTTGGAGGAATGAATTCTTCCTTTTCTTATTAAATATGAAGAAAATGGCATTCCTCTGGCTATATAGCTAAAAGAAGTACTGGACTGTTTTTCTTTGATACTTTTTAGGTCCATATAGTTGGATCTTTTGAGTTAGCCCCTACGCCCCATCGTTTGTAAGGGAGGTAGACCCACAAGTTGCATGTTTAGCTTGAGAGAATTGAAAGGAGCGCTCACACTTCCATTTTCTATCTGTGTGATCTTGGGAAATTTATGTAGCCTTCTTGAGCTTTAGTTTTATTCTCTATAAAATGAGGGTAATAATAGCGCTTATCTGTTGAGGTTATTGGAGTAAATAAATAACATAAGTGTGTAAACCACATTGCCCAGTGCCCAGCATTTCATCACTTTTACAATTATTTTTCTTAATGACAGAAACACTGAAAGCAATAAACTAATCAGCAATTGAAGCTCTTCCACAATAGCTTATGTTTAAGTGAGTTGTCTGTACTTCAGTCATCTGTATAACTAGAATAAAATGGATAATGTATATAATATTCCTAGCATAGTATCTGACATATTCTGAGGTCTTAACCTTATTTATTTCTTATTCTTCTCTGAGTGAATTACCTTCACTATAATTTTAATAAATGTGGAATGGAACCATTTGAAGATGCAGGGCCCACCAGCTGAGTTTAAAATATTTATAAGTTTTTAAATCTATATGGAACACTCTGGGTAACAGTATTTGAATTGGAAGAGAAACTCTAAGGTGCCATGTTGCAAGTGTACAATTTATGTGGCTTTTCAAATTAATATGTTATAGAGGAACTTGGCTACTAACATGGCAATTCTGTTCGTAAAAGTCTAATAGCATTACATAATGAAATCAGAACCTATATTTTTAGTGTCTAATAATGCAAATTTCACAACCTTTCTAAGCATAGCTTTTAAAATTCATTTTAGCCAGAGAAAATACCTTAAAATATAATAGATTTCTTTAAGGAACACTTTAAAAATACTAAATGACTATGTACTAAACTAATCTCAGTGAAACTATAAACATAGTTATATTAAAATACTTTAATATTTAATAAAAAATTTATTTATTTTTTGTCTCTGGGGAAAGGCCCTCTCAATTACCAAGAGAAATCTGTGAAAACATTGTGTATAAGCAAGCGTTAATGTAATCACCCATATCAGACTCAACTTTTGGTGATCAAATGTAAGAATTTGTGATAAAAATCACTCTGTGGTTTTATAGAGAGATTTTTTACAATCATTATTTATATAAAATGAATTATAAAACTCTATCATTTGAACATCATATAATTTAGCAGAAATTTATATTTTATTATTTTAACTTTACTCAATTTATTATTAATCCATTAAATCATATTCAGATATCTGAATTATTTCTAAAATTTCTAGGAAATAATCCAAGTGTATCAATTATAAATATCCTATATCTGAACAGTGAGATCCCAACAGTCTTGCAGAAATTCTGCTTCCAAATTTTTTCAAAAAAAACTAGGAATCAGTGGTCAGTTGACAGGCTATAGTGGGTTAGTTTTTGTCGTTTAGAGTAATGGTTAAGTGTATTTTCACTGTCCTAATTTTTATTTTAAAATATTGGTTTATTTCTCAAAATAAAAAATAAAAAATTAAAAGTATGAAGTTAGTAAATTTTAAATAAAACCATCAGTGGTAATCTCAATGTATACAATGTATAGTCAACACTTTAGTGATTATTTTGGTCTTTTTATTCTTATTTCTATCATTAAGATACTACTTTAATTAGAGTTATAATAAAATACTCATAATAACTCTTCTTTTTTGAACATTAATTACCTTCCAAAACTGTTCAAGAGCTTCATGTGCATTAATTAATTAAATGTTCTCAACAACAAGTGAGGTATTTATTACCTCCATTTAATGGCTGAGAAAAAAGAGGCAAAGGAAGAATAACTTGTCCAAGACCACTGGATTGGGAGTTTATGGAAAATATGTTGTGGGGGTGGTCATAGGAGTGAGGCAGGAAAGTGAGAGTAAGGAAGAGGGGCTTCAAGCTCTACCCTTCCCCTCTCCCTCTTGGCTGGAAAGTCACAGACTTGACCTTCACTAACCACCTGTTCCCTTGTTTCCCCATCCCCCAAATCCTGTAACTGAGACAAACAAACCAGTCTCAACTAGATTCAGCAGGAGCATTGACATAAATAATACATTTGCATTTATTAAAGAAAATTTATAATAAATTTGACTTACATTTCTGAGACCCCCTTCTTTCTCCCCTCTCCCCCTCGCTTCAAATGACTGTGACAGTTCTGTGAGGACCAAAAAAAGAAGTTGCTATCTGGAGGGGGAGGACAGAGACAAGCTGCGCTGGCAGTCACCCCACCTGTGTTAGAAGCCAAGAGCCACCCCATACCCCACTGCCTATGTTTAATAAAAACATTCCACCCAGAAACCTTTGGTATAATTAGGTTTTTAAAATCCCTCATAGCATGACCTAAGTGGCATTTTATAATCTCTTTGACCACATTGTCTTTGTTCATTTCTGTGACCTCAGGAGTCACCCAGTGGAAGTATCGAGTAAATAGTTCGATATATTGACATCTAAGACAAATACAATTGGGTTCCAATGTTATACTTAATCTTCAATTATAATAATTATTTGGCTTAGTTGTCTAACACTTCTCATCCATTTCTGTTTCTGTCTTTCTTAACTCATGGACAACTATGAACAAAAATAAAATTTTAAGGTAAATCACTTTTAGTAGACCTCTAGACTACTCCTGTAGATGAAACCAAATGGTATTATGCCACCAAATGAAAGGCATTTCTGAGCATCTCTAGTAGGAAGTATACCTTTTGGAATTTGATATTAACTGCCATGTTAAACTGTCTGTTGCGATATACTATTTCCTCTTCAATTCAGTTCTTCAGTGTCAAGGATTGCCTTTTATAAATGATTTTTAAGCACTGTAGCATGTATAATAATACCATATAAATAATATATGAAAAATATTCAATAATTATTTTATGTATTAATTATATTTTAATATTATATCTGAATTCTATAATATCAACAATTTTCATATCATTTTTACAGGCTTTCACAACTACCTTTATTGTAACTTTTCATGGTATGTAATGTATACTTTTAAATATAATACCATGTAAGAAAATAGCCCTTGAATAGAAAGGCTTTCACAAGTTTTTCCTTGAGATATTAATAGGAAAAGATAGAGAGCATTCTTTGAAACCCCCAAATTAGTGTGAATTCTAGTCAGACTTAATAAATTGTAGATATTTAGGTGATTCTGCCACCTTCTAATTTGAAAAATGGATAAGTGTGGGAATAAAGGAATAAGCAGGATAATTGAGATGACTCATAGGATTCTATATAATCTTGTTGAAGATTTTTAGGATATCAATTTTCTTTTGAATTCCTTTTAAATTACAAGAAACCACTGGGATTCATGACAATGAGAGAAGAAATAGATGTCTGCTGGTTGAAATAAAAGGTGTCATTATATAAATCAATTCCATAAATAAATAATGATATAAATAAACATGTTTTCTAAATGTTATTCTCATAGTATTCCATGTAGGTAGCATACACTTTTACTTCTATTATAAAATTTAAAGTTCAATATATAATTAAATAATTGTACTATATTTAGAAATCATTTGGGTCCAGACTTGAGCCTCTATATCTAGATCAAATATACTTAAGAACATACTGATCAGCGATCCCAAATGCTAAAGCTGATCTGACCACAGGCAGAATTAGGACCCTATAGTCCAGTGAATGTGTACTGACTCTCAGGCAATTTTGTATTAGCAGTTAGTAGTTACTTTTGCCATATGCAGGAAGGCCTTGACATTTTAGGTACTGACATTTCCTTTGATGTTTTCATAATATGTATTTCAAAACCAAAACAAAGTGCTGTTTTACAGTGCAAAAAGTAACAGTAGATATTCATGTCTACTCAAGAGTAGATACAGAGCATTAGAAACTTGTTCTTCTGTATTGATTCCTATACAGTACCATTCAAACTCTGTCTTTATGGGAAGTCCAAAAATAGTAAGGTGTGCAAGTCTCTATTCATGTCATCAAGGCTCCGAATGAGAGAGAAGAACAAGAGGTTCCCTTTATTAATCATAATGTGGTGCTATTTCCAGCCTGAAACATTGAGTTATACACCACAATAGTTAATTTAATGGAATAGGAATTTTGGTTTTTAGATTCCATTACCTTAATGTATAAATATGGTTAAAATTGAACTCTTTTTTTGTTGCTGTTTTTCAATTTCACAGATGTCCCTGCTTAAAAATGTAGTGTAATTTTCCTTCTACTAATTCTCTTTATACAATTTGAGGATAAAAATAAAGTAAAATTTAATATTTTTTGCTAAGTATTGTGCTATTAATACTTCAGGTAAATATACCTTCTAGATATTAAATATAAAATAACAAGTTGAAGGTATCTGTAATATACTAGACTGTTGCCAGAGAAAATGAGTTCTTGCTGTGTTCGGAGAAAATAATTTCAAAGGGCACATGCCTGGGAGAAGTTTAAGTGTAATGGCAAGATTTATTGGGGTTAAAAGAAATATGTCCTTAGGGAGGTAGAAAGCGGGCAGTGTCTATTAGCAAGTGCCCTGACATTCTTGTTAATCCTCCGTATATTTTTTTGACCTTCCAGGGTTCCATGCCCTTGTCCTATTCAATTCTTTGCTCAGATTTTCCCAGGCTGGGCTCCTCCCCCTGTATAGTCATCATTTTGTCTCCTACTGCACATGCCTCAAAGTTCTGCTTTGTCATCCGGCTTCTACTCCACGTGCCCTAGCAAAGGAATTTCCCCTGTTGTTTTAGCCCTCCCTCCAGTAATCCCGTAATCCCGGCTAACAGGCCAGTTGACCCCCAGGAGCTGGGAAAGCCAGCCCTTCCTCCCTAGTCCAGAAACGAGGGACGTTAATTCCCTTGGCAGGGCAATGCAGCTATCCCCTGGGGTGGTTGTGAAGCTGTCCATTCCTAGGTAACCAGGCTTAATGTCTGATTCCATTTGCTCCCTTCCTTTATTAATAACTAACTTACTAACTAACTACTTATGCTAACACACCAAGAGATCCTAAATTTTATCAGAAGATAATTCAAGATAGCAAAGTATTAAAACATACACCTGGGCCCCCAACTTTAATCTGTCTGTTTCTCCAAAAATCAAATGGAGAACTTAATTATAGGAACTCATAAATTGAACCACATCTTTATAAAAATGCAGCTTAAGAATTAGGCACCTGGGTACCTGGAACTCAAGCTGCCTTTAAGCACTAGAATCAATACTTAAATTGCTTTTAAAAGTGAATAGAAAATGAGGCCTGGGCATGATTTTTATCTTGCCAGGAACCTTCTGCTATTGAATTATACAGTCACTATTGAATTATACAGTCACTTGATATTAAACTAGACATACTCAAGAGAAATCTTGTATAGGTGTTATTAAAATAATATAACCTGGGTGTTTGGTTCAATGTGTTTATTTGATAATTTTCTAAAACTTACATTGTCCTGTGCATTATTCAAAAGTTGGTTATTGCAAATACATTTATAATTGTCTCAATGTATCTATATAATGGCAAACTTAAATTGGAAAGAATAGATTAATTTAAATTGATGAAGGACATGTATTTATTTATTTTAATATCCACTATATAAGGCTTCAAGCTTGACTGAATTTTGAGGGGGTTTTATTCAAGTGAATGAATATTGGGCCATAAAAGGTAATTCCAAAGAATATACTTTGTACTTTTAATTAGTTGTCTGTATTTATATATAGGTAGTCTGTGCATACTTTTTTGTTGTTGTAGTTATTTAATTTTTTTACTACTATTTTAAGAACACATTCAAATTTAAAGAGGCAGAGCAGTGGCCTAATGGAAAAACAAGTAGAAAGAGTAAATTGTTTCCCTGACTGCTATGTTTATAACAGGTCAAAATAAAGAAGACCCTCCTCTTTTTAACTTATAGGCCTAAGGATTTCTTCCACTGCCCTCAGTGTGTGAAAAAAAAATAATTCCTAAATCACACTGCAAATATCACCAGTCTAACATGGAACCATCTTCTTCCTCTTACTCAGGAGAGCAGGAACTATGAGTGATGATATTTCATGTCAGTGGTCAAGGCCAAAGAAGTCAAGGTTTAGAATTGTCTCCAGAAGTCAGAGAGAAGGTTTAATTTGGGAGAAGTAAATATTAATTAGCAAAGCTATTACCAGAACTACCAAATCAAAATAGCTATATCATGAAAGACAAATCTTAAGATATTTACCCCAAAGTCATAGATAAATTGAAAATAAAATAACTGTAAGTACAGAGACTCCATCTTTCCTATTCTCCACAATGTAAAAGAGCAACTTATAGTCAAGTTGTCCAGGGATTCTTGCCTGGTTTGTCTTAAAGAGGGCAGATTCACCAGATATAACCTGATAAATCTATTTTGAAAAAAAAATCAATGATGCTTTCAGTGTTGTCTTTTTAAAAAAATAATCACAATTACAATATCAATAATAATGGCCAATAGTTGGTTATCTTAGAACAGAAAGGCAGTCACCTTCTGTGTTGGCCCCCCATCTCAATTATTGTCAATAGAAGCAATTATTGTGTAACTTTTGACAAATCATTCACCTTTATGTTAAAACTCAAATAATTCATCTAGGTATATCCCCAAATATCTTGTGGATAACTGACTGGCAGCACTTGATCACAGGTTATGGTTGTTGAGGAAAAGTTACAAAAATAGATTTGGAAAAAATGCCCCAGACAGGGAATGAAATTTAAAAACCTATATTGAAAATTACGGTGCAAATCTAGATACCAAAAATCCATATATAGATTCCAGAGTAAAAAATAGATGAAGTTAAAAATTAGGAAACATTTAGTACTTAAGATGAAGAAAAATAACAATGGGTATAGGCATAAGTTGTAGAGAGAGGAAATAAAAACTTAGGGCAACTTCTTACTAGCTAGAGTGTACAAATGTCAGTTCATCACCTAAAAATGGGATTTATAATTTCTAATACTGGTTTGATATAAATATTAAATGTAATAGTGTATATAAAGTAAATAACAAAATATCTTAGTATTTTGTTAAGTTAGGGAGTAGAGTAAACTGAGGCAGTAGTGAGAAAAGGAAATTTTTAACTGAGGTACAAAATTCAGGGCTTCAGCATGCTACCAAACAGTTTGACCAGTAATAAATAGACTTTGAAGTATATTTTACTTTTTTTATTCTGTAACTAAAGACAACTCTGTTACTTTCAATATTTCTGCAATATTCTGTAGTATTAGGTACGTTTCTACAAATATAGTGGATGACCAATAAACGGGTTGAATGAATAAATGCATAGAGCACATAATGCATGACAAGCTATAATGAAGCATGGGACTTTAATTGAGATCCTTAGTTCTAGTTCTAGGTAAGT
The DNA here is from genome assembly GCF_054644295.1 of Miniopterus natalensis. Taxonomy (NCBI): domain Eukaryota; kingdom Metazoa; phylum Chordata; class Mammalia; order Chiroptera; family Miniopteridae; genus Miniopterus; species Miniopterus natalensis. The sequence goes on along the minus strand of NC_142082.1, from coordinate 117,043,977 downwards.
CTCTAGACAGCTAAGATCTTGAGCAGATAATTTAACACCTAGAATCAGTATGGTCAATTGGGTAAAACAATCTTTTTTTTTTTTTTTTTTTTTAATATGTTTTTATTGATTTCAGAGAGGAGAAGAAGAGAGGGAGTGAGAGGTAGAAACATCAATGATGAGAGAGAATCATTGATTGCTGCCTCCTGCATGCCCCCTACTGAGGATCAAGCCTGAAACCCTGGGCCATGTGCCCTGCCTGGGAATCCAACCATGATTTCCTTGTTCATGAGTTGATGCTCAACCACTGAGCCACGCCTGCTGGGCTAAAATAATCTTTAGAATGTAGCAGATTTGATTTTTCCAAGTCATAAACAAAAATTATTTTTAATTTTAACTTTTTTTTTTCTTAACTCTGCACATATTCCCTCAAATTACTAATGGTTTAGGTTCCAAGTGCCAGTATTGACAGTGAATCCTCATGGCATCATTAGATGTGCTGTTTAAATAAGATAAAATTACTACTAACACATATAAAACATAATTTTAAAAAGTAACCAAAGTACGACCAAAAGATGTGAATTCTTAAAGCAAACATAAATGGTATTATATTACTATATCATGTATTGCCCCCTTCCAAAAAGAAACTTGAGGAAGAATAAGGTGGTAAATGGGAGATATTAAAAAAACAACAACAAAACCCCAGCATTAATCATCAGTCTCTGTATAATCTGTCACTGTTTGGCTGAACACAATGATAATCTATCTGGCAGTATTTTACACTTCACATTTCATGTTGTGATTGGTGAACTTGGTCATTTTAAGAAAGACTCAACATGTTTACAAAATAATTAGAAAATAGGACTTTAAAAATCTCAAGCCATAGTTTACAGCTTCATATAACTTGATTTTTTGATATTCATTTATTCAACAAATAGTTATTGAGCACCTACATGTTCTAGTGAGAATGAGACAGACCTGGACTCTGTAGCCTTCATTTGAGTAAGTGATATAAACAGGAAAACACTAAACAAACACAATGAATACTAACAAATTCCAAATAATGATGAGTATAATCCAAAACATTAGAACAAAATAATGTACTCAGTATAACTAACTGGCTACATATACTTACCATGTAAAGAATAGATGACAGAGTAAGTGGCAGAACAGAAGCAATGCTAGCTACTAAAGGCTTTTGCACTGTTCAGTTTCAGAAAGATTTAGGTTAATAAAAATGGAGAAAATAAAAATATTGGTCATATGTTTGGAGATACTGACAGGGCCTGCTCATATTTTAATAAGGGAACTTATAAAAAGGGAAACCAGGATAAACTATAGATATTTGGCTTGAGCTTATGGGTCAACAGTTTCAATTACAGAGATGGGAAAGACAGAGGGAGGGGGATTTGAAGGAGAAAAATAAGAGTTTTCTTGGGCAAAGTGCATTAAAGATTGATAGTTCTCTTATATGTCCAATAGAGAAGTAAAAATATAGTTGGAGTTCTAAAGAAAGTTCAGAAACAGAGATGCAGATTTTGGAGTAGCCTGTGTATCTTAATAGCTCTGTTAATATTGACCCTCAAGGCTTTGCAGTACTCCTTGGTTTTGGTTTTCAGAACATGAAACTTCCTTGATTTTACATTTTAAAACTTTGAATTCCAAAGACATTTCCACCACTTTCATTGGCTCTGTATCATTAAACCTCAGGAAATTTACAGAACCTTTCCAATACCTAAACTATAATATAAAAAAAATGGTTTCATGCACCAATTAAACAAAAGGACATTTGTGCCTGACTCATGGGGCTCTCTCCACTCTGGAATTTTAGTTATTTATCTGTAAAGAATAAAACTTGGTAGTGTTTTCAACTGTTTAAAATAATTTTAAGAACTCTTGTAGGGAAAAAATGAACAAACAAAATAAACTGCCTTAAGTGGACCCCAGGAAACAGAAGTAAAGCAGAGATGTTCTGTTTAAAGGAGACTTGTAGAGTTCAGACTTTTGAGTAAACACTATGCCCCTCTTTGGTACTAAGAACTGTCCAATAGGGTTCTGTCTATATCCCATAGGATTAGATTTATTTAGATTGTATCTAAGGCCCCCCTCTAGGACTAACTTATGATTTTATTAAGTTATTGCCTCAGGATGGAAATATCTCTTGTGGATTCTGCTGGGACTAAATTAGTCTTAGACTCTTGCCAATTCCAGAATGTGCAGGTGGTAACCTACACAAGTGGGAATACCTGGATAGGCAGAGGTTAGAGGTGAAGACAGAATCTGACAGTCAGAAATGTTCTGTGTAGTGCAGAGCAGTAGCTCTGTGATTTGAAACACATGGTCTACACAATCCACAAAATCCACAGACTACAGAAACTACACACTGATAATTGAGATTTTACAGTGTGGCAATATGCATCTCTTCTTTTTCTTTTAGAATCAAGGGCAAGAGTGCTAATCTACATTAGTATTTTTCCAAATAACAGAAATTAACCACTGATACTTTTTATCATTAAACTTTTTGATTATACAAAATGAATTATAATGGATAAATGCATTATCTTCCCCACTTTGAAAAAGTACACATGGAATGTATTTTAGCAGCATTTCCTTTATGAATCTCAAGTTATCGCTATAAGCAATAGTGTTTATGTTGTGCTCTAGACAGAGAAGAAACTCTAGATGTTGAGGTTTCAGAGAACTGATTAATCTAGCATATCATTGTTTTATCAACAGTAACAGCCTCATGCAGGTTTGAATTGTTTATGTCTATTCTACTTAACAAATACCCTTAGGAATTATTCAGATGTAGGTACTATTTTTTAACCCTGTCTTGAATACTTTGCTGAAGTAAAAGATTATCATTTCAAAGGCTATTTTGGTCAAAGTGGTGATTATTCTACCAACGCATTATGTAAAATCTGTTGAGAATCTACTCAATGCCAGGTATTGGTCTAGGCACTTGAGACTGATCAGTAAATTAAACAAAGATCTTTGCCTTATATTCTAGAAGTGAAGAGAGGCAAAAACAAACAAACAAACAAAAAACAAGTAAAAAATACCTAAAAATAAATGAAATATCAAGGATGTTAAAACTGCAATATGCTATTTTTTTTTTTAAATGAAAAAGAATGGATAATGATAGAGATTGGGAGTACTGGGTGTGAGAGATGATGGAACAAGAGAGCAGGTTGCAATACAAGATGTACCTTATTAACAAGGTGACATGGAGCCAGTATTTAAAAGGAGTGAGGTAACTAGTCATGCAGACATCAGAGAAGAGCCTTCCGGGCAGCAGGGAATTAGCAAAAGCCCAGTTGTGGGAGCATTCCTGGAACAGCACAGAGGTGAGTGTGACTGGAATGAATACTGTCAGGGGAATAACAGAAAATGAGGTCACAGAGAGGACAGAGGACAGATCATGCAAAACGTTATAAGCCATTGTAAGAATTTAGGTTTTTATTCAGCTTGTTATACTCTTGTTAGAGTTTGGCATAAACTCCAAACAGCACCTTTTTCTACCAGAGGTGCCTCTGCTCCATAAATCCTGCCAAGTAATATGACCCAAGTGGCAGGATTACCTTGACCTGTTGCAGAAATCTTTTATGTTATGGAACACTCTCAAACACCACAGCTTTTCTTATCACTCAGTGAATAGTTGGAGAAATATTATCAAGTACAAATAGGTTGCTTTCAGAACTCAAAGTTGCCTATCTGGTGGTGTGCTTTATCCTTAAGTGCTAGCAGATGTGAGATGCAATGATATATCCTTTAGGTTGGAGGTAATGTTCCCAGCAGCCTGAAAATCAATAAATTCCCTAGTGTTCCACTGATATAGCAGGCCTCTGAATCTTAGTAGTTTTTATCTCCCTTCCTTTGGAGTACATGTATTTTATTAAGGTTTTCAATTTATTTGCCATTTCTTGCTCATTAAATCCTATCGGCATCCTAGCATTCATAAAATGGAGATTGGGCCAATGTAAAATTCTACAGAATGTCCAGGTGGTTTAGGTCTCTTTGAACTATATTACAAGAGGGTAGAAAGGTTAGCCATAGCCCGGGGCAAGACTGTAAATGTTACTATAGTTTTAATCCCAAGTGATTGTGGACTGCTTCTGATTCTCCTTCTTGAGAGATGAAAAAGAAAGTATTTGCCAAATCAATGACCTTATACTGTGTACCTGAATCTTTGTTCATTTTTTTCTGTATCTCCATAGAAGCTTTGATTGGGGTGATTACTGGTTAAGCTTGTGGAAGTCCACTGGAGTTTGCTATTTTTCACCTTCATTTTATAGGAGGGGACTGGCAAAAAAAAAAAAAAGGGAACATGATAGTTCCATTGACTTTACATTGAGTCACCTTCCTTCAAAATCACAATTATTTGTCCTTTCTTTTTGTTATAATACTATAATGATGTATTTGTTGGCTACCAATCTACCTAGCCTTATGTTCTATTAACTGTCTCCATAGTTCTCTGGCCTGGCCTGCCTGCTGCCTTAAAACTTTTTAGTCTTTATCATCATTGTGCCTGTCTTCCTCTGAAGGCCATGTATTACCACTTGGCTTCTATCAGTTCAAGAGCCTATCATGACATTGCGATCAATGAGCCCAGTTCACTAATAGCATCTTTCCCAGAGATGCGATTTTTACAGGGGTGAGCCTTATTGCTTTGGAAAATAGTATATTTTAGGACTTTCCATCTAATATACTTGGCTGAAATTTCCTGGTGTAATATAGAATCTACACTATAACATGCATACTTCTCTAAGGCATTTGGTTCTTTTCGCTACCACCTGCCACAGCTATTCTGGCATTTCTTCCTCATTTGAGGTTGGCCATCATTTTCAGCAAGCTTTCAGCTTCCAAACCCCACACTTGCAGCAGCGTATTACTTTCACTTTCCTTGCCACAGAATGAAATACTGAATAGTGAGTGTTCCCATATTGATAAACTCTACTTTGTCCAACTTTATGTTCTTTTCCCCCTTAGTCCATCTATTTCAGAATCTATTCCCGAAAATAAGCAGCAAGCCTCTGCTTGCTACACAGGCTGACTAGGTCTTCCACTTATATACTCCTTCTAGGTATAATCCTTTCACCAAGGAAACCTCGGCACTCCCTGGGTTATGTTGTGACATGACCATAGTCATTGGTCTAGTGACCAGGAAGGGAGGAAGGGGTATATTCTCAGGGGTGCATGTGTTGTCTTGCAAGGAAGAGATTTCTTCTGCATCACCTTTAAATAAGAGCTGGGAACTGGGTCACATCTGCAGATTTTCCCTTGAACTCTGCTACCATTATAATTACATTCTCTGCCTCATCCTCAGCTTCATCCGCCCTTTAGCTCAAGGAGAGGATCCTTTATACACTGCCAAGAAAGCCCTTTAGTTGACACATTTCTTCTTTAGTTACTGATTAATTACCCTTGGCCCTTCATTGCTTTTCTCTAATGCATTCATTGTCTTTTATAATTAGTATTTTCTCTAACCTCACAAATGCTTGATGTGTTGTATATAAGACTCTATTCATTATACTAAGATACTTATACATCTGTAAAATGTATAACAATAGCACTACTAGAGTTTGCCAGAGGCTGTCAGTGCTCTCTACCACCAGCGATGATAGCATTTTCATGCCAGTCAGCCAGTTGGTGATTCAGCTCAAAATTCCCAATTTAAAGTTTGCTTTCAAGGATGACATTTAGGTTCAACTCCCTTCAGTCAAAATCTCCAGGAAACAGAATCTGAATGGAGATTTCACTCTGGTGGTTTATTGTGGGAGGCAAAGTACTATAAGAAAAAAGGGAATAGAATGGAAATAGAAGTTGAAATGTGACTCAGTTACAATGGAGGCCTTGATGCCACTAGGAACTCTGGAACTCAGATGGACTCTCCAAGTTGTCCAGATTTCAAGTAAGAGGGTTGGGCCTTTGTACCCTTGCAAGGAATATTCACTGAATATAAACCACTTCTGGAGATGGGGTGTGATCTTGGCACCTCAGCTGCTGTCCATTCGAATCAGGAAATTCTAGAAGGACTCAGCTGTGATGTCTAAGGAGCCAGCACTCCTGGCATTTGTGGGAATGACTGCCTCAGTGCTTCTATGGGATGTTGGCAGCAAGTACAGCATCTAGTACATCAACAGAGATGCTGAAACCTGTGGGTAAGAATGATTTGGGGAGAAGATAAAATTTAGTTTTAGATGTACCCTGTAAAAAAGGTCTATTTGACATTGAAATGAAGATTTGATTAGGCAGTTTGATACGAGTCTATGGTTTGGTAGAGAAGTCAGGCTAAAAATAAATGATATTTTCATGCATGTGCTTCTAAGGCTGCAGGGTTTATATTAATAACTTCTTAAACTTTCAAAATGTATACTGTTGTGCACCTGGTATTTATTTAATGTCAGTCTCTCACATTAGAATAAAAACTCCACAAGTTTTTGGTCCACTATCATATTCCTAGTATCTAGCACATAGTGGAAGCTCAATAAAATTTTGCTGGTTATCTGTCCAGAGTATGCCTTTGCTTCTACTCAGAAAATTAATTAATTAAAATATATAAGAATGTAATGTTTTGATTGATTTTAAAAAAATTATCATTGCATATAAAAGGGTTGCTTTTTAAAAACTACTTTAGAATTCAGACCTTTCACAGAGATTTGGGAGTTTTGGCTTATAGTTAACCAAGAAATTGATATAGCTTTATATATTTTTTAAGCTACTTTCTATATAATTCAGCATTTTCTACATTACAAACTTAAAAATTATAGTAAATTAATCTATGCATAGTAAGCATTTTGAAAAAAGTTGCAATGATCCTTACTAATTAGAAAAGGCTACTGATGTGCTATAGTGATTCTGGAAAAAGGATATGAAACTTTCATTATTTTTGGCAATCATTTATTGAAAAACATAAGCAAGCCTTTTTCAACTATAGTTCATCTGTTTTTGGAGAAGAAATTCTATCAAATTCCATGACTTCACACACTTAAATTTATTATTTTCAGAGTTAGGATAACTCACTGTTCTTTATAAAACTTAAAAATGGAATTTTGATTAAGTTAATATTAAGAAACTGCATTACTTTTAAAGATATGTAATATAAAAAAGTATAACATGCTTATCATTGCTCTCTTCAAAGTTGTTAATTTCCCATTTATGAAGGGCCCTTCTGAATTAGAGCTCATCCTCCTCTATCAATGACTTGATAAGAAAACAAACTATAAAAAATAAAATCTGCGTGTATTATCAAATTGCTAATCATTACCGTAAAAATGTGAGTGCTTATGAAATCAGTAGATGTGACTGTTCATTAGGTTGCAATGATATTGCCGATATGATAACTATGAAAACCTTGATATTGACTTATTTAAAATGTTACTTTAGAATGAAAAATGCACACAATAATTTTATTTTTAAAAAATCTTATTGAATGTATCGGGGTGATACCATTTAATAAAATTATAAAGGTTTCAGTGTAAAATTGTATACATCTGTATATTGTATTGTGTTTACTCCACAAAGTCAAGCTTCCTTCCATCACCATTTATACCCCCATACACTCTTCTACCTCTCCCCACCCCCTTTTCCCTCTGGCAGTCACCATACTGCTATTGTCTGTGCCTGTGAGGTGGTGGTTGTTGTTGTTGTTGCTGCTTTTGCTTAATCTCTGTACTTTTTTCACCCAGGCCCCTAACACCCCACCCTTTTAACAGCTGTTTGCCTGTTTTTTATACCTATGAGTTTGTTTCTATTTAGTTTATTTAGTGGATTAGATCCCACATATAAGTGAAATCATATGGTATTTGTCTTTCTCTGACTGGCTCATTTCACTTAGCATGATATGCTCAAGGTCCATCCATGCTGTTGCAAAAGGTAAGATTTCCTTCTTTTTTACAGCCTAGCAGTATTCCATTATGTAAGCACTTGGGCTGTTTCCAAATATTGGCTATTGTAAATAATGCTACAATGAACATAGTGGTGTATACTTTCAAATCAGTGCTTCTATTTTTTATTGTTATATTCCTAGAAGTGAAATTGCAGTTACATTTTTAATTTTTTGAGTAAACTCCATACTGTTTTTCATAGTGGCTGCACCAATCTGCATTCCCACCAATAGTGCACGAAGGTTCCCTTTTTTCCGCATCCTCGCCAACACTTGTGCCTTGTTGATTTATTGATGGAGCCATTCTGACAGGTGTGAGGTGATATTTCATTGTGCTTTTAATTTGCATTTCTCTGATGATTAGTGACCTTGAGCATTTTTTCATGTCTATTGGCCATATGTATGTCCTCTATGAAGAAATGTTTATTGAAGTCCTTTACCATTTTTTAAATTGGATTATTTGGTTTTTGGTTTTGAGTTGTATAAATTCTTTATAAATTTTGGATTTTAACCTTTTATCAGATGTATCATTGGAGAGTATGTTTTCCCATTCAGTGTGCTGTCTTTTCATTTTGTTGATGGTTTCCTTTGCTGTGCAAAAGCTTTTTAGTTTGATGTATCCTATTTGTTTATTTTTTCTTTTGTTTCTCTTGCCTGAAGAGATAGATTATCTTCTACTACCTATAACTAGGTAATCTCTAGGAAAATTCAACAAGTACAACATCCAGTACAGTAGCAGAGATCTTTACATCAGAATAATTAAACAGATATTGTCTATTCTTCTACGGGTTTTGGTCTATTTTGTAATCCCAGACCTAGGACTGTGGTCCACCATGTAACAAGAGCTACCTTTGGAGATGGACCCTAAAGATATCTCCATTCTTTGTGACTTGGTGTAGCCAAGAGTATGTTATTTCAGCTTGTGAATTGGCTCATCTAAATGTATGTAATTCTTTCTGAAGTTTAAGTCAGATTCTTTGCCACCCTACCAGATGGAAGTGATACATCAAAATTCTCTTTATCTTTACAAAAAGTTTAGTGATCTTTGAAATTGAGCTTTACTTTCCTTCTTTCCTTGACCTTTTTTACTAATCTTCATTGGCCAACCCTAACCATAAGCTATAGGCTAAAAGAGTTCATTAATGAGGATCAAATAGGTCAGACCCCTGAGACATACAGCAGAGTGGAAAATAGGGAATACTCATACAGGTTTGTAAAACTACACATACAAGTCTGATGTTTAGTAGTAACTTGTACTCTTAAGACTTTGCCCAAGGCTAATACACAAAATATGTACATTTAGAAGATAAGAAAAGTAAAAATGTAAGAGTTCTGAGAGAACATTCACAAGGACACCAAAGTTTAAAAGATAAGCAGAATATATTTTTCTCACTATTTGTCCCCGTAGTAAGCCTTTTCTTTCTGACCCATCTTCTATTCCTTGTCTTTCTGTAGCCCTCAGAGATAATTTAGGGATGTACAAAGGATACATGGCATTACTAATTGTATTATATGCTTCAATATAATTATGTACAATAAGAAAGAGGCCATTTTATTTTGTGAATAATTATTTCCTCATAATATTAAAGACAATTTATAATAGCAAATTCAGTAGAAGCAATGTTTAAATGAATTGAGGCATAAATACTCCCATAAGAATTAGAAGACATGAATCTAAGTTATTATTTCAAGAAATGTGGTGGTAAATGGATGATATCATGAGAGAAAAACAGCGGGCAAAAGAGCACTCTACCTTAGGATGTAAAAGAATATATATTTCTAAACTGATGCAAACTAATAATAGAATAAGAAAAGAAATAAGAAAGAAATTGAAGAAGAGTGATGAGAGTTTCTAGAGGAGATACATTGGGGAACAGGAACAAAGGAGGAGATGAGATGACAAGAGAGTCAGCTCTTCATTAAACAATTGGAATCTATTTTCTTCAATAACAAAAGGTTTAATGATGTATCACAAAATATTAAAGTTAAGGGAAAGACTGTTGGAAATCTCATCATAATTTATACCTAAGATGTCAGTAATGTAGCAAGTGTGGTCATGTGGATAACTATGAGCTCCATGCAAGAGAATTTTAATTAAGTGTCTTTTGTCACAAGAAACAGAGATTCCCTCGAATTATTTTACATATGAGAAAAATTATGGAGCTGCACAGGGGACAAAGTCATGACTCATGTAAAACATAAAAAGACAATCAGGCTTTGGAGGAGCAAAAATGTAATAGGCCCAGAACTTTCCAGTAATAAAAACATTGGGTTACTCAGAACTCAAGGCTGCAGGCTGTAGATAGGCATTTTTGTTCTGTGCCATCAACATAACCACTATTCTCTTTGTATTTATCTTCTTTCTCCACTATAAACTGGATATTTGTTTTCACACTATCAGTTGAAAATATTCTGACTAGCTTTGTTAAAAATCATTGTCCGAAATTGGGGAACACTTTGCATTAAACTACTGAAAACATAGCTTGTTTGTCCTCTGATCAAGTGCTCATCTGTGATTTAATTAGTTGCCCAGAGAACCCGGTGTCATGGAACATTGCTTTCTGCAGCTACTTTCAGCAGGATATGTGATGTGTAGTTAATTTCATAGAAGTGGGAGGTAGGCACCAGTGTTAATACAACTAGCATGAAGATACTAATATTGCAGATGAAACAAATTCTCAAAAATAACCAGAGCTAGTGCCAGTCACTAAAAAGACTTTTCTAAATTGCCCAAATTTCTAGGCTCAAAGATGAGGACAATCCTTACGAGTAGAGAAGCAATCTTTATCAATGTTAGTATCCTTTATCTTTCAAGAGATAAATGATATATATCTGGACTAAATAGAATTCCTTCCTGCAAAATAGAATAATATTGGGTACCATAACCTTAAATATTGACTTAAGATATCAATATTTAATCTCAAAGATCTGCCTTTAATACTATCTTCTCACCCCTTAATTTGCACCCAGAAAGAGTCCTATGAAAAATGAAAGCAAAGATAGTTGATCCTTCTGAATCACCATTAAAAAATGCTTTATTTTACTGATATTTATTGAGAGGTAGCTATTGGATGACGTGATTTAGGCACTGGGGATACTGTTATAAATAAAAGGTAGTATATTTCTTAGTATTCTTGTATTTCTCTATTTCCTGACATAGAGAACCAGTGCATAATCCCACTTATATGTGAAATCTATACAGATAATGATCATAGGGTTGTACACTTGAAATCTATATAATCTTATTAAACAATATAACCCCAATAAATTTTATTTAGAAATATAAATAAATAAAATAGTTTCACAGTCATAGAAGCAGCACACAGAAGGTGGTTACAGACATTTGGGAGTGTGAAAAATGGGGAAATAATGGTCAAGGGATGAACAGTTTCAGTGATGCAAGATGAATAGATTTGGAGATCTAATGTTCAGCAATGCAACTATAATTAATAATTCTGAATTGTGTACTTGAACTTTGCTAAGAGGCTAGAACTTGTGTTCTCTCTCACATACACACATATATACACACAAAATAACTGTGAGATGATGGATATGTTAACCAGCTTGAATGTGGTGATCACTTCACAATGTATACATATTCTAAAATGTCAAGTTGTATACCTTCAATGTATACAATTTATATAGGTTGTCCCAAAAAATTTATACACACTTTGAATGATTATAAAGTCAGTGTTTATTAACATACTGTTCATTTTCAAAATTTAAAAGAGTCTACAGAAATGAATAATGAAAACTGACAAAACAGGCAGTTTTGTCAATGCCTATTTTCAAATTGATGACCATTCTGGTCCAGGCACTGCTGATAACTGGAAGCAGTGGAACTGCAAACATCAAGAATCATTTCATTCAATATTTGTGCATCCTCAGTTTGTCAGCTGTTGCCAGTTTTGTACCATAAACTGTATCTTTTATGTATCCCCATAAAAAAGTCTAGTGGATAAATTTTCTTTGTTCACAGTTTAGTCTGGCTTCACCTATTATTTCAAATCAGTTAAACCTGAAAAAGAGTGAAGTTACCTCTTAAAGTGTATATACATTTTCTGAAGGTACCCCGTGTCCCAAAAAATGTATACACACTTTGAATAATTATAAAGGCAGTGTTTGTACTTCAGCTGTGTTTTAAAACTTCAGTAGCATTTTAGGATGAATTTCCTTTGTTTGAAGCTTAGTCTGGCTGATAAGAAAGAAACATCAGTTGAGCTATCATCTGTTAAAATGTGTATTCATGTTTTCAGAACACCCTGTATTTGTCAAATATACCCAATAAAGCTGAAAAAAATATCCAAAAGAATAAATACATAGCATTAGAGTTCTAGAAAGGTTCTAAACACAGAGCTTCCATTGTCTTCTTCCTGTACAATCATGGATGCCTTACTCTTATTGATGTGTGATAAAACAGTGTACTGTCAACTAGGAAAGTTTACCCAAGCCTTGGTGCTCAGATTTTTTTACTGGGGCTTGATCACCCTCTGGCTGTCTTTAGTGCTTCCAGGAGTTTGGCTAATACATTTAGTTCCCAGATTCTGGAGGAAAAACTGATACTGCATGACACGAAGTTCCTATTATAAATCATGTTGTTAGACTGTTTGATAGCCAAAGATCTAACGCAATCAAAGCTGTTCCTAACAGACCTGAAATCTAAGGGTCTAGGCCTTACCTCCCAGTGGAAGGCAAAGACCAGAGTTCTGTTTTTCAATACACAAACAAAACAGGAATAAACTGCTAGTATATGTTACAACTTGGTTATATCTCAAAACATTTTATTGAGTGAAAATAACCAGGGAAAAAAGAATAGCTACTGTATAATTTCATTTATATGAACTTCAAAAACAGGCAAATCTAATTTTTGGTGATAGAACTCAGTAGTTACTGATGGGGCTTGAGTTTGACAGAAAAGCAGAAGGATATTTTCATTGGGATGTAAATTATTTATATTTTGTTTTAACAGCTGCTGTCACACGTGTAACATATATACATATATGTACACACAGGTATAAAAATACACATATATTTACCAGTACTTGAATTGTACACTTATCGTTTGTACAGAAAGTTTTCTTTAATAAAAAAATACAGGGTGAGATAAAAGTAGGTTTACAGTTGTGAGTACGTCAAACACAGAGTTTATTTGTGTATTATTATTAATTATTGTATTATCTTCCATATGAATAACTGTAAACCTACTTTTGTCCTATCCTGTGAGTTAGATATATAAGATTATTGCTAAGTTTATATGATGTGACTGTATTGAATATGGAAGAACATTTTTAAATGGTCTAATTTCCCTGAAACCATTTTAAAAAAATGTAAAATTTGTCTGATGCTCCTGGGCTACATTAAAATGTACAATCATGAATAATAGCCAAAGGCTTTATCTGATTGATTTTGAACACTATAATATAGACATGGTCCTTTTCCTTTCCTAGAAGTTTAGTGAGGCAAAAGTAATGGTCCCATTTCTCAACCATCCCCTCCAAAGCATTACTAAATTGGCTTATTAGTATGACATATGCATACTGATTTAAAAATTTCCTCCTAGGTAAAATTGTCTTGTGCAACAAAATTCCACCCCTTTTATAAGTTTTTGTGATAGTTATGAAGAATGCCAAATATAATATTATCTTCAAAATAACTGATATAATAGAAAGTGCATACATTGGTCATATATATATATATATATTTGTTAATCCTCACCTGAGGATATGTTTTTGTATTGATTTTGAGAGAGAGTGGGAGGAAGGGAGGGAGAGGGACAGAGAGGGAGAAACATTGAAGTGAGACACATTCATTGGTTGCCTCCCACACGAGCCTTGACCGGGGGCCAGGGATCAAACTTGCAACACAAGTGCATGCCCTTGATGGGGAATTGAACCCCAGACCCTTCGGTGCATGGGCTGATGATCTACCACTGAGCAACACCAGCCAGGGCTGGTCATGTATTTTATTTATATATTTAAAATGACTTTATATATGGTAATGTGCATATGTTTTGCTATTTTTTTATTATGATAAAAATCCTTTTTATACTACTCAGTTTAATTGGGAAATAGACAACCTTTATTTTTATCATTTATATAACTTTTCTTTCAGTCAACAGGAATAAATTCAGAGAGAGTGCAATACTCTAAAAATAATAATTATGGTAATATCCTTCAGTGTGTTTCACAAAATTGATCAGTCTATCAATCATCTTGTATGTATATTTTATAAAAAATTATAAAGACAATTTATGACATCTCTTTGTACATTAAATAGGTATTTATTTTTATATATAGAAAAATTGGTTTTGTTAAATTCATAGTAAACGTAAATCAGAAGTTTAGGTGAAAGTAGAAAATTGACAGATATCACATAAAGAAGCAAGTGTGATAGACTGTGGAAGTACTGCTAAATATTGCTGGGTATATAAAAAAATATTTTCCTTTATATGATAATCTACACACACACACAAACTAATATAGCAGAGTACCAAATGAAAGAATAACATCTATTATATTAGATCAATTTACATTAATACTGGATATAACATAGAAAATATCAAAATAAAAGGAGTTGTTTAAAATAGAGTAAACACATTGGTCATGCATGAGCCTTTGAGAAAAGTTCTTACTTCAATTTAAAATAATCAGGTCAAACTTTTCTATGAGCTTTTATTTTCATATCTCAAATATATCTCATCTATGGGTAACTGCCAGCTTATGAATATTTATAGAACATTTCCTAGTTTCTCATGCTAGATAAACTCCAAAGAATTTCATGGTCAGAGAGTCTGATTTTGCATGAGCCCCAATTGTATATTTCCTAAAAGTGCAGAGATGTTAAATTGAAGTCACAACAACACTGCTTGTATCTAAAAGTGAACTTGGATTATATGCGATTCAAAAAAGGATTGATTGAGGTGTGGAAGTGTGCTCTTATATAATTATATTTTTATGAAATACTGTATTTCATAGTTGTTATGAAGTATTTCTCTATGGATCTTAAAAAATATAACTTTCCATTTGATGACATTTTTATTAGTGAACATTTTGGGGGATAAAGGAGAGGATCATGATCATGAGCCAGTAAAGTGTGGCTGGAGTAGATTTTTTTCTTTTGTAACTTTCCCTTAGCTGTATCTAGAAACAATCTGGGATTCCATGTAGGCAGACAGACATGGTTAGAGTTTTATTATTATTTTTCCTAAGTTCAGAAATTGGGGTTCTGTATATACATTAAGGATTATTTATGTTCATAAAACATTACATCTTAATGTTTTCCCTTAATTTAAAATCAAACTGAGTTTTTAAGTGATTCTTATAACTTACTTAAAAGTAATGAAAAGATATAAAAAACTATCACTTTTTTTTCTGAAATTTGATATTTTAGGCAACTATTTTAAATAGAATGGCTAAATATACTTAGGTTGATGATATAACAGACATGTGGTGGTAAACTCTGTTTCACAGTTGGAAAATTGTGTAGTCAACACATAGATTGACATTAGATACAAGCATGAATAATTCAGCTCTGTTATCAGACAGGAAGGCTAAGTGTGTGGGTGGATATAAGAGTGAAAGTCTGCCCGGCTGGGCGTGACTCAGCAGTTGAGCGTCGACCTAGGATCCAGGCTATCCGGGTTCGATTCCCAGTCAGGGCACATGCCCGGGTTGTGGGCTCGATCTATGACTCTCTCATCATTGATGTTTCTATCTCTCTCTCTCCCTCTCCTTTCCTCTCTCTGAAATTAGTAAAGATATATTTAAAAAAAAAAAAAAAAAAAGAGTGAAAGTCTGTTGAAAATTGGCTGCTTCTTTTTTCTCAAACAAGTAAGAGGCAGGTCAATAATTGAGCCTTTGTATTGAGAAGGGGTGGTTGGTGATTTCAAGGGAGAGAAGAGATTAAATAGTCACATCGAATATGAGGAAGTGGAAAGTATGGTTGCTGGCTATCATTAAGAATCCACTTAAACTTTGTTGGTTGCGATGACTTTAAAGAGAGTCTAGTCAAGTTAGACTATTCAATCCATTGTATTTTGCTTCAGCCAGTGTAGATATACAAGAGGTAAATATAGCCAGGGTATCATATCAACAGAATAACTGGAGCAGGAGAAATGCAAGCAGGAAAAAGTACAAGCAAAAAGACTATAAAAGTTGATTATGGTATATAAATTAGGTAAGAAGAGGAGAAAAAAAGATAAAATGATTACACAAAGTAAGAATATTCAGGTTATCTATGTGTATTCTGTGTATAATAAATATGTGCATCCAGAAGACCCTCACGACCAGTTCTGCATGCCCTGGCCAGTGTGGCTCAGTGGACAGAGGCTCTGCTATTGCACCAAAGGTCACAGGTTCTATTCCAGGTCAAGGGCATGTACCTGGGTTGTAGGTTCAATCTGGGCAGGGCAGGGCACATGCAGGAGGCAACCAATTGATATGTCTCTCTCACGTCAATGTTTTTCTCTCTCTCCCCTCCCTCACACTCTTCCACTTTTTCTAAAAATCAATGGAAAAAATATCCTCAGGTGAGGATTAACAACAACAAAACAAACACAAAAAAACAAACGAGACAACAGAAAGAAATATGTACACCATGTTGTATTATAAATTGTGATTAGAAAGTGATTTGTGAAGACAAAGCTTCAAGGAACAATCAGCTTGGATAGAGATATCTATTTAGGATCCACTGTCTTTTGCATAGGTGGAGAGAATTGGGTTTTTAATGAAAAAAAAAAAAAAAAAAGAAATCTGAAGTTAGGTCTGTATCCTGGTTGGCAACATGGTGTCCACAGTTTCAGATTCGTAGGAAGGTGATAGATAATAATTTTTACAGTACAGAGTCATTAAATAAATTCATTCATTAGAATGAATCATTGAATAAATCTACCTCTGTAATAGCTAGAGAATTCAACTGATCATTGAGATGAGATTTATTTACTTTTTAATGTAAGTTTCATAAAGCCTCACACTAAATTTTTTTCAGCTGCATATAAGAGATTATATACTGTTTCCTGCAAGCTAATTTATTCTAACAAGAAGTAAGAGAAGCTAAAGGTGATCAAAAAGAGATTTGAAATCAGACTTAACTATTTTTCAGTGTGAGGAGTTTGGCTACCACTTTTGAGTTTGTGTTAGTTTATTTTCTATTAAGTGCCTGCTAGGTTCTAGACACTTGACTAAGATTAGTTATCCCCTAGGTACCATGCTCAACTCACATGGTCCCCATTTTGTGTGTATGTGTGGTGAGAACACTTAAGATCTACTATCTCAGCAAATCTGAAGAGTATAATATAGATTTATTAATTATGCACCATTCTTTACACAATCCCCAGAATATAGTCATCTTACAGTTGAAAGTTTGTAGCCTTTGGCCAACATCTCCCCATTTTCCCCACCCCAAAGTCCCTAATAACCACTATTCTACTATCTGTTTCTATATGTATGACTTTTTGGATTCCACATATAAGTGATTCCATACGGTATTTGACTTTCTCTTCCAAGTATGACATTTGATGCCCAACAAATGAACTGAGCAAAAGACAGAACTTTTTGACACCATCTGTTATATAATGAATTTTAGTGTAAAAATACTTGTTCTTTTGTTTTCAAATAATATTTTAGGGATATCAATACTAATTGATAAAGTTTCCTTTAATGTCCCTAGTTTGCTTTTCAAATTTTCTGTTAACTGTGTAATCAATTCACTGTAATAATATTCTTCCATTTTAAAAATGTTGATATCTGTTTTCCTTGCCTGACTCTGAATGATAGAAATATTTTCTGTTTCACTGTTGTAGACTTATATATATTATATATATTATATATATATATATTATATATATTATATATTATATATTATATATATTATATATACATATACATATACACAAACATATATGTGTGTATAGATATAGATGATGATATAGAT
This sequence comes from Miniopterus natalensis, assembly GCF_054644295.1. Taxonomy (NCBI): domain Eukaryota; kingdom Metazoa; phylum Chordata; class Mammalia; order Chiroptera; family Miniopteridae; genus Miniopterus; species Miniopterus natalensis. The sequence goes on along the minus strand of NC_142082.1, from coordinate 117,026,183 downwards.
ATAGATATAGATATAGATATAGATATAGATATAGATATAGATATAGATATAGATATAGATGATATAGATGTAGATGTAGATGTAGATGTAGATATAGATATAGATATAGATATAGACACACATTCATTTATTCATCCAAGAAACATTTACTAAGCACCTCTTTGGGGTTAGGTTCTGTACAGGGTTTGGGTTATACAACAGTATAACAATGAAAAATGTGAGGCACAGTCTCTGACTTATGAAATTCAGTCTAACAAGTCAACAGATACATAACAGGTAACACAGAAATTCTTGATGTTGGACTGACTGTGAAAGGTTGGGTGTGGAGAAGAGATAGCTCTTGCATTAATCAATAGATATTTGTGCAACTGCTTAGGAAATACGTTGCATAAAGACCAGCTCTTGTGGGGGGAAAAACTGGGATTTGTTTTGTTTTGAATTTTTGGTGTCTTTGAAATATCAAAACATCAAAAGAGGTGCAAAGTAGGCAACTGGAATAGTTGAGCCTAGAGATAAATACTTGGCTGTCATTTGTTGATGACTGAAATTAGAAGCCCTGGGAATGAATGACTTTGCCTTAGAAAAGAGTATATTACAGAGAAGTAAAGGTGAATTTCTAGATTTAAAAATAGTCCAAACTGGGAAATGAGCAATCATAATTTTCCCCAGAACTCCCTTTAAATATTCACATAATTATATTTATATTTATAAGCGAGATTGTTTCTCAAAATTTAACAGCAAAACAACCTTAAAATTCCATCACATAAAATAATTGTTTTAAAAAATGTTATAATTTTCCTTTAGGTTTACGTGTTTATGAAACAAATGTATTAATAATACTCTCCAGATGTTGGGCTCTGAGTAATAACTAAAACTTAAAGATAACTTTCCCACTCAACCACAGCCGTACACCAAAATATACGGAAAAGTATGTGGGGAAAAATTTAACAGATACCACTTTTTTTTTAACTTACCCACACTTATTTATTTATATTACCCCCAAATGCCAGTATATGGATATACATTATATTCACATACAGAGTCATACTTTCACTGACAAATGAAAAATTCCTGCTAATTCTCATAGGAAAACTGTGTATTTGTTCAAATATTCAATTAAAATTCAACTTAAAACCCGATTTAAAGAAAATACTTTTAGAATATCTTTATTCTCCAGGTTTTTAGAGGTATAACTGACAAATAAAAATTATTTAAGTTTAAATGTACAACCTGATATTTTTATTTTATTTATTTATTTTTAGTATATCTTTATTGATTTCAGAGAGAGGAAAGGAGAGGGAGAGAGAGAGAGATAGAAACATCAATGATGAGAAAGTCATTGATCGAGTTCACAACCTGGGCATGTGCCCTGACCAGGAATCGAACCCCGATCGCCTGGATCCTAGGTCAACGCTCAACCTCTGAGCCACGCCCAGCCAGGCCAACCTGATGTTTTTATATGCTTTACATTGTACACAGGTAATACATCTTTTCAGTTTCAATGGCATGACACAAGCCAGCAATCTCAGTGGAATCTCCATAAATAACAAAACCAAAACCAAAAATATTTAGTTCATTTAAAAGTGCAGGTAAGCCCTGGCCAGTATTGCTCAGTTGTTACAGCATCAGCTGGCAAATGAAAGGGTCATGGGTTTGATTCCGATTAAGGGTACATACCTGGGTTGCAAGTTTGATCCCTGCCCTGGTCATGGTGTGTTCAGAAGGCAACCAATCAATGTGTGTCTCTCACATGGATGTCTCTCTCTCTCTCTCTTTCCCACTCTCTCTAAAAAATAAAAAAAAGTTAAATAAATTAATAGACAAAAGAGAATTAACAACAACAACAAAAACAGCTGAAATTTACTCGTTTATCAAAAGAGAGAGCAGTCATATATAGATTAATTATAATCAAACAAAGCCAAGGCAAGTTTTACAGAAAGAAAAACTTAAACAATGGGTTGAGTTTTGTTTTCTCATAAACTAATTGGCTGGAAGCTAACAAAAGGTCAATCTATACTTTTGAACCAGCTGACCACATCACCAGGTAAACTAATTTTACTTATTTATGAATTTTTCTAGGAAATTTTGTAATTTTAGCTGTGTAGTGTACTTGATATCTTGTGTAATGATCACTAGTGGCCTTATAGTATTGGCACCCCCATCTTTATTAAGATAGAACTACATAATTTACCTCTTTATAATTTTATTTATGTTTAAATGTTTTTGTATATTAAAGGTGTTATCACCTTGAAAAATATATATAATATACATGATATATAGTATATATATATATCAAAATGTATTCACTTCAGTGTTCTAAAGGAACTCCAGCATAATTCTGGACATATTTGTTTAAAATATGGAATTTATCATAATAAACAGCCAACATTAATAGTTAACTGCTATTGCAGCTCCTGTGCCTGAAGAATCCTTAAGAGATCATTTGTAAATCATCATATCTAGCAATTAAATAGTTAAAAAATATAAATGGTAAGAATTTTGAAAACTGAAGTCATGGGTTTGTTTCTGGGCTCTCTGTTCTGTTCCATTGATCTATATATCTGTTTTTATACCAATACCATTGTGTTTTTATTATCATGGCCCTTTCATATAGTTTGACATGAGGTAGCATGATTCCTCCAAGTTTATTCTTCTTTCTCAAGATGGCTGTGGCTATTTGGGGTCTTCTGTGGTTCTTAGAAATTTTTTGGAGTATTTGTTCTGCTTCTGTAAAATATATCATTGGTATCTTGATAGAAATTGCATTGACTCTATAGTTTGCTTTAGGTAGTATGTACATTTTAATTATGTTAATTCTTTCTATTCATGAATGTGGTATATGCTTCCACTTATTTGTATCTTCTTCAATTTCTTTCTTCAGTGTCTTATTATTTTAAGGGTACAGGTCTTCTACATCCTTGGTTAAATTTATTCCTAGGTATTTTATTCTTTTTGAAAAAATTGTGAATAGGATTGCTTTCTTAGTTTTCCCTTCTGATAGCTCATTATTGGAGTATAGAAATGCAACTGATTTCTAGATATTTATTTTGTATCCTGCTACTTTACTGAATTCATTGATCAGTTCTAGTAGTTTTTTGGTTGAATTTTTAGGGTTCTCTATAAACAGTATCATGTCACCTGCAAATAATGATAGTGTTACTTTTTTCTTTCAAATTTAGATACCTTTTATTTCTTCTTCTCTGGTGATATTTTATTGAGTGCTAGAGATGGCATAACAAAATTTATGGGACACAGGTTATCTAGAAATTATCCTCTAGAAAGGGCTCACACTTTCTACTTTTAGGAGAAGATGGAATGTGAACTGAACTCTGAATTCAGTCAAAAACAGAGCCTAGTCAAACCAGGGTGCAGTTTGGTATGTCTGTGTTTCCACTTACCACATTTTTAAAGTTGTGGTCCTCCTGAATTTTTACGTAAAAGCCTATGTTTGTTGTTTTCTTGTTTTTTAAACCAGGGTATTTTCCCTATTGGGTCTTTATATATTTTCCATCACAAACGTTGAGTAGTATGTTGTTATTATTATTATTATTATTATTATTATTATTATTATTTAGATTTTTAGCATCCTGCTGCATACACATCAGAATTTGTCAAATGTTTCCTGGGGAAACTATCCATCTGTGTTAGGTGTCTTAACTTCCAGCCATATTGCTCTAGTAGCACCTAACTGATGAGAAATCCCTGGTTTCCCTAACCCACAGCAACAGTCCTCTATCCAGGCATACCCTGTATTCTTGGCCCCTTGTTCATGCCCAGAAGCTGCAAATATTCTTGGAGAAGAAGCAATTACGGGTAATAAGCTTTCCCTTCATGTCTCTCTCTTTTCCAAAATCTTAGCCTTTCTAATCTTCAGTTTCTGTAGTTCTCTGGTACTTTCAAGTAAACTGATTCTTTTTTTGTATGGCTTTTATAGTTGATGTCTATGTGAGCGTTAATCTGTTGCAAATTATTCCAGTCTGATCATAAACAGAAATGCCTCTTACTCTATTAAGATTTATTTCCATATACAAATTATGTGATGCTAGAATGCTTGTTTTTGAAACTTGCATTCATGAATTTTTGCATATGTGACTGAGAAAAGGTAATTTAATCTAATATTTTAATCCTTAATTGTTCAAACAATGAAAATAAATCTAGCTACTGATAGGCTTGTTATGAGGATTAGTTTATACATAGAAAGTGCTTGAAATAGTGGCTGGCTTATTGTAAAACCTCAATACTGTAGCAGCTATCATTATTATTTTTTCATATATATATTTTTTATTGTTCAAAATATTACAAATGTCTCCTTTTCCCCCCCATTTACCCTTCTACTTCTCCCCCACTCTCCTCCCCAGTCCTTCACCACACTATTGTCTGTGTCCTTGTGAAATGCATATAAATTCCTTGGTTAATCTAGTAGCTATTATTATGATTATTGCTTTAATTTTTGTTGTTTAAAATACTGAAGTTAGCATATATCCTTGGCTTCTTTAGAGTAATAAAATTTAGAAAAATGATTCTATTCTACAAACATTTATTAAACAGGTGCCATGTGCAAGGCCTAGCATATTTGCTATGCACTGTGGTGATCGAAGTGAAAGCAAATATTATCTCAGGAAGTATATGCATTAGCAGTATACTTCTGTAAAGAACAGTAAGTTCTATAAGAAAAGCAAAAACAAAGATAAGTTTAGAGGCAGAGCAGAGAAAGCTGCCCTTCCCCACCGGATGCTAGATTAACATATTGGCAGCTCAGAAAATAAGTACAAATAGTCCTACCTGCTTAAGCCACTTAAAGTACTCTTTCTAATAAGTTCCACTTGTGTACAATACAAGTTCTAATTACCAAAATGCTGCCCCTAAGCACAAAATAGGTTCCTGAAATATCTTTGGAATTGGCTCATTGACTACACTGAATGTGCAGCTAAGAAACGATAGAGAAGCTGCCAGGGAAGAACTTGGCTATAAAGCAAATTACATTTTTTTAAAAAGTTTCAGAATTGTTTATTGAGTTCCAGCCTGTTTAAGAGTCTCTTTCTTAATTGTCTTTATCTAATGCAAGTTTCATTAAAATGGATGTGAATATTCAGCATTATTAAAGCAATGACTTTCCTGTCCTTTCCTAATATGCTTAGAGAATTTATATTCTGAATGAATTTGGCTAGTATCCATTTAAATTGAGCTGAAAATATAGGGTGTCCCCCCAAAAAAATATATACACACACTTTGAATAATTATAAAGGCAGTGTTTATTCAAATACATTTCATTTTCAAAATTGCGCTATCAGCTGTTAAAGTGTGTGTACATTATTTTGAACACCCTGTATATAGACTAGTACTCATAATCAATTCAGGTTTTTTCTTTTCTGGTGAACCACAGACCTGAAGAATTTATTGGTAGCTTTTAACAAGAGAGAAGATGATAAGGAGAAGTAGAAAAGAAAGAGTAAATTAAAATAGGTTGAGCCAGAAATCTGTTATGCCTTTAAAATATTATTTTACCTCACTGTAATAAAAAATGTACTGAGCACCTACTCTGTGCCAGAAATGTTAGGAAAGAATAGCTCAGTCAGTGTTAATCTGTAACCGCCAGTCTCGTTATTCTCAAATGCACATGTGAATCAAAAAGTATTAGCAACTCAGTGCTGTAAATGAATATACTGTTAATATGTTTAGTATGTTCCAGGTAATTTAATACAAAGCTTATTTGATATTAATGTAATAGTAGATATTGAATTTAAAAACAAAACTATCTCCATAATTAAACACTGAAATTGCAATAAAAAAACTGGTCTTTATTTCTTGAAATGGTTTTAAACTATCAATAAAGGTCTTATAAAAATCTTAGAAAGAGCCCTGGTCCAGTGGCTCAGTTGGTTGGACCTCCACCCCATACGCTAAAAGGTTGTAGGTTTGATTTGGGGTCAGGGCACATACATAAGTTTCGGGTTCGAGGGTGGGCACGTACAGAAGGCAACCGATAGGTATGTCTCACCTCCATCTCTTTTTCTCTCTCTCCCTTCCTCTCTTTCTAAAATCAATTAAAAAAAAATACTCAGTTGAGGATTTAAAAAGATCTTATAAAGATTATTCTGAAATGTTTTACATATGTTTAAGCAACCTTCAATACATTTTACAATAAAAATATTAAAAATGAATAAATCAAAAACCAAATTTAATCTTCATAACTGCAAGGCATAAAAATCAACAATTCCATACTCAGCGCTATGTGTAAGTTTCAAAGCTCAGATTTAAGGATATATCCTAATACTTGTTCCATGACTCCAGAATCTTAGAACATGTCCTCCCTCCCCACCATCCACTCTGAGAATATAAAGAGGATAAGAGATAAATAAAGTATGTTTTGTGAGTAGGATACCTTTGAGGAAACCAGGGCTGTAAGTCTCTCTTCCATTCCGCTACACTAAGGTAGTATCTACTCTCAAAGATAGTGAAAGTGGGACTTCTGCTAAGCTATTCAGAATACTTAATAAGAGACCCATGTAGTTTGAGGATGCACTGTACTAAAGAATTTTAAGAGGACCAGAGACAGCCTGGAGAATTACTTTAAACTTGGAGCCTTTAGAGTTCCGCTTTGCTAGGATCTATTGGGCTGAACTCCCAGAATTTGGAGCATACAGGTATGCATGACTATTTCTCCTGGAAGATATACTAGTCCCATGTGACTCTGTGGATGGTCTTGGATCCTTTAGGCTGCCTGGAAAGGCACGCTACCAGCAAAAACCTAGATGTGAACTGCTAGAGCCTGAGAAAGGAGCCAAAAAATGAGTACCAGAAGAAAATAAAAGCATTCCAGGGTTAAAAGAATTTCACGATGGAGGGGCCTAGTGGGGAACTTCTGAGGATCACTTGATGATTTTCCGTAAGAAAATCATCTTGAAATACTTACTAGTTTCACAGGGTACAATCCAAACTTAAGATGTTACCAATTTAAATGAGGCCATTTCTCTTTCTTTAGAAAATTTAGAGAAGACACCAACCACGTACACCCTTTTCCTATGGTGAGTTTGCAGCCAAAACCTGGTCCAAGCTACACAAGGAGAGAATATTTAAAGAAAGCTCAGAGGTTTGATTGATACTTTAGATTAAACATTTTTATTACTAATAGAAGACTGTGTTTGTGGTCTGAAGAGCAAATTGAGCAAAAATACAGAAAATATTTCTGTATGGGTGATGGTAATTTCAGGAGTAAGAATGACTAAATTTTTTAATTTTTCCTAGAAGATTGGGAAGACCGATAGACTAGACTGCACTTTAACTAAACATTTCCCCCATAGTGTTTCATCTCTTGGTCTCACTGACACTTGCAGGGGTGGGCCTTGACTTGTGTAAGCCTGCAACAATAACCTTCCCATACCCCACACCTCTATCACAAAGATAAGGAACAGGCAGAGGGCAGGACCTTTCCCAAACCAAGGTATGTGTTCAGGGGAGGCCCATCAGTCGAATATGCAGGACATCTGTTAGATTATGATGGATGAAAAATATTTTCTCTCTCCCTGGATTTGAATGAGAAGGCATCTACCTTCAATATTTGAAAGTCAATTTGGGGGTCATAAGGACAGCAAACACCTGGGAAAAACCAAATATATAGGATGTCCCAAAAATGTATACACACATTTTGAATAATTATAAAGGCAGTGTATATTAAAATACACTTCATTTTCAAAATTGAGGTATCAGCTGTTAAAGTGTGTATACATTTTTGGGGGGACACCCTGCACTCATGAGAGAGAACACAGAAAATTAGGGACATGGACCCAATGGAACTGACCTGCAGTCTGACCTTCTATGGGATTAAATTCCTTTCTTGTTTGGTCCCTTTGAGTTGAGTTTTCTCTGCATCTAAAACACTGTTATATGTTTATATGTTTACATATTATAAAATAATGTTAAAAATGACTTTAGACTATTATACATAGTCGTGATTTCATATTAAAGATTTATATAAAGAAAATTTCATGAATAACTGCTTCATCTTTTTTAATTAAGTTGATTGGGGTGACTGCTTCTTAAGAGGGCAAAATAGCAGTGTGTTTCATATGAGGGCACTGGAATTGTGTTGCTGAATTTTAACATGTAGTATCTGTCATATCCTTAGACAAGTCACTAAACCACTGTTTCCTTTTTGAAAAATGAGAGCAATTTCATCATCTGTATTATTATAAGGATAATGAGACGTACGTGTGGCTGTAGTGACTGACACTTAAGGGATATGCACTCACAAAGACTTTTGGTTAATGGCAATCTTAAAAGAGGTTGTAACATAATTTATTCAGTTACATCCAAAGTTTTAAAATAGTAGTCTTGCAGATATAACAATCATCTTGATCAGATTTTATGATTTTTAACTATACTATCAGTAAGAAATTAATAAACCATACATTTAAGGAATTATTTCTAATAATTCCCAAACTCAGTGTCTCCATTGACTCTGAATGAAGTAGAATGTCTTTAAATCTCCAAACTCAGTATCTATGGACTTTTACTAATTTAACTATCATAAAGTAAATTCTAATTGTATATTCTAAAGCCATCTCAATTCAGCCTCCCTATATGTTTACCATAGTAGTCTTCCAAATATGTACCTAACAAAATATGTTATGATTTGTGGGTTTGTTTGTTTTTTGCTGTTATTAATTTATTATTATTATTTAAGATCTCTTTGTCTTCTTCAGTCTTCAATCAATTTATTCTAACACCCTAAGTTTTTATAAACCATTTCTGTTTTAGGCTTGGAAAAAATTCAATATTGAATTAATATTCCCCTATAATTTATGTAAGTGTGTGATGCTAATAGAACTACAGGGGACAAGTAGTTTGACAGAACTGGTATGTCAAGTGTCTATTTTCACTCACTCTCATGCCAGTCTCACTCTACATCTATTCTTTTACACCTAAGCATTTAGATCCCTTCTTTCAAACACTCTTAAAACTACAACCAGGGTTCCCATCACAGAACAAATTCATTTTAAGCCATTGTAAAATTTAAGGAGCAACATTAGATTCATTTTAACTCTTTAAAATATAAATAGCTTGTTGGTTTGAAATTGAAGACAGAGAAAACATAACCAATCTCACTTATCTAAACAATTCTTTTTCCTGCTTTAAAGTATTTAATTTTCTTCTGAAATGTTATGAATCCAAGGAGAAAATACACAACATGTTATGAGCCTAAGGAGAAAATCTACAAAATAAAGCTTACATTTGGTGTCACTAGTTTCTGAGCCTGGAAGATACCAAGAAGCATTACACAAGGAGGTTGAACTAACCTTTTTCCACAGGAAACCCTGAAAAGGGTTTGGTGCAGCAGAGTTGGGAAGCTGCAATGTAAACTTGAGCATCCTATCACACAGCCAGAAGTGAAAACTCATTTATCTCCAAGATTTGGCATTACTCTGTTTTCATATGGTTTTATTTTTAAAAGTCATTATGATTTAAATTAAATACATGACTGTAAATTCCACTGTTTATTTGACAGGAAATAAATAAATTTGAAGTATCATTAAGCTCAGCAAAATATTGAATATTTTAAAGTTTAAGATGCCCACAATAAGAGAAAGATCATGTTTTAATTATATGCATTGTACATTCCCACACTTAGTGTGTTTCTCATGGTTAGATATATTTTTCTCCATTTCATTGTGGTTTCCTATATGGTTTATAATAGAAAATGCAAAAAAAATATGCAATGTATTTTAACTGTGGATATACTTCATAACAAAGGAATACTTTGAGCTAACTATTTAGAAAACTAAGTTAGCCATTGACACTTCCAGAGAAGTAGTTTGGAAGATGAATAAATCTTCCTGAGTAGATTGAGGTATCGGAAACAGAAGTCAAGGAGCTAAGGACCCCTCGTCTTGGGCTACTTCCTACCTAAGTTCTGCAGAGCCCCCCCTTCGCCAGTGGCATAAAACCTCCTGAAGCTTTTAATGCCCTTTGTAACTCTGTTCTCTGTCCCCCTGAATGAAGTAAATTTCCATTTGTGTGTTTTCCATCCTCCTTTGTCTCTTATACACGTTGTGTACTCTTTCTACCCCCAATTACCCTGCTTCCCGGTTCCAGTATGGACTTACTTCCTCTTCAGTGGTATTCAAATTGCACCGTATTGACCCTTCAAGTATCGGGGCTATTATCTACCAGATGGAAGAAATTTGGGGGCAACGCGTACAAACCTAAATAATTTTTTTAGTTGGGTACCCAATTCTTGACTGTTCTGTCAGCCCAAGCATCTCTCACTCTCTCTCTCCTCTCTCCATTTATGTTGTATAATTTTTAGGGCAGCGCTGGCTTATGATATTTAGTATAGAATTGAAAATGTAATAAACATAAATTGGTTGACTGGAATCTGCTTTTTTGAAGGCCTGGTTAAGTGACTTTCAGATGCTGATTACTTATATCGCCCTTTTGTTTTTTTAAATGTATTTTTATTTCTCTAATACTTTGATAATGTTAATTAATAGAATGTGGGGGTTTTTTCTAGGGATTTTAGTTATTAAAAATTTACATTTAAAGTGACTATTTCTAGATCTTTTGCTGGGACTGTAGAACGTCCTGACACTTTCAAATTCTCCCTTTATCCACATTCTGTCATCTTTTATCTGATAGTTTCACATGTACTTATATATGAGCCCTGTTAAAATTTGTGTTTTTCAAATTTCAGATTTTGCATACAACATTCAAAATTTGCATGTCATCAACAGTATTATCTGTCATTAAATGTATTCACTTTAAAAATTTAAATACCTATGTAAACATTAACTTACACAAATAAATTTATGTCTTATCCTGAGAGCTAAGGCAATAAAACCCACTTAGTAATTTAAAATGGTAAAGAAACAAGAGCCACCTCCCTTACTCTAATTATTAGTGAGTAAAGAAAGATTAGGAATGTACTCTCAGGGAGTTTTCACTTGTGTAGGGTCTAGATGGGAAGATATTACATTACATCATATAAATATGCATTTTTCCACAAGGCTGTTATATTTCAATCCACTATAACTTTCCTTTACCTGTTTTTTGTTGCCTTCATACACAAAATGAAATAAATCACTCAGAAACTCACATTAACCTAAAATGTTAATCATTATGATGAATTATATTTTTGAATTTTCCCCTCAATAAAAAAGAATTAATTGCTCAAGATAGAGGACAACTATCTTAGAGTTATAAATGCATATTATATTTATTCATATTTATTATTATTTTTGGAAATAAATTTTATAAATTGTTTATTTTACAGATACAGGGGATAATTACTGGTACTATATTAACACTATTATTTATTTATAAGTTACAATTGGTAATTGCCTAAAAATCACATATGTAATAAAAAAAAAATTGACTTAAAGATTAAAATAATGTAAACAGTACGGAATACATTTAGGTATCAAATGATTTATTTTGTTATACACTCTCTAACATTATTATTTATATCTATTCAAAAATTCTTTAAGGGAATTCTCTTTATGCAGAGGCAAAGGAAATTCTCAAATTTAGAATATTTACTATATAACAGGGAGGGATGTTGCATATTTTATCGTTAATGAGATTGGTACAGTAGATGTACAGAGAAATGGTACATTGGTAGTAATAATAACAACAGCAACAAAGGTAAATGATGTATTTAAGGTTTAAAATTTTCCAAGTGCTATTTTAAATGTTTTGCATGCATTATATTCTTTTTCTCATAATTAGCCTATGAATTTAGGTTGATTAATTTTTTCTTATATTATTCTTTGCCCTTCCATTTTTTGCTCTGTTCAAATTTTTAAGAATTGTGCTTTAATCTGATAAAATTAGGCATTCATTTTCTAATTCCCATAAGACTGTCTTCAAATGTTCATTTTATGACTGAGATTTTAAGAGCCATAGACTCTACTTGCTTAAAAACATTATGTAGTCAAATATTGAAAAATGTAATGTTCCATGTATGATTTTGAAGGTGTTGTAATAACCTGGTTATTATCTAATAGCAAAGGAAGAAAGGGAATTCTAGATATAGGCATGTCATTTATACAGCTTTGCCAAAAAGCTGCATTTAATATTCTCCAAGTCTGTTCCCCATTAATTGATGGGGGAAGAGATGAGACAAAGGCAGTTTAGACACATGACCAGTAAGGTCTGGGTGACATGGGAAGGTGCCTACGTGCTTGCCAGTCATTCACACCTGAAAGCAAGTCAGTGACTGAGATGGGCATGGCCATGGCAATGGAGCAAAATCTAAATATATAAACTTCCAAACAAAGGAAGCTCTGTCTCTCTTCTCTGGCTTGCTAGGTTCCTGGTTCTCCTGCTGGAGAAGGCTGTGCTCCCCTGTGCTACATGGTGCAGGGCCATGTTGGACTTCACACATGGACCTAGTCTTTAATTAGCTTGAATGCTGAACTTCACCTGGCTGCAACATGGAACGGAAATTCTGGACAACAGCCCTCCTTCTGGTTCTGCTGAACACCCAGCTGTACCTTTACAATGACGGGCTTATGGGGCAGGGGACTTTGGAACCCAAGAAATGTAACTGCGCCACCTCCCATCCTTCCTTGGGGGCTTCTGAAAATGCTTATTTCAGTGGTGCCCCAAGAACCTCCACCTAACTCCCAGGAGTCACAGGAGAGTTGTTTAATTCTCAGGTAACAGGTTTTGTTGTCAGACAATCATGACTTGAAATTCTGGCGCTATGATGTGCTCTTTGGAAATTTTTTTTTTTTAAATTTCTAAGCCTCAATTTACTTATCAGTAAAATGGTGACTAACTCACCAGTGTGCAGAAATAATTTGATGATTTAATGCATATAAGTTTTAAAAAATATCTGGTGTATAATAAGTGCTTAATAAAAATCACCAGTCATCTTATACATAACAAAATCCCTTACTGTAATATGTGGCTCAATTAATATATTTAAATTATTTAATGGAATATATATATATATTTTTTTTCCTTCAGATGAAATATAGAAGCACTAAAATTAGTTTATTTAAACCAAGATAACAGGGCTATTAAAATGAAACCATAAAATCTTTGGTTTGTTTGTTTTAATGATTCGTGCAAAAGTAATACGTAAAGGATCTGGGAGTATTTAAAATTTCATTTTTGTTTGGCTTTTCTGATGGTATATGATAATAATTGAAATGTGAAATTTTAGCTTTTGATACATTTTATAGTTTGACAATTTAGAATCTACTTAAAAACTTAATAAAAGATGCCATGTTGTAGTGGCTAACTGGGCGAGGTGTCAGCCTGCCTTGACTTCAATATCTGTTAAGTGGACATAGACAAAGCAGTTAATCTCTTTTATTTCAAAATTTAGTTTCCCTCTAGGTTAAATATGAATAATAGTATCTACCTCATGTTAATTATAAAATTTAAATGGCAGAATTAACTTAAAGCAACCTCTATCACAAAATAAACACTCCATATGCAAATGGTGATTCTGAAATTGAACCTTAGGGGATCTCCTAATTCTGTGTATCCTTGCTTCAGTGAGAGGATCTATTAGCAGGGGCAGTCTTCTAAAATGAGAAGAAATATTTCACAAATTTAGTACAATTTAAGGCAAAATTCTCAAACTTTATTATGCATGACCTGGTGATCTTGTTCAAATGTAGATTCTGATTTTGTAGTTCTGTGGTGGAGACTAAGATTCTGCATTTCTTTCTTTTTTTTTTTAATTTTAAAAAAAGTGTTTTTAATTGATTTCAGAGAGAGGAAGGGAGAGGGAGAGAGTGTTAAAACATCAATGATGAGAGATTCGTCATTGATCGGCTGCCTCCTGCACACCCCCAACTGGGGATGGAGCCTGCAACCCGAGCATATGCCCTGACTGGGAATCAAACTGTGATCTCCTGAATCCTAGGCCAATGCTCAATCGCTGAGCCATGCTGGGCCGGGCGTCCATGGGCATTTTAGGGCACATTAGGTATTATTCACCATTGTATTTTTCCAGTCTATCAGAATGATAAAAATTTTACCATTTATGATTCATTACTTTTGAGCTGTTTCTTCATGTATCCAAATTTGAAATGAAAATACTTCCAGGGGAAATCTGAAAAGCAGTTCCTACCATTCTCTTTAGTATCAGCCAGACAAAGAAAAGGGAATTTTGATGGGGTTGATTTTCTACATGTGCATTTATCCTGAAAGAACTATTCTTGCTAGGGGGCTGTAACAGAGCCAGTTTCCTCTGATGGCTTCAGAAAGAGAGGAAAACAAGAGGAAGAAGCATAGAGAAAAAGGAGTTAGAAATTAATTAAACTGTAAAACTTTGTCTTCCTATTTTCCCCATGCAAGTCCAAGAGGATAGGTATGGTATCAACTCTTATCACTGCCACTACAAAAAGTTATCAAAACTCTGATAACTTTAAACTACACTCATTTATTACCTCACGTTGCTGTGGGTCAAGTGTCCAAAGAAGCTTTACTGAATTCCCTGTTCATGGTCTCACCAGGCTAAAATCAATGTGTCAGCCAGGAATGCAGTTTTCATCTAGGTTTGCAGCCCATCTCCAAATTCACTGATTGTTGGCACAGTTCATTTCCTTCTCATGATTTACAGGTGGTCCTCTTTACCTTCAGATGAGCAGCAGGTGATCAAGTCCTTCTGCTTTTAATCTCTCATTTGCCTTCTGCTATTGGTGAGGGAAATATCTCTATTTTTAAGGGTTCCTGTGGTTATATTAGGACTACTAGATAATCCACAATCTCCCTATTTTATCATCAGCAGATTATTAATTTAAATTACATCTCTAAAGTCTCTTTTGCCATGTAACATAAAATACCCATGGGACTAACACCAGTGGGCAAAGGTCAGGGGACTACCACAGTTACTGTACTTTTTTTTTGGGGGGGGAGCATGAACATGCTAGAATGGGAAGTACTGACATGAATTTTAATATTAGTTTCATTACATGCTAACCCATTCATATGAGATAAATAAGCATCCAAGTATCATTTTTTCACATATTTGAAAAAAATTGCTTGTAAAACAAAATGTGGATTGATTTATTAATGCTGAACAAAATTAAATTAGCACAAAATCTTGATGTTATTTCACATTCCTCCTAATGACTATTGATGAAGAAGTTGAGGCAAAAGCCAAGTACTTTCTAAAACAACAACAAAATTAATTAAAGTTTTTAATATAATACAGAAAAGATTATGGCAACATAATCTTCATACTCAGTAGTAGCCTTCCTGTAATTCCATGCCCACTTTTCAGTTATAATCACAACATACATAGAGACATATATTTACTTCTCCCCACCAAATGTTACATGGTAAACATGTTTCCATGTTTCTACATGATCCTAATTATGATAGTTGGCTGAGTTAGAGTCTATCAATTTAATGAAACACAAATTCCTTAATTATTCTCCTATCATTGGACACTTAGATCAAAGTATGTTTTTAATAATATAAATAAAGTTGATATTTTGACACAATAATTTATTTTTTAAAACAATTAATTTTCAGAAATTAGGTTATTTTGAAAAGGGATTGAATATTAGAAAGAACTTTGACAAATATTTTGAGAAAATCCTGCAATTTTTTTTCAGAGGATTTATTGGATACATATTTTTGGTTGGTGTATATGGATTGTTTTGGCTGAGAAGATAAGGCCACCCACAGCAAAGATTTGTTTTCACACTCCATCTGTTTGGTATGTACTGTGAAGATTAGAAAAAAGTTCTGACCCCAGTGAGACAGAATGTTTGGTAATACTTCTATCATATTTTTCAGTTTCTCCATGAGTCACTCTCTCCAGATGCCTAAGAAGATTGTGAGCTTTGCAAAAACCTTCCAGAAATGGAATCTACTTCACTAAAATAATGAGAATTAATAAACATATTTCACTTATCATAAAAATGCTCCTTAAATATCAAATAGTGTTTGGTATGTAGCAAGTATAGAGAGCATAAGGCATGTGGACTAGGTTTACCGTCTAACTTTTTGGGACAAAGGAATATCTTGAATAGGGATTTTTGCTTGTGTGTGTGAAAGTCTGTTTCAGATACTCTTGTACAAAACTTTTATCTGCATGAAAATCTTTGTATTCATAGTTTAAGGTCAAACTGATTTACTGATATACTCTTTATCTTTAATTCTATCTTATGAAGTAATTTAATTTTCCATGTAAGCTTTATTCAAAATTTAATAACAAACAGTAATAAATTTAAAAATTAGAATTTTACACTTCATCCAACTAACAATGACTCAAAATAATATCTTCATCAGTGTACTGCTGTTTTTTATTATGCTTTCTTTTCCAAAATTAATAGCACTAATTTTCTCTATAATTGCCCTGGGAATTAATCATGTGTCATCTTGGAATAGATATTATATTGTTATTTTTAGTGTTATTAATACCATTAATGTGTAATTTATTTTTAAGTACGCTTAATCAGAAGTTAGAAAATATCAAAAATAAGCCGAACTCTGCTAGCAAGTGGGGCTCTACTTCACATTTTTGAGACTCCAGAAAAGAATTTTAATAGATGTTCATTTGCTAAGCTTTCTTTTAGTTTAAAAATCTTGACATATATAAATACGTTTGACTTATTTTTGGATATGACAATTTCTTGGTGACAGGAACTATGAATTAAATGCCACTGTAAGACATGCAGTACCTAGCAAAGTGTCCTATATAGAGTAAGTGTCCAATAAATAATAGTTGATATAGTCAGGGACTTAACTAAATTGTTAGAGCAGAACTTTTATGTAGGAATTATCAACTTGGTCACTTTTATGCTGCTTTGGTTTTCGATCACTTTCTCCTTTATTGACAAATAGTTTTTAGACCGACAATTTTCTGATTGCTTGTCAATTAATTGGTCAGACTTAGAGAAGAAAGTCCATGAGGTTTTCTTCCACGCTATCTCCTTTTATATAACCCATTTTCATCTAAATATACAAGTATGAATATCATGGTTTTTGTAAAAAAGTCAGCCAGAAAACAAACATTTGCTTCAGGTAGTATAGAAATTCACTATGCTCCTAAGATAATATAATATCAGAGTTGACTATTTTTTATTATTACACATTGACACTTTTACCCTTCTACAAACATTTTCCATCTTATTGGCTTTTAATTTAGTTTCTGCTTTTGTAGAATATTGGGAAATGGTATGATTTATAAAGCTTAGCAGTTGATCACTGTTCTTTAACTTGTGTTTCCTAATGTGGATCATTTTTCAAGGTCTCATCTTATAAAAATATGAGATAGAAGTCTCAAGTGCTATAAAAATACACATATTCCTTAATTAAGTCAATTCTGAACTGAGTTTGTCATAATTCCTAAATATTAATATATTAATATTTCAATACACTATCCAGTTTCTCTGCTCACCTGAACTCTTCTTTATTTCTTTACCAACTCTCCCTCTTCATATTGATCCCAATCCTAGGCATCTTGTAAGACCAAAGCCATGATCTGTTGATCTTCTCCTGTTCTACTTCCTGTGAGAAATAATCTACCATTCTTTCAGACTTTGCATTTATAGCAATAATTTCTGAATGTGCTACTACTGTTAATTAACCTTAAATCTTATCTTCACTTCTGATAATAGAAAATCCCTAATGCAGAATGTTTGACATTTCAGATTCATAAGATCTAAACTAAAGTTATCATTTTCCCTCACAAATGGAGTTCCTCTTTGAATTTTGGTGAGTGCTGTAGCTATTATGACAATACTCCAAATCAAAAACTGAAACTCATAGTTAACACATCCTTCTCTCGCAATCTCCAAGGAATAAAATGCATTACTTCTTTTCTCATCTTACTTTTATTACTCTCATGCAGATTCTAATGAAACTAGGACAAAATTGCTGGAAAAATTTACAACTAATCATTTAAGACTCTACCCTTTCTTTCATTTAAATGTATTCCATTCTCTGATGCCTCGTAAATAACTAGGGTGTGTTTGTTAAACATGTTTGAAAATGCATATGGCAATAAAGGATGTTCAAGGCTAACGTACTAATATAAAATCCCTAATATTTCAAAAGGACTGTAACTAGGCTTAATTTTCTCACTTTAGGTCAAACTTTTTTTTGGTCATGTTCCTAACTCACAATTCTTGGCTAGCCTACATCCAACATCAATACACATACACACATAAGGGTGCACACACACACACACACACACACACACACACACACACACACACACACACTGCTGAGTAAATGTATCCAGGGATTACTTTTGAAAAAGCTTTTCAGTTGTTTTTTTAATAGACAAATTTTGCAAACCACAAAGCCACAGCCCTGAAATATAGTAAACACTACATGATATAGATTGGACAATTGTGTATGAATTTAATTTAGATTTTTAGATTACATGAATATGCAATTAGAAATCTAACATACTATAGGTAATAAAAATATTTGAATTTTATTAGTATGCTTCAGAGTTTAGATTTTTACTTTATGAAAGAACAAGCTAAACCTCCTCCATATCTAGGGATTTATCTTCTTTTGGGAAGAATACTGTGCTATGTAACATATTGAAACACCTGTTTTCTAGTTTATTTTCCAGTATGAAGTGGAAATCTGAATTATTACATCATAAAAATATAGACCTTGAGAAGTGAATGTAATGCATAGATTTGATCACTTTAGAACCTAGGATATAATCACAGACATCTACACTATTTTGTTAATGATAAAAGTAAAATTTCTGATTCTATGGAATTAAATTCCTTTTCTATAATTATCCCATTGATATTTTATTCAACAAATATTTTGTACCTACTCTGACAAGCTACAGCTAGAATGAGCACAGTGAGAGAAATACAGAAGGCTTGCCTTCAAAATGCTCTCAGTCTAATAGGATGAAATAAATATAAATGTAAATAATAGCAGGTAAGAGCTAAAGACCTATTAACTAGATGCAATGTAAAACAGTGGATTGATCAACTCTGATAGTGTTATTTGAAAAATGCTTCAGAGGAAAAGAAATAATTACACTAGATTTTAAGGAATTAGCAGTTATTGAGGTGAAAAAAAGAAGGCATTATTTCAGGGAAAACTAATGGAATCCAAAAATCAAATCTGTCTGAAATTATCATGGGGTTTGGGGAAAATTTTAAATTTGTTATGTCTGGGGCAAAGATTACATGTAGATATTTGGCTAGGGAAGATATTGAAGAAATAAACCAAGGAGAAACAATTAGCTTAGACTTTTATGCTTTTTGGTGACTTTGAAACCAGAAATATTAAATGATTTTTACTATGAGAACTGCAGTATAAAATTGGCAATTTAGATTGTGTTCTAACAAATTAGAGAAAACATTGTTAAAATGTGTTTGAATGGGAGGTTAGAAAACCATACATAAACAAACATTTTCAAGCATCCAGGAGAGTGGAAGAAGTAATATGGATAATTAATTACCAGAGGGATAGGAAGAAAGAGAATGCAAAGAAGACACAACTGAACTGAGAATCCAGACCCATTGTGTCAACATGACTTAACCATTTTGTCCAGGAAATTCTTTACCAGGAAGGTAATGCTGTAGACCAATAATTACTTTCACTGTTTGCAAAAATCCTTGCAAGTAAATTTATTAGCAGTTTGCTCATCTGAGCAAACAGCACTCCCATTAAGATAGCATCTGGCTTCCTGAACAAACATCCTGATTCTCACATTTGCTTTCCAAAACTCCTCAAAAGTTTTCTATATTGAGTCCACCAATCTTAAGTAATGTATCAAGAATATTGCTGAATTCCATCCAATTCCCCATCTTGAAAAACTCATCTAATACCATTTATAGAGACTACAGATTCTATAAGTACCTTTCCTTAACTTGCCTCATCTGAGACACTATTGAGATTTTCAAGGTGTTCTCTCTTGCTGTAGTTAATTAGTAAGTAGTTAATGTCATTTATTAGTGAGTCTAATAAACTCAATTTTGCTTAATAAAATATATTTCTGGTGATCTTCATGGGAGAGTTGACAGTGAGAGGGACTCACTGATTTCTTGGATGTTATGGGTAAAGGGAAGGAAAGGATGAGTTAATGGGGGAAAAAGAAGGAAACAATTTTCTAGTTTAGAAAATGAATGAGTACTAAAGCTCTTAAGGAAGATAAGGGGAAAAACTGCTAAAGAGCAATTTAAGGTTGATGTATTGTGATGGCTAATTTTATGTCAACTTTAATAGGCCACAGTACCCACAAATTTGATCAAACACCTGGATGTTGCTGTGAAGGTGTTTTTAGATGAGATTAACGCTTTAATCAGTAAACTTTCAGGAAAGCCCATTGCCCTCCATAAAAGGAGTGGGCCCCACCCAATCAGCTGAAGGCCTTAGTAGAAAACACAGAGATTTTCCTGAGGAAGAGGGAATGCTGCTAGCTGCTAGCCAGCTGCTTTTAGACTCTTAGTGAAGCATAAACTCTTCTCTGGGTCTCTAGCCTGCCTGGAAATTTTGGACTTCTCAGGACAATTGTGTGAGCTAATTCCTTAAAATAAATTGATATCTCTCTCTTTCTCCCTTTCTTTCTCTCCATAGATACAGATATTAATATTGATATAGATATTGATATAGGTATCAGTAAAGATATAAGTATAGATATAAGTATAGCTATATAGATATATAGGTATATAGGTATATGTAATAGTACTTTTCAAACTCTGCAATTTTTTGTTGTTTTTTTAAATCCGGAATTGAAGTATTAAAAGTAGCAAACATATTTTACATAATTTTTAAAATGTAATGTTTTTTATTAAAGATAAATTGATAGATTTATTCTATGTATAATTCAGTAAAGTAGATGTATGTGAGTAGGAAGAGTTTAATTGCTGTGTCAGTTTCTGAATTATCTTATTAGCATTCTCTACTTTTATTTTTATATTTTAAGAAATAATTTTTAATTGTTCTTAATCCTTTAATTCTGGGAACAGAAAGTTTAAAAAGTCTTTCAAAGATTGCACATATAGCAAACACAGCTTTAATTTTAAATCATAAAGAATTTTTAGAATTGTTTAAACATTTCATTTAAAACCATCTAGCATTCCATATCGAGTTAATATTTTCTCCTCTATAACAACAAATCCAAATGTCTAAAATTAATTTACATTTATTGACACATCATTCACTGCTATTTAACATTTACTTTGCAAGACTGTTTGAATATTAATACTGTGCTTATATATGTTTTATTATTTTACTATAATCTACTGTCTATAGTTAAATATTAAATAAAAGAGAGAAATAAAAAATGACTTAAGAACTTTGCATTAGTAAATATATATTAAAATATATAGGATTTTTTTCCTATTTTGATAAAAAAATACCTTTTAAAAGGCAGATTAGAAAATTGTTATATTTACACTTTCTGAATAAGAGAAAAATATACTTTAGGTATGGTTACATCAGTCAATATACTATGTAGAAAAATTTAGGAAAATTAAAAACATCTATTTGCTCTTGTGAATACAGTGCACTTTTATGTAGGCTCATAAAATCGAGTTGCTTGTAAAGCAACCCAGCTACCTAGCATTCTTTGGGTGTGTGTGTGTGTAGAAACAGATAGGCTTTGGAGGGTATCCTTTATTCCTTCTAACCTTTTTCAACTTCTTATTCACTATTTTTTTTTATTGTTGGCCATTTTCTCTATTAATTATCTATTTACAATTTACCTGCTTTCAGAAGTGTTTGAAGCTACCAAGTACATAATACTGTAAAACTATACAGAAAACATAAGCTAATTAAAGCTACTGAAATTGAGTACAAGGAAATAAAGCGGCAAGAAAGAGAGGGGGAAAGCTGCTTATATACTAACAATGGTCAAAATAAGCAAGCATGATATTAGTCAAAAGTTATGAAAATAACTTTTAAGTTTATGAGTTTTAAATGTATTTCTTAGCTCTCACACTGAGAGGAATTTAGTTTATATTTATTTACAGATTGTGATATGAGCAGATAAGTCAAGATCCCTAGCTACAGTAAGTAAAATATATATAAAAAGAAAGATCATGAAAGACAAAAAAAGACACATAAAACTGTCACAGGTTGGAGGACACAGTGCCATGGTGAATAGTGCAGTGTGGAATCCTGGTTTGAATCCAAAAATAGAAAACTAATCAGTGAAAAACCTGGTGAAAGCTGAATAAAGTTTATAGATTAGTCAACAGTATTTAACCAATGTTACTATTTTTTTAAATTTAAAAAATATATATAAATATATTTAGAAAAAGAGAGAAGAAAGGAGAAAGACATGGAAACATTGATTGACTGCCTCCAGCACTACTGGAGACCAAGCCTGCAACTCAATCCAGGCATGTGCCATGTGCCATGTGCCCTGGCCGGGAATTAATCCTGAGACCTCCTGGTGCATGGGATGAGGCTCAACCAACTGAACCACACTGGCTGGGCCTCTCTTAGTTTTGATAAATACAGAACGGTTATGTGAAAAGTTAACATTAGGAGAAGCTGAGTGAATGATATATGAGAACTATCTGAACCTTCCTTGCAACTCTTCCATAAACTGAAAATTTACAAATGCAAAGTTAAAAAACACACCACATGTTGTTTAATTACTTAATAATGAATTAATTACTGCATACGTTTGAGTGTATTTTTCAGTAATACATGAAAAGAGCTGATGAAAATAGATTTTCTTTCTATACTAATACACAGTAGTACCTCAATAGGACCCCATATAATGGTGCTTAGGAAAAGGCAAACACTAGGAATCATTAAAGACTAAATAATGCGAAAGAGAAGGAAACAAAGAAAACAAGCATTAACACTATGCTAAGAAGGAAAGATGTCTCATAGAAGCCTAGAATTATAAGGCATTTCTACTGGACAAAGAAAATAATAGGTTGGAGGTTAGGAAAGGAAATCATTGGCAAAATCTCCAAAATTATTTGGAAGATAAGAAAAATGCCATGGATTAAATGACCTAAATAAGAAAAAGAAAAAAAGAAAAAAGGGAAAGAAACAAGGAAGGAAAGAAGGAAGGGAGAAAGTAAGAGGGGCTAGGGGAGAGAGAGAGAGAGAGAGAGGGAGAGGGAGAGGGAGAGGGAGAGGGAGAGGGAGAGGGAGAGGGAGAGGGAGAGGGAGAGGGAGAGGGAGAGGGAGAGGGAGAGGGAGAGGGAGAGGGAGAGGGAGAGGGAGAGGGAGAGGGAGAGGGAGAGGGAGAGGGAGAGGGAGAGGGAGAGAATGATTATATTTTAGGAACCTTTGTGTAGAAAACCCACAGACCCTATACATGTCAACTACCTTCTGAAGAAAAGGGGCTTGCCATGATATTGCAGCATCCTTTAAGTTTTAGAAATTACCTCAAACTGTAATTCATTTAATATGAAAAGCAAACTCAAATAAAATTTATATACTTACTTCACATTTTATGTTAGCAAGACCAATGCCAGGCTGATTAAAGTATTAAATGTAAGTATTAAGGAATAAAAGCATAAGAGAATAAAATGTAGATCAGGAATGCATGATTATAGATTGAGATACACTTTTTGAGTTAAAAATAATGATGCTCTGCAAAAATCTTGATAGATACAAATCTTGAATTATAATATTTTCTATATATATGCATATCTTCTGCTTAAAGCTGATTTTAAGCCTGAACCCCAGAGGATATCATAATGCTGAATTGAATGTAAATGGTGTTTCCTGAAGTATTCTAAAACTGTGGCCATGGATATAAAACTAAACATTAAACATGAGTTATCTCTGTAAAAGAGAGAAAACTGACTCATATTACTTTCAAAAGCACGGGTATAAATTTTATCTCTGTGATCACCTTTAAGACACATAAGGCAATATTAACACAACCTGTGACATAATGTAATTTTTATAACAAGTACAATCAATAAAGAATCAGATTTCATTTTTTAAGCCATACCTTGAATTGTTCTGCCTTAAAAGAACCTTGAGTATTGGCAGCAGGACTGTATCATAGCTCTAGAAAATTTTGTATTAGGGTTTATGACATAGTGTAATGAGAAAAGCATAAAGACTGTTTCAGGTATATTAAAACCATTCCAGCATGGTTGATGATACTATTTCAATCTATTTGCTTTATTTATGGCTTGTACTTTAACCTTTTTTCAGGGCAAAATACCACTGCAATGTCCACTTATAGCATATTAGCATTTAGTTAATAGCAGCGATGTAGATTTATGGAAGAGAAAATATCTAGCTGGTGATAAATAACAGAAAAAGGGGATTCAATTTAAATGGTTAAATTGTATGAAGTTTTTCATTTGCAACCTTGGGATAATTTTTAGAAAATATTAAAAAGGAGACTAGGACTCCCTATAACTTTCAGGTTTTGGTTTTAAAAAACTTTTTAAAAAATGAAATCTAGTAGACTTGGGTGTAAGTTCATTCAGCTTTGTCTCCAAAAGTTCAAATAATGTATATTTTCTCTGTACATTCAATCACTTTTGCTTAGTATATAATGAAGGATTTAATATTTCTTATTTTTTCACTTTCTTAATTTCATAAAAGAGAGAATGTAATCAACCCTGAGTTATGAGTCAGTTCGATATCTGAGGAATGTAATATGATGAGAGGACAAAAAAAGGAAACAGTATAAAAATGTAATTAACTCGGCATAGTTTCCTTCCTAATTTTATGTGAATTCTGATGATATGCAGTGTTTTCATTACATTTCTTTATAATGTTCTTTAGAAACATTAGTTTTAGATAATTGTAGATTTGCATGCAGTTACAACTGTAAATGATACAAAGAGATTCCATACACCCTGCATCCAGTTTCCCCAATGCAGACATCTTGTGCAACAATATCAAAGGCACAAAACTGACATTAATAAAATCTTCCAAACTTACTCAGATTTCACTGGTTTCATATGCACTCATTTGTATGTGAATTATGTGCATTTTATTCTGTGTTGCTTCCTTTATCTGCCATCACAGTCAAGATACAGAACAGTCCTATCAAAAGGATCCTTCATACCATAATTTTATATACGCAGTCACCTTCTTCCCTGGAATGTTGTCATTTTCAGAATGCTATATAAATGGAATTATACACTATATAATCTTTTGAGGTTCTACTCTTTGCACTCATCATAATTCACCTAAGTTGTGTGTTAATAATTTGTTCTTTTATATTGAAGTAGGATTCATGGTATGGATATACACCAATTTGTTTAATCATTTACCCCTGAAGGTTATTTCAATTGTTTCCAGTTTGGGGCTAAAAGTTGAAATTTTTAGAATAAGTTGTCATCTGGTATAAATGCCCGAGAGTGCAAACGCTGAGACTTGATAAGCATGTGTTTACTTTTATAAGAAACTATTATATTCTTTTCCAGAGTAGTCCAGAGTAGCTGTATAAATATGTTTTTCCACCTACAATAGAAGACTGATGCAATTTTTCCTCATTTATAGCAAGCATTTTATATTATCATCATTTTTTAATTTTAGCCATTCCAAGTGTAGTGATGTGTTATTGTGGATAAGTTACATTTCTCCTGTGAATGATGATGTCAGGAATCTTTTTATGTGCTTATTTTTCATCATATATTCTCTTCAGTGAAATGTAACTTTATGTTTTATGCCTATTTTCTAACTGGACTCGTTTCATAATTGTTGAATGTGAGAGTTGTTTACATAGACTATTTATTTGTCAGATATATGATTTAAAAATATTTTCTCTCAATGTGTGATATGTCCTTTAGTCCTTTTAAAGGGGTCATTATCAAGTAAGTTTTTCATTTTGATAAGATCCACTTTATCAATTTTGCTTCTTATGAATTGTACTTTTGGTGTAATCTAAGACCTCTTCTATTATTAGCCCTAAGCCCTGAAAGATTTTATTGAGTTTTTTCCAAAGGTTTTATAGTTTAATATTTTACATTTAAATCCATGATCCACTATAAGTTGAATTTTGTATAATATATCAGCTTTTCTTTGTAAAAATAATGTAATTTTGTTAATATTTTTATCTTAATTCTTGAATTTTAATGCAATATTTTAAAATTTCCAATAGTCAAGGCTTTAAAAAATTTGTTATGAATTTTTTGATTTATCATATGGTAGTCAGAAAATGACACAATATTTTTATAGATACACCTTAAGTTTTTTATGGTACAATATTTAGACTAGTTTTCATTAGAAATATTGCTAATAATTAGAATCAGGATCAATTTTCTACTGTTTACAAAATTCTACTAATTTTACATAGTAAATAATTATGAGGTCTTTAGCCTATTTCTCATTACCACAGGAGGTTATCAAATGGCAAATGTGAGCCATATAAATATGTACTTTTAAGGAGTGATGGGTTATTATTTTATTGAACAGAGAATAATGAAAAATATATGAATAAATAAAAGAGAAATATTTTCCAGAAGATATATATTTTACCTATAAATTTAAAATTGTTTGACATTATTACTTTCAATTAGAATCATTTACCTCCTTTCTATCTCCCTTAAACTGTATAAACTCAGAGTCCATGTTGCTAGAACAGAGATAGGAAAATGTTAAAAATTCAATGTTTTCACTAAAAGTCCTAATTCCAAAACCAGATAAAGACACTACAAAGAAGGAAAATTATAGGCCAATATCCCTGGTGAGAATAAAAGCTAAAATCCTCAATAAAATATTAGCACACCAGGTCTAGCAATACATTAAAAAGCTCATACACCATGTTCAAGTGGGATTTATTCTGGGGATGCAAGGCTGGTACAATATGCACAAATCAATAAGCATGATACATCACATAAATTAAATGAGGATAAAAATAACATGATCATATCATGAAATGCAGGAAAAGCATTTGGTAAAATACAGCACCCATTTATGATAAAAATTCAGCACAGTGAGAACAGAGGGATCATACCTCAACATGATAAGGGCCATATATGATCTACAGCTAACAATAAACTCAATGGGAAAAAACTAAAAGAATTTCTCTTAAGGTCAAGAACAAGACAAGGTTGTCTGCTTTTACCACTCTTATTCAATATAGTACTGAAAGTCCTAGCCACAGCAATCAGACAAGAAGAAACAATAAAAGGCATTCAAATTTTAAAGGAATAACTAAAACTGTCATTATTCACAGATGACATAATATTGTATATAGAAAACTCTAAAGTCTCTACCAAAAAACTACTAGATTTAATAATTTAATTTGGCCAAGTAGCAGGATACAAAATTAGTCTTCATGAATAGGTGGCATTTTTATAAACCAATAACAAACTATCAGAAAGAGAAATTAAGAAAACAACCCCATTTACAATTGCTTCAAAAAGAATAAAATACCTACAATAAATTTAATCAAAGAGATAGAAGACCTATACTTGGAAAATTTTAGGATACTGAAGAAAGAATTTGAGGAAGATACAAATAAGTAGAAGCATAAACCATGTTCATGGATTGGAGGAATTAACAGAATTAAAATGTCCATACTGCCCAGGAGGCATGGCTCAGCAGTTGAACGTAGACTTATGATCCAGGAGATCTTGGTTTTATTCCTGGTCAGGGCATATGCCTGGGTTGGGGACTCGATCCCCAGCATGGCATGTACAGGAGGCAGCCGATCAATGACTCTCTCTCATTATTGATGTTTCTATATCTCTTTCCCTCTCCCTTCCTCTCTCTGAAATCAATAAAAATGCAGTTTAAAAAAATGTCCATACCACCCAAAGCAATTTATAGGTTCAATGCAATCCCTATTAAAATACCAATGGCACATTTCAAAGACTTAGAACAAATACTCCAAAAATTTATATGGAACCACAAAGGAACCCAAATAGCCTCAGCAATCTTGAGAAAGAAAAACAAAGTTGGAGGGGGTCACAATATCTGATATCAAACTATACTACAAGGCCATTCTAATAAAAATGGCTTGGTACTGGCATAAGAACAGGCACATAGATCAATGGAACAGAACAGAGAGCCCAGAAATAAACCCACACCTTTAGAGTCAATTCATACTTGACAATCAGGATAAGAACATACAATGGAGTAAAGATAGTCTATTCAATAAAATGTGTTGGGAATATTGGCCAGGTACATGTGAAAAATGAAACTAGTCTATCAACTTATACCATACATAAAAATAAACTCAAAATGTATGAAAAAACAAATGGTAAGCTGGGAAACCATAAATATCCTAGAAAAAAAAATCAGCAGTGAAATCTCATATATCTCTTGTAGCAATATTTTGCCAATATATCTCCTCTGGCAAGAGAAACATAGGAAAAAAACAAATAGGACTACATCAAACTAAAAAGTTTTGAAAAACAAAAGAAATAATCAAGAAGGTGAAAAGGGAACCCAAAGAATGGAGGCATATATTTTGCCAATGATATATCACATAAAGGGTTAATTTCTAAAATATATAAAAAACTTATACAACTCAACACCAAAACAATCCAATTAAAAATGGGCAAAGAACCTGAATAAACACTTCTCCAAAGAGGACATATAGATGGCCAATAGGCATATGAAAAAATGCTCAACATCACTAATCATCAGAGAGATGCAAATTAAAATCACAATGAGGTATTACTTTCCACCTGCCAGAATGTCCACCATCAATAAATCAACAAAGAACAAGTGCTGGTGAGGGTGTGGAGAAAAGGAAACATTCATGCACTATTAGTGGGAATGCAGACTGGTGCAGCCACTGTGGAAAACGGTATGGAGTTTCCTCAAAAAATTAAAAATGGAAAAGCCTTTTGACCCAATGATCCCACTTCTGGGAATGTATGCCAAGAAACCCAAAACACTAATTCAAAGACTATCTGAACCCTTATGTTTATTGCAGCGTCATTTACATTAGCCAAGATCCAGAAACATCCCAAGCGTTCATCAATATTTGAGTGGATAAAAAAGTGACTGTACAGTTATACGATGAAATACTATGCGTCTGTAAAAAGGAGCACATCTTACATTTTTCAACAGCATGGATGTACCTGGAGATTATTATGCTAAGTGAAGTAAATTGGTCAGAGAAACACAAATACAACCTCACTGATATGTGAGATTTAATGAACGAAATAAAGGGACCAACTAAATAGAAACAGAGGCATGGATACATGACCCAGACTGACAGCTGTCAAAGGGGAGGGGGGTGCAGGGACTGAATGAAAGAAGGTGAAGGGATTAGCTAAAAAACATATATACATAACACATGGATGCTGACTACAGTGTGGTGATAGCCAGAGGGAAAGGGGAGTGGTGGTAGGTAGAAGTGGAGAAAAGATGAGAAAATGGGGGATGGAAAGGACTTTGCTTGGTGTGAGGGGTGAACAATGCAGATGATATTTTACTGAGCCTGTACACTTGAAACCTGTATTGTTCTGTGAACCAATGTGACCCCAATAATTTCAATTTAAATAATAATAAAGAGATCTGCAGTGTCTCCACCACCTAGTTAAAATTTTATCTTATTTTCCATATTGTTAATTATACACTGTGTGTATCTGCTCCTTGCATTGTTTCCCATACCCCCCCTTTTGTGTTGTTTGTTTGATTTGTATCTGTTTTTGTAGCTTTTTTTGACTGCTGATCTTTTCTACATCACAGGTAAATGAAAGGAACTAAGCAGCATTTGAATAGGTTATAGATTTCCATGTGGGCATTTCCTGTCTGTTTGGCTTCTCTGGGAGGTGATCAAGCAATGATGTGACAAACTTAATGTCTCTTAGAGGGCTCTTCTCTTGGATCAGTTTCTCCAGATGATTTCTTTTTCCAGCATAGGGGTTTGTAGACTTTCATAAAATCTCTGTTTTCATATTGACAATTGAGCCTGCCCTCTATTATATCTGTTATTCTAGTATTAAGAACCCCTTGGGGAGTTCAATTTCATCATGAAATAACACTTTTATTTTTGCAAGAGTGGGACATGCATGCTCATTTGACTTTTGTTGTGGGATGAGATACGAGTATATGCCTGCTCTTTACACTGAGTTGATAAATTCTCTTGTTTCTAGATTCATTCTTCTCCTTTGCCACCTAAGGGAACTAGGGCCTAAATCTTCTCTGTATTAGTCATTATTTGGATAATCCATCTTGCTACTCAGGGGCATTTGCGTTTTTTTTTTTACCTAGAATTTAACCTGTTAATGTACCAAGTAAGTTGCCACTCCTGCATATGCCTTCTATCCTGCAAAATTTTCTAATGTATTTCAGCTACTGAGTCTATACCTCTGTTTTATTTATCTTGTGAGTGTATTTTTTGAAGATCTATTTTAAGGATATTTAGTTTAGGAAGAAGTAGAGAAAATTTCACATATTTAAATTACCATGTTTAACACGAAAGTTCCAATGTATATTTTAACTTCATTTCTACTATTTTTATAGTCTCTATTGTTGAAGAAAGTGTGTGTCTGTGTATGTATGAAGAAATACATATAAAGGAGGAATCACTATTCATATTTTTACTATGGAGATGATTATATTTTATTTTGCAGTATGGTGACAAGTATACTTGTTCATATTATTTGCTCTATTACAAGCCTTCTTTATACAAAATAATATCTAACTTACTTTTTAAAATCTCTTAGATTTAAAAATTAGGACAGTTGTAGGATATATAGTTAAAAGTGATAGGTGAATTGATATATGTTATAAAATAAAACAGTGAAAAATTATATAATGATGTTTATAAAATAATTCCTTCTAGATTTATCACTTTTAAAAGTTAAATATTGGAATTTTGGGGTTCTTCAAAGTATGTTTCTTTAGGTTAGTGTGTGTTTATTATATAACAAACCAGTTGCTTAAACAAACACTTTTTGGAAATTACTCAAATATCTTTGGGCCACCTGAATGTCTGCTCATATGGGCTGCTCAGTCAGGGCAGCTCAACTGGTACATTTCGGTTCCACATATCTTTCATCCTTCTGCTAGGTTTAAGGGTTCACCAGTCACGTTCTCAACAGAAACATGGGAGAGAAAGTTAGTATCACTGCCTCATCCTCAATTTATAAATCTTTTCTTCATATAATTGGATTTTACACATAAGTATGATTTGACATCTAAGCACATACATACAGTGGCATTAATATATCCAAGTAGAATAAAATTATTAGACTATGGAAAAGTATATACTTTAGGAATGATCAATAACATAAAGACTGTTCTTTAAGCCATTATATTTTCCTCTTTTCAAATACTTCATTATTGTAGCATTGTCACCTACCAAAAGCAGGATTCATGGACATTTTGATTTTTGGATAATGCATTAAAATTTATACTTGACTAATAATAAGATAAAATACTACATATTAGTCTTTAGTCAGAAAATAAGTGTTCTATACTCAACATTTGGTGAACTTATTACCTATAAAGAATATTATAGACAGAAGGGGCATATGATCATCCAGGCCAATCCACATAGTTTTTGTAAAAAAATACTTGAATTCAGAGACTGAGAGTGTAGTGTCAGAGCAGAAAGTCAATTCCCTTCTTGAGTCATACAGAAGCATTTATTGTGCCAGAATTTAATATCATACTAAGTTCTTTTATAGTTTTAATTTAAAACTAAGTTTCAGCTTAACATTGGGTTGACTTTTTAAAAAGCCTTTATTTTTTTAGAGCACTTAGGTTTGACTTTTAATTATGAACACAATACATATTTATTATAGAAAATCTAAAAACCTTGAAAGTATTAAGAACTACATAAAAATATGATCATAATCAAACCACTTTGTTTCTTTTCAAATGAACCAAACATTTCATATGAATTAATTTGTTAGTTAAAGAAGTGCAGCATAGATAGATTTACTTGTTTATCATGAGACAAGAGGCTTAAAATCTTCATAGAAAAAAACATAAAAATTAACCTTCATTGTTTTCAAACATAGGCACAAGCTCCACCAAATTTATGGGGCAGGTGGAAGGCATTAAGATCAGATTAAGACCAAAGGATTATACTGTAAAGGAAATTTTAAACTTGTTGATTGTTTCTGATCCCTCAATTACAGAAGATTGCCTTTCTTAAAAGACTTTATTGCCTGTTATGGTGAAAGTGTTTTTACACAGATTTATTTTTAAGCCTTGTAAGGATTTATAAACATGTTTTAACTGTTGTTGTAAGACTGATGTATTATGGCTTCTGCTTTCTTATGTTTCAGTTCAACAAATCTCCAAGTCATATGCCCCAGACTTGTGATTGGTCATTTTAATACATAAGCCATGCTTTTCTCCCTGACCTATGTAGGAAGGAGGAACAAAGCCATAAAACATATTGAATACTTAATGTTTCAGGTGTTCTGTGCATATTATGGGACCTTTAAAAAAACTTTAAGATGTTAATACTGATCACATGCGAAAGGCAAAGATACACCATTTTAAAATTTTAATTTTAGGTATTTTATCATTGTAAAGTATACTGTTGTATATTTAGTAGTGACTACTTTTACATTATTTCACACACACTACCTTACTCATTTCATTAATACACTGAAAATAAATTCACTTTTAAAAATATTAATGAATTAAAATGGTGACATTGGTTGCTGTATAAAAACAAAGCTCTAACCCTACAACTTAAAAACTTAGAAAGAGAACAACAAGAAAAGCCCTGAGTAAGTAGAAGGAAAGAAATAATTTAGATCAGAGCAGAAATAAATGACATAGAGACTAAAAAAACAATACAAAAGATCAGTGAAACCAAGAGCTGGTTCTTTGAAATGATAATCAAGATTGATGAACCTTTAGCCAGACTCATCAAGAAACAAAGAGAGAGGACTCAAATAAACCAAATAGGAAATGAAAGAGATGAAATAACAACTGACCCAACAGAAATACAAAGCACTGTAAGATAATACTATGAACAACTATATGCCACCAAGCTGGACAACCTGGATGAAATGGATGAATTCCTAGAAAAATACCACCTTTCAAAACTCAATCAGGAAGAGTCAGAAAGTCTAAATAGGCCAATAACTCCTGATGAAGTCGAAGCATTAATCAAAGGGCTCCCAGCAAACAAAAACCCTGGCCTGGATGGCTTCACAGGGGAGTTTTACCAAACATTCAAAGAATTAACACCTACACTCCTCAAACCATTTCAAAAAATCCAAGAGGAAGGAACACTTCCAAAGTTTTTTTATGAGGCCAGCACTAGCCTAATTCCAAAACCAGACAAAGACACTACAAAGAAAAAGAATTACAGGCCAATATCCCTGATGAACATAGATGCTAAAATCCTCAACAAAATATTAGCAAATCAGACCTGGCAATATATTAAAAAGATCATACACCATGACCAAGTGGGATTTATTCCAGGGCTGCAAGGCTGGTACAATATTTGCAAATCAATAAATGAGATACATGACATAAACAAATTGAAAGACAAAAATCATATGATCATATCAATAGATGCAGAAAAAACATTTGATAAAACCCAACACCCATTTTTAATAAAAACTCTCAGTAAAGTGGGAATAGAAGGATCATACCTCAACATAATAAAGGCCATATATGAAAAAGCTACAGCCAACATCATACTCAATGGGCAAAATCTAAACCCATTTCCCCTAAGAACAGGAACAAGACAAGGGTGTCCACTTTCACCACTCTTATTCAACATAGTACTGGAAGTCCTTGCCACACCATCAGACAAGAAGAAAACATAAAAGGCATCCAAATTGGAAAGGAGGAAACAAAACTGTCATTATTTGCAGATGACATGATATTGTACATAGAGAATCCTAAAGACTCCAAGAAAAAACTCCTAGATATAATAAATGAATTCAGCAAGGTAGCAGGATAAAAAATTAACACCCAGAAATCCATGGAATTTTTATACACCAATAATGAACTCTCAGAAAGAGAAACTAAAAAAAACAATCCCATTTACCATTGTAACAAAAAAATAAGATACCTAGGAATAAGCTTAACCAAAGATGTAAAAGACCTTTACTTGGAAAACTACAAGACACTGAAAAAAGAAATAGAGGAAGATATAAACAAATGGAAAAATATACCATGTTCATGGATTGGAAGAATTAACATCATTAAAATGTTCATACTACCTAAAGCAGTATATAAATTCAACACAATCCCTATTAAAATACCAACAGCATATTTCACAGATTTAGAACAAATACTTCAAAAATTTATATGAAACCAAAAAACACCCTGAATAGCTATGGCAATCTTGAGAAAGAAGAATAAACTTCGAGGGATCACAATACCAGATATCAAGTTATACTACAAAGCCATTGTAATCAAAACAGCCTGGTACTAGCACAAGAACAGACTTACAGATTAGTGGAACAGAACAGAGAACCCAGAAATTGACCCATGCCATTATGGTCAATTAATATTTGACAAAGGAGGCAAGAATCTACAATGGAGTAAAGACAGTATTTTCAATAAATGTTGTTGGGAAAATTAGACAGACACATGCAAAAAAAAAAATGAAACTAGACTACCAATTTACACCACACACAAAAGTAAATTCAAAATGGATAAAAGACTTAAATGTAAGACATGAAAACATAAAAATCCTAGAGGAAAACATAGGCAGCAAAATCTCAGACATCTCTCATAGCAATATGTTTGCCGATACATCTCCTGGGGCAAGAGAAACTAAGGAGAAAATAAACAAATGGGACTGCATCAAAATAAAAAGCTTCTGCACAGCAAAGAAACCATCAACAAAACAAAAAGGGAGCCCACTGTATGGGAGAACATATTTGCCAATGACACATCTGATAAAGGGTTCATATCCAAAATATATAAGGAACTCATACAACCTAACAAAGGGAAGACAAACAATCCAATTAAAAAATGGACAAAGGATCTTAATAGACACTTCTCCAAAGAGGACATACAGATGGCTAAGAGACTTATGAAAATATGCTCAGTCATTAATCACCAGAGAGATGCAAATTAAAACCACAGTGAGGTATCACTTCACACCTGTCAGAATGGCTACCATCAACAAATCAACTCATGACAACTGCTGGCGAGGGTGTGGAGAAAAGGGACCCCTAGAACACTGCTGGTGGGAATGCAGACTGGGGCAGCCACTGTGGAAAGCAGTATGGAGTTTCCTCAAAAGGGTAAAAATTGATGTGCCATTTGACCCAGTGATCCCACTACTAGGAATACATCTTAAGGAACCCAAAACACCAATCACAAAGAACTTATGCGCCCAATGTTCATAGCAGCACAATTTACAATAGCTAAGAGCTGGAAACAGTCCAAGTGCCCATCAGTAGATGAGTGGATAAAAATGCTGTGGCACATTCACACCATGGAATATTATGCAGCTGTAAAAAAGGACCTTTTATCCTTTGGCACAGCATGAAGGGAACTGGAAAGTATTATCCTGGGTAAAATAAGCCAGTCAGAGAAAGAAAAGTACCCCATGATCTCACTTATATGTGGAATATAATAAACAAAATAAGCTGATGAACAAAATTTATCCAGAGACATAGAAGCATGGAACAGACTGAGGGAACCCAGAGGGAAGGCAGGAGGGGGTTGTGGGTGAGGAGAGATTAATTAAAGAACTTATATGCTTATAAGCATAACCATGGACACAGACATTGGTATGGGGGAGGTATGGTTGTGGGGT
Source organism: Miniopterus natalensis (assembly GCF_054644295.1). Classification (NCBI taxonomy): domain Eukaryota; kingdom Metazoa; phylum Chordata; class Mammalia; order Chiroptera; family Miniopteridae; genus Miniopterus; species Miniopterus natalensis. The sequence goes on along the minus strand of NC_142082.1, from coordinate 116,990,629 downwards.
GGAGGGGTTCAATGGGGGTAAAAAGGGGACATCTGTAATATTCCCAACAGTAAAGCCTGGGGGAGGTATGGTTGTGGGGTGGAGAGGTTCAATGGGGGTAAAGAGGGGACATCTGTAATATTCCCAACAGTAAAGATAAAGAAACTTAAAAATAAATAAAAAATAAAAATAATAAAAGCTGAATTTGCAATACCTTGATAATTTAAAGTTAGAACATGAAATGAAACTCACATATTGACTGTATGCTATTTATTAATGCAAAATATTTTTATGGTTCTCCCTCATGACCATCTAAACTATCGTAAAGTTTCCATGAATAGTATTTATTCCAGTTCAGTAATACTGTATTACAAGTCAGTTTGGTTGTAGTGTTTTGAACATAACCCTTTAATAGGATATATCATGAGACCATAATAACTTGCCTACCAGGTAACATTTCATCTTAATTTACTAGCCATATGTGCACCTGATTTTGTTCAATCAAAATATTAATCACTTGCTATATGGCTCATACATAATGAAATGAGTAATCATAAAGCAATAATCAATTTTGATGTTGATTAATATAATCAGCTAGATAAAAGAAATATTTGGAAAACGAAAAGTGAAAGCTGATAATTTACCTGAATAGAAGAGAAATTCTCCAGATTTGTGCATGGGGCCTCCTCCTCCTGCATGTGGAACCCTGAGTAGAAATGCAGGTCTTGGTTGAATAAGCACCTTTTTAGGGAAAACATTGTTAATTATAGGCTGACTGTCTTGGTTCAGTTTTTAATCAAAGTCGATCACACTAGTGAAAGGACTGATTTTATTTTACTCCCTGGATTCAGCAGGGATTATTAAGAGAGTATAATTTTCACACAGGGAGAGTCTGTAAAATATGGAGCTTTGGAAATTGAGGACTTTGTCTAGATTGCTCCTTGACTCCCCCTTAGTTGCAAAATAATGTGTGTGTTTTTAATTTGTAGAAAATGTCTTGTCTTTGTTTTCAAAAGGAATGGTTCATAAATTTACTTGTACCTCTTTTTAAGGAAAAAAAAAGAATTTTCCATTTCAAAGGGAAAGAAAATTGACTAATATTATACAGAAGTCTAATTTATTTTTTGGATGAAAAGAGTTTTGAAATCAGATACTTTATTAAACCCTGTCCCAAAGAACATGTTGTTAAGATAAGTTTTACATGCTTTGTCAGAATTTTTTATTATCTTCACAGTTCTGGGAAGGTTAGATACGTTCATGCCTACAGCTTTAGGTGGAATTCCTCCATTTATTTGAATCTCTTGAAATGTTTTTTGTAGACCATAATCCAAGTCCAGTTAACAAAGCAATCTTAAATAATGTAATAGCATGTGGCTTAAACTAGTGATAAACAATCCTCCAGTACATTGCTACATATGACATTCAGGTTTGAGCTACTACAAAGGCCTCCAAGTAGAAAGAAGCATAAATCAGTGCAAGCTGTGGAAACAATAGCTCTCCAAATATTGTACTCGAGTGTCGACATAGTGCCACAACACGAAAACATAACAAAGTCTGAATGAGACCACACTCAGAATTTCAAAGGAAAATATACACTGCTGCACAGCACAGATGCCACCCCTCTCCTGGTGTACACACATCTGTCGCAGTTCTGAAATGGGACTGTTTGGCTGGGAGCAGAGGCAGCAATAGGTCTCCCATTAATTGTTTGATTTTGGTGATGCTTGCACTAAGTGGAGATTTTAGAAGGATTTCTGGAGTACCATTTGCTGAAATTTGCACCCTATTGGTGCCTTGCCAATTCTGATATTTACGTGGGACTAGTTTTAGAAAAAATATTATGAGTTAGGTTTTAGATTAATAATCTTCAGTTGCAGTAATGCCTGCCATACATAAACAAACAAACAAAAAATTCTGGTACCAGTTAATTTATTCATATTCCTAATCCAAGGTAACTGAAGAATGCTTTAGATTCAGTGATTTCTCTGCTGCCCCAAATGCCCTCATTACAAAATGATAAGGAATCAACCTTGTTCTTATCTTCTGCCACTCCTATCAATTCACTGATCATGAAATAGAATTATTGTGTAAGATATGTGGTTTGGGAGTTTTTGAAGATTTTAGTCATGGCATTTTATAAGTTTTTACAAACCAGTATTTTTACCAAGAACATAATGCAAAGAATAGCAAGGCTACAGCTCAATTAATGATTGAGCCTTGAAGAAGCAATGTAGTTGGGGGAAGGATGGTAGATTAAAAATTTGGTGTTAAGTAAGCATGAATGGCCTATATAACTAGTTATTTTTCATCTTTCATTTTAATTACATGTATGCGACATGTCAGTTAGATACATACAACTTTGGATACATACTATTGGGTGCCTGTCTGAGGGGCAAAGAAGACCAAGAAAAATGTGGTTCAGGCTCAGTGTTTCCCTAAAGATTACCCCAGTGACAAGTGGCACAACTTAGAGAGGAATAAAAATTATAAAAAGTCTTAACTTTTTCATAAATAAATAAATTCAGTAATTAGTAATAACTGACATTTATTGTAAACATATGCTAGGTATTATTTTAAGAGCTTTACACATATTTACCAATTAACCTTTGAAGAAGCTCTTAAGAATTTCACAGCATAAATATCCAAATTTTACAGATGAGTAAACCACAGCACAGTTTGCCCAAGATACCCATTTACAGAGTTGTAGCAAAAATGAGACAATTAAACTGTGGGTTTCTTAAAAAAATAAACAAATAAAGTAGTTGCTTTTAAACCTGCAATCATGCAGAAGCATTCATAATTGCCTTAAATGATTTTTAAGTTTAATGTAATTGACAGCCATTAGTTCTTGATAACTTACACCTTCATATTTTCTAATAGTCTATGCTACAAAGAACAAAAATCTATGGGAGCATAATTTCAGGGAAAACATCAGTGAAAAGGAGATTGTATATTCATTCCAAGGAGATTGTATTATCCTGAAATGAGAGCAAGACTTTTACAGAAATTCTGGCCCAGCATAGCTCTGGAAATTGGCAGTACAAACGTTTGCCTCCCTAGAGCATAATGGCAGCACCTATGATATAGTCCAGGAGCAGCAAAAAGGGACAGAAGCCCAGCTGAGAGCAAGTGTTATGGAAGAAGAAATAAAGAGGCGATGACTGTGGCTACAATCAGAGGATGAAGTGGGAGCAAAATTCATATCAAATCCTTTTCATTTTTAATTTATGTCTTTTTCATTTAATTTTTCAAAATATATTTACTGAGCACATACTATATGCCAGATGCTATTCTAGGTGCTAACGATGTAGCAAAGAACAGAACTAAAGTTTTCTGCCTCCATGGAGCTCTTTGAGGGAAGACTTATCATAAACAGGGAAGTAAATAGATAAAATACCAGATGTCAGTAAATTTCTATGAAACAAAATAAACCATGAAGAAAAGCACTGGGGGAGGGTGCATTTGCCATTGTATTCTATATTTTGTTCAGGAAAAGATTCACCGGTGAAATGAATATTGAGAAGAAACCTAAGGCAGAGGGAGAGTAAGTCACTTGCATACTTGGGGACAGGAGCATGGAAACAGCAAGTGCAAAGGCCCTGAGGTGGAATGTGCCTATGGTGTGCAAAGGAGAGCAAAGAGGCCTCTGAAGAGGCAAAGAGTAGAAAACGGTGAGGTCTGATGGGGTCAGTGAGCAAAAATAGCTCCACACATATTCCAAATTTTTGGGTATTATTTAGGCCATCCCTAAATCCAAATATTACCTGAGAAGAAGATTAGAAACAAAAACATACAACAAACAAACAAACAAAAACATGGGAAAGCAGAGGTATATTAATTGACTGAGCAGTTATTGACAAATATTGAATTTCCAAAAGATAATGACTGAATAATCTTGAATGGCATAGATTATAATTGCCTAGTAAAAATTATCCATACAATACACTGAATAAACTATGAAGAAATACTGGAAATTTTTGCAGGTACATTTTTAAAAATAAAACCTAGAGCAAAGAATTACTCAGAGGGAGAGAAGATGGCGGCCCTGGGAGAAGCAGCAGAGGCCCCCGCTCCCAGCCAAGGGCTCGCTTTACTCCTAAAATCCTACGCAGCCAGCTTGGAAAAACCAGAGAACATACCTGAGTGGACGGAGTGTGAGTGGGGGCACTGAAGACACACCACGGAGTCCGGTAAGAGAGGGGGGGGCGTAGGAAGGGGGAGCCCCCCTGAGGCCTGTGTTGGGCGCTGAGCCCCGCGGCCTGGAGGCTGCAAAGCTCCCTCCCCTCGGGAGTGCGGACGGCGTCCAAAAGCGGGGACCCCACACCCGGAGCAGAGAGGGGAAGGAGCGCCCCGCGCACAGGGCGGAGGGACCCAGGGGAGCGGTGAGTCCCTGAGGGGGGACGGTGCCTTCCTAGGGAACAGAGCCTCTAATGGCGGACGGCGCCTTCCTAGGGAACAGAGCCTCTAGTGGCGGATGTGACCGGCTTCTAATGCTCCGGGTGCCGACCATAGGGAAGGCTGTCCCACAGTCTGTGGCAACCAAGTGGTGAGGGACCAGAGGGCTGAGCTGAGTAGCCGCACATGGGGACCGTCTGCCTCCCTGTGGGGCACTGTGTTGAGCCCCAGAAAGTGCTGAATCTGCGTGGCGCGGGGGAGGGGAGGAGCCCTCCCGCCCTGAGCTCCCGGTGCCGAGAGGCTGGGATCTGTGACCAGCCCTGAGGGGCGCCGTGGTGGTGGCCCGTGAAGTGGCCCCAGCTTTGCTGAGACCAGCGGTGCAGGGAGCTGCGTGGAGCTGACTTTGGGTCCCCTCCCGCTGGGGGCCTTGGTGTGCTGGTGGCCGGACCTTGCAGAGCAGACTCTCTGCCTGTGTGTTGCTTTGTGCTTCTGTGAGTCTGATCGAGGAACTGCTTCCCACCTTCCCGTCGTGCACTGCGAGGACAGACCAGTGGAGGCTGAGATTGGGGTCCGCACAGTAGACGCTCTGAGGGGTGGGCCTGGTGCGACCAGCCAACCAGAGCTGAGCAGGGAGGGGCGGAGCCCGCCGGCCTCTCCTGAGCCAGGAGCACCGCCCCCAACAGGAAAGGGGCGGGTTGCACTCACTGAGGCCCCAGACACACCCCCAGGGCACAGTTCTGAGGGGGTGGGGGAAGCAGCTCACAGGAGGACGTTACAAGAATAAGACTCTCAGGGACTGTGGTCTGGGAACTGGAGGAAACACTGAAAACCCCCGCTGGGGGCTGGGCAGGCAAACGGCTCACCAGAATGTGTTTTTAATCGAAACCTCTGAGCCCAGGCTGCTGAAAAGGCCCAGACAGAAAAGACAACAGACTGAAATCAATCTGAAGCTGCAGCAGGACAGAGCCTGGGGAACTAGAATCAGAGGACAGGGTAGGGGCTGAGGAGCTGGCTGTGGAGTAGAGACTGACTCCCGCAGAGTGAGCGCCTGACAGCGACACCTCTAAGAGGAGTGATACCGTGGGCTACACTAGCCACCCTGCAACCTAAAGACCCTACAGAAGACTCTGGAGTAAGACCCGTCAACTACAAGGTTGCAAAATAGTTGACAAGAGGAGGTGGTCCACAGAGAGCCTCAGATTAACCATCTACCTAAGGACACCAGAGCCAAACCTAGACGGCTCCTCACATTGGGTGATACACAAGCAGCTCCCAGGATAACTGAAATCAGCACACAAAACAGTGACCTACAGACAACACAAGCTGCCCAGAAGAAACCCACCTGATTTACTCTCTTTTTTTCATCTTTTTTTGTTTGTTTGTTTTTTGTTTGTGTGTTTGTTTGCTTTTTCTCTTTTTTCCTTAGGAAGAAGAGAAAGGGGAGAAAATTTGTTTTTTCTTCTTTTTTAAATTTTATAATAATTTTTAAAAAATTAAAAAAAAAACAAAAACATTTCTTAACTAAATTTTTTCTCTTTATAAAAGAATTTTTTGTTGCTTAGCTTGTTTTTAGTTTTGTTTTGTTTATTTGCTTTGTTTTGTTTTATCCTTGCTTCTACTATCAAGGCTTTCTTGATATCCCTGCTTAATGACTGGGACTTTATCACTATAAGCAAGTTTGCTGCTTTCCTCTATAGTTTCCACCAAATCTCTTACTGGACTCCTCTGCCTGGGCTATATCTTTCTCTCTCCTCTTGATCCGTTGGCATAAATTTTTTTTCTTTTTCTTTTTCTACTTTTCTTTTGTTCTTTTTTTATCCTCCCTTCTGTCTTCCTGTCTTTTTGTTCAATTGTTAGTTTCTCTTATTCTCTTTATTGTATTTTTGTTTTCTTATTTTCAACTATTATCCTATTCCTATTCTCTCCCTTAATTTTTTGCTGGCCCTTCTTTCAGAATCTTTTATCTGCTTCTGTTATTTCCCAGTAGCTTCTCTATTTTTTACATTTTATTTTATTATTATTTTCTAAATTTTCACCACTATTACCAACAATATACATCTCTCTCCCTAAGCGTTACTTTTCTTTCTTTCTTTTTTTTTAAGCTTGTGTGTGTGTGTGTGTGTGTGTGTGTGTGTGTGTTCTCCCTTCACTCTCCCAGTTTTATTTTCACTTGGGTTGTTGTTTTCATTGTGACTATCAAGATATTTTGTAAGATACCTCTTATTTCCTGGAAGTTTAGTTGTGTATTGCTCTGCCTTTCCAGCACCCATAGAATAGCTTACATGATGAGGTTGGGGCTGAGACACAGTTAGCCAACCTGAGAGTAGGGTCCTCCCAAGAACTGATCAATGACAATCTAGACACAACCACAACAGGACAACATAAAGAAACCACAAAAGGACACCCACAAGAGGGGCGCACCTAGAGCAAAGAGCTCAGAAGTATAAGGAAAACACACCTCTGGGCTCCACTGGACCCACAAGACAAAATCCCATCCCACAAGACTGGGAGAGAGCAATATATATCTAATATATAGATACAAACACTAAGACCTACCAAAATGGAAAGACAAAGAAACAACCCCCAAATTAAAGAAAAGGAAAAAGTGCCAGAAAAAGACTTTGATGAGATGGAGTTAAGCAAATCATAAGAAATGGAGTTCAGAGTACTGATTATGAAGATGTTCAAGGAACTTAAGACACTAGATGATAAGGTCGAGGACCTTAGTGAAAACATGAAAAAAGAGATACATAACATAAATAAAACTCAGACAGAGATAAAGAATGCTGTATCTGATATCAAGAATGCACTGGAAGGAATTAAAAGCAGGCTCAATGAAGCAGAAGATAGGATAAGTAACTTGGAAGATAAGGTAGAAAAAAAATCACACAATCAGAGCAGCAAAAAGAAAAAAAACACTTAAAAAGCATGAGAACAGTTTAAGGGAGCTTTGGAACAACATGAAGTGAAACAACATTCACATTATAGGAGTGCCAGAGGCAGAGGAAAGAGAGCAAGGGATAGAGAACTTGGTGGAGGAAATAATGATAGAAACCTTCCCTAGGCTGGCGAGGGAGAAATGCACACAAGTTCAGGAAGCACAGAGAGTTCCAAACAAGATGGACCCAAAGAGACTCACTCCAAGACACATCATAATTAAAATGGCAAATGTCAAGAACAAAGAGCAATTATTAAAGGCTGCAAGAGAGAGACAAGCAGTGACCTACAAGGGAACCCCCATAAGGCTGACAGCTGATTTCTCAACAGAAACTCTTCAGGCCAGAAGGGAGTGGCATGAATTTCTCAAAGTAATGAAAAGCAAGAACATGCAACCAAGATTGCTTTATCCAACAAGGCTATCATTTAAAATTGAAGGTGAAATAAAGAGCTTCCCAGACTAAAAAAGACTAAAGGAGTTCAGTACCACAAACCAGCATTGCAAGAAATGCTAAAAGGACTGCTTTAAGAAAAAGAAGGAATAGTGAGAGAAAGGTACATCAGCATAAAGGGGAAAAATGGCATTAAATAAGTTTATATCAATAGTAACCTTAAATATAAATGGAATAAATGGTCCAATCAAAAGACATAGGGTAGCTGAATGGATAAGAAAAGAGGACCCAAATATATGCTGTCTACAAGAGACCCACCTGAGAGCAAAAGAGTCACACAGGCTAAAAGTGAAGGGATGGAGTAAAATATTCCATGCAAATGGAAAGGAAAAGAAAGCTGGAGTTCTGACAAAATAGAATTCCAAATAAAGGCCATAACAAGAGACAAAGATGGTGACTACATAATACTAAAGGGATCAATCCACCAGGAGGAAATAACCCTTATAAACATTTATGCACCCAATATAGGAGCACCTAAATATATAAAAAAAATTGGGGGGGACTTTAAGGAGGAGATTGACAGCAACACAATCATAGTGGGGGACTTCAACACCCCACTCTCAGCCCTGGACAGATCATCAAGACAAAAAATCAACAGGGAAACACAGACCTTAAATGACTCACTAGACCTAATGGATTTAATTGACATTTACAGAACATTTCACCCCAAAACAGCAGAATACACATTATTCTCAAGTGCATATGGAACATTCTCAAAAATAGACCACATGTTAGGGCACAAGGCAAGTCTCTACAAATATAAGAAGATTGAAATCATATCAAGCATCTTCTCGGATCACAATGCCATGAAACTAGAAATCAACCACTATAAAAAAACTCAAAAATATTCAAACACATGGGGGCTAAATAGCATGTTATTAAACAATGAATGGGTTACCAATGAAATCAAGGAAGAAATCAAACACTTCATGGAAAATAACAAAATTGAACAGACAACAACACAGAATCTATGGGACATGGCGAAACAGTCCTGAGAGGAAAATTCATAGTATTACAGGCCTATCTCAAGAAACAAGAAAAAGATCTAATGAACCATCTAACACAACAACTAAAAGAACTAGAACAAGAATAGCAGGAAGAATCCCGAGGAAGTAGAAGGAAGGAAATAAAAATCACAGCAGAGATTAATGACATAGAGACTAAAAAAAAAATACAAAAAAATCAATGAAACCAAGAGCTGGTTCTTTGAAAAGGTAAATAAGATTGATGCACTTTTAGCCAGACTCACTAAGAAACAAAGAGAGAGATCCAAATAAATAAAATAAAAAATGAAAGAGGCGATATAACAACTGACCCAACAGAAATACAAAGGATTGTAAAAAATTATTAGGAGCAACTATATGCCAAAAAATTGGACAACATGGGGGAAATGGACAAATTCCTAGAAGCATACAACCTTCCAAAGCTGAATCAAGAAGAGGCAGAAAACCTGAATAGGCCAATAACAACTAATGAAATTGAAGCAGTAATCAAAAAACTCCCAGCAAACAGAAGTCCTGGGCCAAATCAATTTACAGGCGAGTTTTACCAAACATTCAAAGAAGAATTAACACCTATTCTATTCAAACTATTCCAGATAATTCAAGAGGAGGGAAAACTCCCAAACTTTTTTTATGATGATAGCATCATCCTAATCCCAAAAACAGATAAAGATACTACAAAGAAAGAAAATTACAGGCCAATATCCCTGATGAACATAGATGCTAAAATCCTCACTAAAATACTAGCAAACCAGATTCAGCAATACATTAAAAAGATCATATAGCATGACCAAGTGGGATTTATTCTGGGGATGCAAGTCTGGTACAACATCCGCAAATCAATAAATGTGATACATCACATAAACAAAATGAAGGACAAAAATCACATGATCATATCAATAGATGCAGAAATAGCATTCGACAAAATCCAGCACCCATTTCTGATAAAAATTCTCAGCAAAGTGAGAATAGAGGGATCATACCTCAACCTAATAAAGGCCATATATGACAGACCTACAGCCAACATCATACTCAATGGGTAAAAACTAAAACCATTTCCATTAAAAACAGGAACAAGACAGGGATGTCCACTTTCACCACTCTTATTCAACATAGTACTGGAAGTCCTCACCATAGCCATCAGACAGGAAGAAAACATAAAAGGTATCCAAATTGCAAAGGAGGAAATAAAACTGTCGTCATTTGCAGATGACATGATATTGTACATAGAAAACCCTAAAGGCTCCATCAAAGTACTACTAGATTTGATAAATGAATTTGGCAAGGTAGCTGGATACAAAATCAACATCCGGAAATTGATGGCATTTTTACACACCAACAACAAACTCTCAGAAAGAGAAACTAAAAAAACAATACCATTTACCATTGCAACTAAAAAAATAAGATACCTAGGTATAAACTTAACCAAGGATGTAAAAGATCTGTACTCAGAAAACTACGTGACACTGAAAAAAGAAATAGAGGAAGATTTAAACAAGTGGAAGAATATACCATGCTCATGGATTGGAAGAATTAATATCATTAAAATGTCCATACTACCCAAAGCAATTTATAAATTCAATGCAATTCCTATTAAAATACCAACAGCATATTTCACAGACCTAGAAGAAACATTTCGAAAACTTATATGGAACCAAAAAAGACCCCAAATAGCTGCAGCCATCTTGAGAAAAAAGAACAGAGTGGGGGGATCACGTTACTGGACTTCAAACTGTATTACAAAGCCACTGTAATCAAAACGGCCTGGTATTGGTACAACAACAGGCATATAGATCAATGGAACAGAACAGAGACCCCAGAAATAGACCCACGCCATTATGGTCAGTTAATATTTGACAAAGGAGGCAAGAGCATCCAATGGAGTAAAGACAGTCTCTTCAATAAGTGGTGCTGGGAAAATTGGACAGATACATGCAAAAAAATGAAAATAGACCAACAAATAGCACCATACAGAAAAATAAACTCAAAATGGATAAAAGACTTAAATATAAGTCACGAAATCATAAAAATCCTGGAAGAAAACATAGGCAGTTAAGTCAGAGACATCCCATGTAGTGGACTTTTCACTGATACATCTCCTAGGGCAAGAGAAACAAAACTAAAAATAAACATATGGGACTCCATCAAACTAAAAAGCTTCTGCACAGCAAAAGAAAACAGCCTCAGTTGATGCTCAACTGCTAAGCCACGCCTGGCCAAGCAGGATGACAATTCTTGATACATCCCTTTGAGGTAAGCTTGAAAAGGGAATACTGATAGTGCTGGATTCAATCAAAAGTCAACAATGTCTTCACCACACTATTGTCTGTGTCCATGGGATATGCATTTATGCATATAAACTCTTTGGTTAATCTCCCCATGCCCTACTCCCACCTTCCCTCTGAGATTCATCAGTCTGTTCCATGCTTCTGTGTCACTGGACACAGACAATAGTGTGGCAAAGGCCTGGGGTGGGGGGAGAGGTGCAGGATAGAAGGAGTAAATGGAGAAAAAAGGGGACATCTGTAATTCTTTCAACAATAAAGATAAATTTTTAAAAAGTCAACAAGGAAGGTTGACCAGAGGAAATATATCTTTTATTATTTGATGCTTATCCTGGGCTATTGTAACCTGGAGGAGGGGGCAATTTACATACCTAGTCATATAACAATTCCATGTTTTCTTAATTAAACTATAATAGAGAGGGCTATATAAAATTTCAGTTGGTATCATTCATTTTACAGGTTGATCATATTAGGTAATAATCTTCAAGGAAGAAGTTTCCAAATATTACGTAAAGATATTTTGAGTTTAAATATCCAATGCCTGACATTGAATTTAATTGAATAGTAGTACTATTCAGTTAATATATATGCAGTGATATTGCTTTGTAGTGTATGGGATAGAAGTCCATTTTAGTACTTTACAAATATACTAAATAATCACCAAATATTTATTATATTCCGAAAGTGGTGTTATACATCATTAACTTAAATTTCACAATAACTTTATAATGTGACAATTATTATTATACCAGTTTAAAACCTAAGAAATTTTAGAATTAGATAAGTTTAGCAACATACTATCAGTCATTCAGCTGTTGAATTTCCATGCAGGAGGCACAGCTCATTCTATGCTTTCCCATATCAAAATCTATCCATTGTTCAGTAGTGCTTTATTTAGTAATGTATGGACAGACCTGTTATACACAACAAATTTTAATGTTACATATCTCCATGAGTTGTGACTGAAGGGATAGTCTTTATTTACATCAAATATATTTAGAGAACAGGGTAACATCTTCAATTTAGAAAATAATGGAAATTTTTTTTCTGTGCTATGATTTTGGAAATTCTTAATATTTTACGTCTGTAGAATTCAGAATGCATAGTGAGGGGAGGGACAGTTGCAGGGAGGAAAGGAGAGTACCAAAAATGTTTTCCCCTTTTGTTATTCATCATGCATAGCAGTTTGACTAGAGCACACCAGTCAGACTAGTGTATTTGATGACAACTCTAGTCATGACTGACAGAATATTTCTCTTATTCTGAATCTTTAAATGGCGCTGTAACTTACTCATGGAAATATTTTCAACTTGTGAGGAGAAACAATGAATGGGATTTAATTGTCTATTTTTATTATTATTATTTTTTGTGCCACAGTGACTGGAGAATTTGATTTGGACAATTTTTCAATAAATAGACATCTGGAATTCTTGACTATGTAACATAAAATTTATCACTTTTTTGTATGGAAAATTTCAATAATATATTGTATGAAAATGCTTTATTTTATTTTATTTATTTATTTTATTTTATTTTATTTTGATTGTCCCACAGTAAAAGTAAAATGGAATGAGGTTGATGTTTGTGTAGATAAGTCAAAAGTAAAATTCTTAGCATATTTTGGTAGTAAATATTTGATGTAAAATAATTAACACAATTTTTATGTGTTCTATTGTATTCCAGGACTATACAATCATGGCTTTATTTCATTTTCACATTTCATGGGAATCAATAATGTATATGATTTTATGATCATGAATTGGAGTTCATGCAACATTTTTACATTCAACAATGAATTAAAATAATTTTCAGTAATTTATTATCTATTTTCTCACTTTTCTAAGTATACTGTCTCAATTCCATAAAAAATTCTAATTATCACCTATGAAGGTATATATTTCAACTGATTTTTAGCTACAGAAAGTTGTGCACATTATAATAGAGAATTGAAAGAAAGGCAAATTATTGGGTTGGTAAATATTTTATAGACTTATGTTACCTATACAGTATTTATCTTCATTTAACTAAGTCACATATAATTACTATGTTTATTGAATATAAACATTACTTCAGAGATTATTTTGCATTAACTTATAAAGTTAGATTGTACCTTTCTAAGAACTTATACAAAATTAATAATCCATTTACATATGTCCAGTAATAATTATGTTACTTCATAATTTTTGTATATTCTTGCACTTACTTCATTATCAGGTTTTGAAATGGCCAGGATATTTTTCATTGTCTGATTGTATAAATAATCTTCAAACATATTTAGCTTTAAAAGTTGTAGTTAAATTTTAATGTTTCTACATAGATTTGCCTGCCAAGGCTGAAAATTTCTACTTCTGCAGAGTTCCTTAAAGTTCTTTTTTTTTCTTTTCCCAAATAACCATACTAAGTTTATTGCTGATAGCTTAATAATTCTTATGCTCAATTCTGATTATTTCTCTCTTAAACCACCCCAAAATTATCACTTTTTATTCTCTTACATAAAAGCCTACACCCCAGAATTTAAAGCTTTCTATGATACGTAATACTTTTTAGGCCTTGCTTCCCAGAGTTATGCTAATCACAGTGTTGGCTTGGCCAACCTCATGGTTTCCTTATTGCACCCACAATTTCCTGCCTATTTATACTCATTCCTTAGATAACATGATAACAACACTATATAACTTTTTTATCTGCTTGACATCATATAGTTTACAAACTGCTGCTACAAATACTTTTCATTTAATTTAAAACAAAAACAAAAACAAACCCCGAAAATTTAGGGCATATATCTTTTTTTTTTTTTTTTTTTTTTTTTTTGATAAGGCACAAGGGACTCTAAATGTGACCCATATATCAAAGAGCAGAGCCAAGTTTTGCATTCACCTCTTTGCTATTTAAGAGTATTCCATTTACCACAGCTTTTTTCAATTTCCTGAAAATGGAATTTTACATCAGGGAAACAACAGTTACTCAGTCTAACCATTTTATTTAATAGACAAATTAAACCATTTTTCCACCTGGGTTTGAAACATCTGTGCTTTGTGTGCATCCCTTCAGAGAATCAAAGATGACTAAGACATGAGTGAATGACAAAATAAAATAGACGTTTTACAACTAAGGTACTTTAGCAAAGCAGTGAAGAAAGGTAGGTAAAAAACAATCAGTTCAGAAAGGAGCTCTGTGACGTCTCTGAAAATATAACCTGATGGCATTTTATTGGCACATTATTTTAAAATTATCAAATCTTGTTTAGCATTAGATATTTGTGAGAAGATTCTAAAGACAAACTTTCTATTACTCCAAATTTTTCCAGGAATATCTTAAATAGTTCCTGCACATCATAGTTTTCAGTGAATATTTGTTTAAATGAACCAAGTGATCACATGGTATAGAATTATTCATAAAATTAATGACTGTTTAGTGTTCATTTTATATTCTAATCACTGGCTTAAACATTCAACACATATCATATTTCATTCTTAGAGTAAGTAAGTGTATGAAAAAATAGTATTCCCATCACATTACATTCTTTAAGCCAAATCTAATGCATACTAAGATTTTGTAGTTACTTGATGATTTAAAAGCATTGAGAGTAAGATCCATTAGATTCAATTGGATCATGAAGATTATTGGTAATAGGGGAAGGAAGAAATGCAATGGATTAGACTTACAAAAATTATGTATTTGATTTCCTTCTATCTGCCATTTGAATATAAGCAATTGGCATTTGATATGGAGAGATTTTGCTTGCAGAAACAAATAGAAGTTGAATATGTCATTTTAATCACTCCCTGATTCTTGGCATTTCTCATTCAACCATTTGCATATGAGTCTAGAAGAAGTTGACTTGTATGTTCCAGCTTGGAAATTCAGAAGCTGAGATGTGAATCAGAATTTATTAGCAATAAATATCAGTTTCAATAGAAAGAGGAACAACCCATTTTTGAAAACTTTTTATTAAGAAAAAAATTCAAACATGAAAGATATTTAAAATGGTATGATACTGCATAACATTCAGATTTAACAATTATAAACATTTTCTAGGTTTGTTTTTTCTACAATTTAAAAATAATTATTTAAAAGTAAATATAAGTATCTTAATAGTTCTGTATTAGTGCAGTGTATATCTCTAAGAAAACTGCCTGCATAATCAGAATATTATTAACACTTCTCATAAACCCATTTTTTTGGGGGGGTGATCCCAGTAATGTCATTCTCAGTGATTGTTTCAAATCTGGATCCAGTCAAGGATTACACTGTACACTTTCTTAGATCAAATTTATTAAGAAACAGTTTTAACCTGGAAAATTTACTAACAGCAGTTGGTGCACATGAATAATGATTTGAAAGGAATATCAATATGTAGTGTACTAGTTATCTATTGTAGCCTAACAGACCAGGCCAAACATAGTGGCTTAAAACAACCATCATTAATTTAACTCACAATGTTGTGGTTTGGCAATTTTGGCTGGATTCAGCAAATAAATTGTTTTATTCTTGGCTGAATTGTTTTATGTATCTGTGGTCAGCTGCCAGCCAGATGCAGGATAGATGAGAGGCTGGCCTAAGATGCTCCCATCCCTATGTGTGTTGGTTGGCATTATATTAGCTAGAGAATTAGGAGCAACCAGCCATATATCTCTCATCATCTATCAGGATAGTCTGGGCTTCTTAAAATGCTGTTTCAGCTGGTTTCTAGGAGAAAAAGTGTGCAGTCTCTTGAGGACTAGATGCAGAACATCATACTTTTGATTGTTACATTCTATTGGCAAAGCAAATTGCAAGGCCACCCAGATTCAATATGGGGAGGGGTAGATTTTCTTTTCAGTGGGTAGAGCTGCAGTGTCTCATTGCAAAGGGGTTTGCATAAGAGAAATATGGTGAATTGGGCAATCTATTACTTGTAAATTGGCTTAAGATGTCACCTTATGAAGAACATGATAAAACTCTGTTTTTGAATCACTAGATAAAACTCTTCATTCAAACTTTAGAATATATTCTTAGCTCCCAAATTTCTAGTTGGGCAAATTTAGGCTTTACTCTACTCTTAACATCCTATGGGGCTCAATGTCATGGCTTAAACTCATGGCTTCTGACATACTGAGTTCACTTCAAGATGGAACAAGGAGCCATGTACCATGCTGTTCACAGATGCAATGTTTGTAATAGTTTAAAATGTAATATAAATGCTCATCATTATGGAAAAAAGATATAAAAAGGGGTTTTCATATAATGAAATCCTGTTTAGGTAAATAGGAGTAAGATAATTTTATCTATAAATAAATAGTTATCTACCTATTTGTGACTAATGTTCATGCAAAAACATACTCCCAAGAGAAAGACAGTTATGGGATTCAGACAGTAATTTATCTATAATGCAATTAACCCCCTTCCCCCAACCGCCATCCTGTGAAAAATGCCCTTCTTTTCCAGAAGAAATGTTCTTATCCTCAGGGTCGCGAAGTTAAGAACAAGAAAATTCTGCACAAACAGGCCTTGTTAAAATAATTTGTATCTTCCTTTGGATTCCGCATATATTTTAGTGACACTTCCACAATTGCCTCCTTTTGTTCAAACTATTATAAAAGCATTTAGGTTTTGCTGCTTTGGGTCTTTATTTCTTTAGAGGGCTTTCATGTAATTTAAAACTTAAATTTATATCATTTTTAAACTTCCTTTGTTACAGAACCTATGCCAAAATCTAAGATGGGCAGAAGAAAGAATTTTTCTCCCTCTATAGTGGTATATCCAGAATACCTAAGTTTTCAGTTATCAGGTGATGCTGTGGGTAGCTGGACTTGAGCTGGTTTTACAAAGACGGCACTCAAATTTGACTTCCATCAATCTGCAGAAGCAGGAGGTGAGGGGCTGATGTGAGATCACATTTAAGTAGACCTCTCATTCAATAAAACCATAAATGTGGAAATGTTCCTGCAGACCTGGTGAAGAACTCACAGACATAATGCCGGGTGCACTGTCAGGATGCAGCCAAAAAAGTAATAACAAACAAAAGGGGAAGTGAGCAAAAAAGAGAAGAGGGAGAGAGAGAGAGTGGGAGCAATAGAGAGAGGGAGAGCAAGAGAGAACATGAACTCATGGACAGGGACAACAGTGCAGTGATTGCTGGGGAGAGGGGTGTGGGCAGAGTTGGGGGAGGGTAGAGGGGGGTTAACTAGTGATAGAAAAAATTAAATTTAATTAAAAAAATTAAAATAATTAAAAAAATATTAAAAAGAGGACTTCAGCAGTTCCAATTAACCAAAGATAATTGCCCCATTCCCTCTTCCTCCCTCCTCCCAAGATACAAAACCAGCAAAGAGAAAGAGATGAGGGAGGGGTAGGAAAGAGGAAGAGTGACCAGAGCCCGTCACCTCCCCAACCCAAGAACCTCAGGCGAAGGGTAGGCCAGTACTGAGGATGGGAAAAGGGGGGACGTGGAGAATAAATAGATGATCGTATCTCAGATTAGACTGTGCTGGAGTGGACTTTTAAAATCACTAACCATGGCTGGGGGGCAATGAGGTATCCCAAAGTTATCACTGAGGGACAGAATATAGTTTAGTTGAAGCCAGTGATTGAGGAGAAATAAAACCATTTTGTGTTTGTACGCCACCAAGAGTGGAATTTCTAAAATCATTTGCATTTTATTTGTTTGATTTGTTCATGTTTTTATATACCTGCACTTCATTCCAAAAAGAGCACTGACATTTTTACATTACATAATTAAATTTAAGTGGCATAGTGGTGAACAGGTAAAGTAGAGGCAAGAGAGTAGAAATTAAAAGATAAGGGAGAGAGTATACCAATATACACAGTAAGATATTCTACTCTTTGCTAGAGGTGAGTCACATAGCCAGGAAATTTTGAGTATCCTTATAGCCAATACAAAAAAAAATGAACATGTTCAGTTTTAGTATTCTCAGTGATTGTTAATAAAAAGCAAACCAGCTGCTATGGAGACTAATGGCTTCAGAAAACAGCTATTTATTAATTAGCTGCTGGGTGCCAGACCATGAGAATTTTGTAACCACTGGCCTTATCTTTGTGGAGCTTACAATGTAGTATGAAAAAGTCATTTAACAAATATTTGCAAGTATAAATGAGAAGTACAACATATAAAAGATATGTTTGTTTTATAGAAAATATCTTTATTGATTTCAGAGAAAGAGGAAAGGAGAGGGAGAGATAGAAACATCAATGATGAGAGAGTCATTGATCCGCTGCCTCCTGCACGCCCCTGCTGGGGATCAAGCCTGCAAACCCGGCATGTGCCCTGACTGGGAATCAGACCCCGATCTTCTGGATCCTAGGCCGATGCTCAGCCACTGAGCCACACCTGGCCAGTGCAAAGATATGATTTTTTATACATTATACTTATTGGTATTCCTCTGGCAAGAGACATTTAAGGGAGTGTATATATATTTGTAAGTGGGAGTGTGTATAGACTTGCACATATATAATGTGCTCTTAAACAATATTTAACAGGACTTTAGACTCACTCAAACATCAACCACAACCCAGTTGCTGAATTACATTGAGGTATATCAGTGATTTTAGGTTCAGTTACTGGAGCTCTATCAGAAATGAAATTTTACTTCTTCCCTTAATTCTGCGGCTTTCTCATATATACCACATTGCTCAGCTTCCAAGAAAATTACAGAAACTGCTAACAGAAGTGGAAAATAGTCTTAGAAAAAGATTTTTAAGGGTTATCCAATATAAACAAATAGTAATGTGGTTAATAGTCATGTGCTGACCAATGATTTCTGTCATGTTTCTATTGTTAGCTTAAAGAAATCATGATGAGTCTTTACAGTCCATTTTTAGCTTCGTTTTAACCTATTTTACATTTTTGCTACAAAAATTTTTTTAGGTAAAAACATTACAAAGCAATCTCCCAGTTTTAAGTATCAAATAAGTAAATGAAAAAAATTAGACTACATTTCTGGATCTAAATGAAAACATAAATCTAAAGTTAAGTGATTATTAAGGATTGACGTATTGGCATGTTAACCTAAGCTCACAGGAAATAGTAAGCAGTAGGCTTTGAGTTATGCATTGATTAGGGTATATAATAAGCTTCTGTTAACAACAGAGGAGAAAAAGACCACAAAATACTGTGAATAAAAACAATATGGAAATTTCGTTCCAACAGTCCTGATGGATAGGGTCTGGGGTTGGTTGTTAATTCTGCTACCCTCAACACTTGACTTCCAAGTTTGAGTCAAAAGATGCTGATCTAGTGCTTGCCATCATCTACTCTAGACAGTAGAAAGGGAGATAGGGTCACAGGAATGCCTGACAAAAACTTTTCAAGTCAAGTCTTCAAAGTGGCAGTCATTATTTAAGCTCAACAGACATAGGATTGACCAGAATTTAGTTTCAGGGCTATATATAGCTACAAAAGGCTGAAGATGTAATATATAGATAAACAGATGAGCTCCATATCTACAGAATAAGGGAAACCTGATATTGGTGACACCAAGTAGTCAGCCATGAGGTATTATATCTCAACTATAATATCCTTATGTATGCTTTTAGTTTTCAGAATTATAGATCTTACTTTTATAATATTTATTAGCTATATGCTTAAAATATGATAGAAGGAAATTAAAGAATAATTTTACTCACAATTTCATCTTTTGAACTCCCCCCCCCCCCCCGTTACCCCTTCCACTGGGTTCCCACCCTACCCCAGGCCTTCACCACCCTATTGTCTGTATCCATGGGCAATGAATATATGCATATAAGTTCTTTGTTTAATCTCTTTCTGCCCCCTACCCTTCTTCCCTATGAGATTTGTCAGTCTGTTCCCTGTTTACATGTCTCTGGTTCTATTTCATTCATCAATTTATTTTGTTCACTGGATTCCACATATAAGTGAGATCATGTGGTATTTGTCTTTCTCTGGAATCTTTCACTTAGCAT
This sequence comes from Miniopterus natalensis, assembly GCF_054644295.1. Classification (NCBI taxonomy): domain Eukaryota; kingdom Metazoa; phylum Chordata; class Mammalia; order Chiroptera; family Miniopteridae; genus Miniopterus; species Miniopterus natalensis. The sequence continues at coordinate 116,970,658 of NC_142082.1, read as the reverse complement.
AATAATATTTTTACTATTCTTTGAAAATAGAATTGAAATTTAGGGTTGGTGTGGCCCTTGGTATATTACAAATGTTTATCTGGTAATGTATGAGTGAGTGGTGAAAGGGCTAGGAAGCTGTCTCAAATGCAGGTTTGTAGGATATCCTTCACTATATTGATGCATCTCCTAAAAATCCAGAGCCTAGCCCTTGGGCTTCGAGACTCAGAAATGAAGAAATAATGCACCTCTCGAGGACAATTCACATTGTCCACAATCAAGTCAATAAGCCTAACAAGGCTGATATATACAAGATATAATAATACATCCTTTAAAATAATTATTGAACTGCAACATTTAAAGAAAAAACCCTATTTTACCAATATTTATTATCAATGTTTTGTACAAAATATAGTGCTAATAAGGAATAGATAGACAAATCAACACTCTGGAAGGTATAACTCTCACATGAGAGAAATGAGTTTCTCTAAATAACTAAATAGGGCAATAACAAAGAAACAGGAGAAACAAGCTGTTCTCTTTGAACTTGGAGACTTCCCTCTTAGAAATTCTCCATATCTTCAAGGTGTTTAACAAATAATTTCACCTGTCCCATTTGCTCTTCGTTCCAGTTTCTAAATACATAAGTAACACTGTTTAAAACTGAATAGGATGATATTGGGCATGTTGTTTCCCACCAATATGCAATACACCTGCTCAAATGTATACATTTTCTGTTTTTATCATAGGCTTACTTTTGGAACCTACTTAATCAAGTAGGTATACATTAGCAAATTTATTTATTCCTGCTTTAGCAATAACTATGCTGTCTTCATTATGATTATTTTATAATAGCTCTTGTTATCCTGTAAATTGAGTCATTTATATAGAATATAATTCAGCAATGAGTAAAGAAAAAATCTCCACAATAAATGGTTGATTAAACAAAGTATAGATTTATCTTTCTCTCACACACATTAATGTATAGTAAATGGCCAAGACTCACATATCAGCTTCATGAGCATGAGGACCTGTGGTCTTTCCACCTTTTTCTACCATACTCAACACCTGGTTTTCTGCTTCATGGTTTAGTTCCAGCTACTGAATCCAAATTCCAGCCACAGAGAAGGGGGGGGGGAGGGAGAAAAACAAAAAAATCTCTGTCTTTAAGGACAGTTACTTGGGATAACACCCACTGTGATCACTTAAGTGATATGTCCCATTTAACAGGTCTTAAACACCTATATTTACAAGGGAGTCCAGAAAAATTTCCCCTATTTTCGGATATATTTCTGCTTGAATGAAGAAAAATATTAAAACAGATAATGAGAGTCACAATTTTCTGAAACAAATCTCACTTTAATTTTCTTTAGCAATGTAAAGCTTCTTAACAAACTCTTCCTGGTGCACTTTAGAATAATCTTCACAAGGTTTATTTTCAAGAAAAACTTAATAGATTACTTTGAGGAGAGTTTATATCTTTATATTTTTCTATGATTTACTCTACTTAGAAATCTCAAGGGATATAGAAAACTATGAGAAAGTTGATGGAAAAATATAAAATTTCAGAAATTAGTAGCATTCTGATATATCCTCATAAAACAAAAAAAATATAATGTAAAACTATATCATAATACCAACAGAATATGTAAGAACATGAGTGCACATTGAGGTTTCTGAGTGGACAATAATGAATAGTGTGTCTTGTTTCTTTTTCTGAAAAATTATTTATATATATATATTTTTCTAGCATTACTCAGCAACTGAACATTGTTGTATAGAATCAGTGCCAATGACTATTCTCACTTATTTTTAGGAGAAATTTTCCATTTTCATCAAATATTTATTTACTTATAAGTTTTTGACTGATTCTTTAGTAACTTCAATGATTTCTCTTTTGGTTTGCTCAGCGTTTTTATCTTGAGTAAATGTTGAAATTCTCCAATTACCAATTTTTCTTGAATATGTTAAAATGACTACCAGGTTTTTGTCTTTTGCCCAGTTAATGTGGCCATTTGTGACTATACATATCGCAAAGACAAAGCTTTTCATTTGATAAATTTTATCCATTAGCTTTGATTTTTCCAATATTTATTTATTGCTTGTAATGCTTTAATTACCCTTCTTCTATTTTCTTTGAGTCTGTTTTTTTTTTTTTTTTTCCTCTGTTCTTTTTTTCTCAGACTCTGAGACAAGTGACTATTTCACACATGTCTGTATTTCTTTTTTCTAATACTTTATAAGCAACGTCTATAATATTTTTCTTTAAATGCATATTTAGTATCACAAAATTTCACTGTAGTTTTGTGGAGCCTATTTTTACTTAGAAGAGCATTTTAAAATTTCAATTATTTTGTTAATCTTAAATTATATGATGCTAATTTTTGAAAACAGTTTCTGAAACTAGTTATACAGTTAATTTTAAATGTAAATACATATCAGAAAATAATGGATATTTTCCAGCTGTTGTGACATGTTTTTTATATGCCATTAGATCAAGGTTGTCCACTGTGGTTTTAAAATTATCTGTCATTACTGATTTTTGTCAATTTTATTAATATAAAAACATGATAAAATCTTCCACTATAATGGTGTTTTTACCCCTGCCTATCGTTATACCACTTTTACTTTGCATATATTATTAAGTTAACCTATGTTTGGAATATGTATAACCTCTTTTTCAGCGTCCCTTTTTGTCTTTAATTATGGTCCTAGAAAATTGATTTACTAAGTGAAATAAATTTACTAAGATAATTCATCTTAAAAAATTATTAGTAATTGCCGAGTGAACATTTTCCCTTTTATAAATAAGCCTTTCAGTGGTTTTATATTTTTGTTTTATATTTTCCATATGATAAAGGCTAACATTAAAATAATATATGTGTATATATATACATATTATAATTTTCACTATCAATGATTATTTTGAATTACTTTTACCACATCGATTTATGATTTCAATCTTTCTTATACAATGCTTTTCCACCTTCTGTTTTACTTCTACTAATTCAATTTTTTTCTGACTCTTTTGAAAGTCTGTTCCCATTCTTCTATTGGTAACCTTTCTCTCTCTTTTTTTTAATAGACATAAGGTGTTTATTGAAATGCTGAAATATGCTATCAATTATTATATTTTTCAAACTGAGTACAATATACTTGGAGAATGAGACTTTTTAAGTGAGTCAGTTGAAAAAGTTTTCAATTAAATAATTTTGGCTCCTAAAGAAGCAAATTAATGTTGATAATCTTCCTGTGAACTACCACAGCTTGGATTTGCATCTAGCAGATAGCCCTATCATTTTTGTTTGATTTTTTAAAAACAGACTTTATTTTCCAGAAGAGTTGTACAGTTACAGAAAAATTGTGAAGATAATACATAGGGTTCCCATATACCCTGTACCCAGTTTCCCCTTCTGCTTAATAACTTACATTATTATAGTATGATTGCTACAGTTAATGAACCAACACTGATACATTATTACTAGCTGAAGTCCATGCTTTGTTCAGATTTTCTTAGTTCCACACAACGCAATATACAGATGATGTGTCGTAGAACTGTACACTTGAAACCTATATAATTTTATTAACCAATGTCCACCAAAAGGTTGCAGGTTCAGTTCTTAGGGTACATACTTAGGTTCCAGGTTTGATCCCCAGTCAGGAGCATAAGGGAGGCAATTGATCGATGTTTCTCTCTCACATCAATGTTTCTCTCTCTCTCTTTCTCTCTCCCTTCCTCTTTCTCTAAAATCAATAAAAAACATATCATTGGGCGAGGATTTAAAAAAATAAATAAATGTAATGTGGTACCCTGGATGGGATTTTAGAACAGAAAAACATTAGTTAAAAAACTAAGAAATTCTGAATAAAGCATTATATTTTTGGCTGTTTTTATATGTTCTGTATGTACTTGGTGTTTTGAAATTTTATTTGAAAGGTGCAGGAGTGTGTGGAATTTTTGTATTTATCCTGATTTAGGTCCATCATCCCTCATTTCTTTTAAAACCTCAGAAACTGTACATTGGACTCATTATATCACATCTTAACTTATCTTTGACAGTTTCTTTTTATACTTTTTGTTCTCTGGATTATCTGCTGTCTAACCATAGCTTTTTACCTTAAATTTTAGTCATTGTTATTGCCCACATTGTTAAAATTCAAGATGTTCTATGAGAAAATCTGTGTGCTAATTTCCCACGTGGTGTGGACCAAAGGCTCCCAGAGACCTGGATAGCAATTAAAATTCAAGTCTCTAGGTTTCTGAAAGAATCAATGCCCGCACATCCACCAGATCTTCAGCACTCATTTAATAGGGTGGATTTGAGCTTTCTATACATTAGAATCTGTGATGTTTTTCTTATTTTATTGCGGATTCAGGTGTGCATGTTATAGGAAGTTTGCTATGTTTGGTCAAGCATATTTGGTGTTTGAGAGCTGGAGTATTTTCAGAATAGTTTTTCCATATTGGCATGTATTCTCTCAGAGGCTTCTATGTCAGGAAGTATAAATATAAAAATGGGGACTAGAACATTTTCTATGACTTATAATAATGTTTAATTTTTAAGAAGTGCTTTCTTTATATACAAAACTATTTTATTGCCATAACTGATTATCCATCTTAGTAAATATTATTTTTAGACTAAACAGTAAAAATATCATTACACTAATATTAAGCCATAACACTGATGTAACTAACTTTTGTTACAAAGTTAAGTAGGAATAAATTTAACTTAGTAGAACAGAAACTAAAATGCAGTATATTAAGTAAAGACTGAAGTTAGACTAGAAAAAATGCTATGTTATCAGATGCCAAAACCACAAAATATCTTTACTAAGTAGTTGCAGCACTCTCTACACAAAGCCATATGTTCCCTAACAAAAATTCTTTACTTTTACTCTAAACAAATTGATTTGAAGTGTGAAGGTGTCAGAGTAAGTGAGCAGGCCTTTCATCACATTTCATCATTATAAAGCTGTCATTTTCTACCTGGACTTCAAACCTTTACTTGCTGACTTAATTTATGAAAGAAGGAAGAGTTAGGAGGCTCACAAATGAAATTACTAGACAGAGTGATATTATGTAATACAGCATGTCCTCTTCTGGATATTCTTGAATACTCCTCCTCTCCTGATTTTTTCTCAACCAAACTTTGTTCCCCTAAGCCTATACCTTGTTCTTACATACCTTTAACTCAGTCTTGATAATGCCATTTTATTGATTCCTCTCTTTCTGGACTAATTTTTTTTTAGCAATTTGGAATTGCTACACGCAAATGAACAATTCTAAAGGTTCGTTGCTTCTTGAAATTGTTTTCCTCTCAATGCTAATCTCACCCAGTTTCATAGTTTTAGTTGTCACTTCTACATGGGTAACTTCCAAAAGTTGATTTCTGTATCTCATATATTTTAAGTCTCTCTATCTAACTCCTGGGGTATAAGACTAACTATAGATGTACAAAGTACCTGAAACTTTTTCCTGGCAAACTGAATTTATTATTTTTCCAGATAAATTCTTGCTTCTGAAACCCTCTATTTATGATATGGTTATTATTCCACTCTCCCAATTTTCTCATTGTAGTTTGGATTTACATTTCACTAATAGCTAGTGAAGTTGAACATCTTTTCATATATCTGTTGGCCATTTGTATGTCTTCTTGGGAGAAGTGTCTGTTCAGGTTCTCTGCCCATTTGCTAATTGGATTATGGTTTTTGGGTGTTGAGTTGTATGAGTTCTTTATATATCTTGGTTATTAACCCTTTGTCAAAACTGCTGTTTGCAAATATCATCTCCCATTTGATTGGTTGTCTGTTTCTTTTCCTGTGCTGAAGCTTTTTGGTTTGATATAGTCCCATTCATTTATTTTTGCCTTTACTTCCTGCCTTTGGGGACAAATTCATTAAATGTTATCTATGACAAAGGTACATACTTTTACTACCTATGTTTTCTTCTACGTAATTTAATGTTTCAGATCTTATATTTAGGCCTTTGATCCATTTTAATTAATTTTGTACATGGGGACATCCTGTAATATAGTTTCATACTTTGCATGTAGCTTTCTAATTTTACCAGTACCATTTATTTAAGAGACACTTTTTTCTATATTGTGTGTTTTGGTTCCATTGCAAAAAATTATTTCCCCATATACATGTGGTTTTACATCTGGACTCTCAATTCTGTTCCATTGATCTATGTGTTTCTTTTTTTGCGAATACCGTGCTGTTTTGATTATCATAGCTCTGTAGTATAATTTGAAGCCAGGTAGTGAGATACCTCTGGATTTGTTCTTTTTTCTCAGGATTGCTTTAACTACTTGGTCTCTTTTGTGGTTCCGTACATATCTGATGATTTTTTTTTCTATTTCTTTAAAAAATGACATTGGGATTTTGATGGGGATTGCATTAAATCTGTATATTGCATTGGGTAATAGGCCATTATAACCATGTTGTTTCTTCCAGTTCATGAGAATGGAATAGATAACAAAGGTAACAAGAGACGAAGTTAGACATTTTATAATGATAAAAGGGACACTACATCAAGAAGACATAACACTTCCTAATATATATGCACCTAGTCAGGGAGCACTGAAATATATAAAGCAACTACTAACAGAATAAAAGGAAACACTTCCAAAAACACAATCATATTTGGGGCCCTTAATATTCTATTGACAGCTATACATAAACCATCCAAACAGAAAACCAATAAAGAAATATGGGCCTTAAGTGATGCATGAGACCAAATTGGCCTAATTGACATTTACAGAGCCTTTCACCCAAGAACATCAGATTATACATTTTTTTCCAGTGCACATAGAACATTCTCAAGGATAGATAATATGTTGGTTTACAAAATTAGCCTCAACAAATTTAAGAAGATTGAAATTATACCATACATATTCTCTGACTACAATGCTTTCAATTGGAAATCAACCACAAAAAGGAAGTAAAGAAACCCACAAATATGTGGAGGTTAAACAGCGTACTACAAAAGAAAGACTGGGTCAAAGAGGAAATAAAAAATGATATTAAAAGGTATATAGAGACAAACAAGAATGACAATATGACATATCAAAACTTCTCGGATGCAGCTGGAAGCAGTAATAAGAGGGAAGTTTATATTATTACAGATATAAGAAACAAGATAAATCCCAAGTAAACTAACTTTACATCTTAAAGAACTAGAAAAAACAAAACAAAAGCAACCCAAAGTCAGAAGAAAGGAAATAATAAAAATTAGAGCCAAATTGAATGGAATAGAGAACAAAACTGTACAAAAAAATTCATGCAACAAAGAATTTTTATTGACAAAACTCCTGGCTAGATTTACTAAAAAAAAAAAAAAGAAGTCTCATATAAACAAAATCAGAACTGAAAAAGAAGTTACCACAGACATTACAAGTATACATGTTAGAATACTAGGAAAGACTATATGCCACCAAATTCAATAACCTAAAAGAAATATAGAAGTTCCTAGAAACATATAACCTCCTAGACGTAATCATGAAGAATGAGAAAATGTAAATAGACTGATCAACAGTGAGGGAATTGAAAGAACTATCAAAAGATTCACAAAAAATAAAAGTCTAGGACCAGATGGCTTCACTAGTGAAATCTAGCAAACATTCAAAGAAGCTTTGATACCTATCTTTCTCAAACTCTTTCAAAAAATTGAAGAAGAGGCCATACTTCCTAATGCATTTTATGAGGCCAACATAACCCTTCCACCCCAAGCCCCACTCCCCACCCCAGTCCTTCACCACACTATTGTCTGTGTCCATGGGTTTTGCATACATTCATATAATTTCTTTGGTTCAAATTGTATTGTTTATATGGATTGTGTTTTTGTAAAATTGTCCTGTTTAGGAAACTAAGCTTTTATTCATGAACAGCATTATTTTCTATTTATATCTTCTTTTATATTTTGAATAAAATTTGATCATTTTGTTTTTTAAAGACCTGTACATAATTAGTAGATTGAACTTTATTGTTTTGCTGCTATTGTAAATAATCATTTTCTAAATTAGTTTTGATTCTGGTATATAAGAGGACAATCTAATTTTGTATCACCTTTTTTTTTTTTTTTTTTTAAATCCATGTTCAGTCACCAGATTCAAATTCTTGACCATCTGTTTTCTTCCTTTCCTAATACAATCATTAAACATTTCCACTCTTTCATCATGAATCTTCCTAAAAAAGACACTCTCAACTAGGAATCTTCTATTTTTACCTATTGCCAATAAAGTGAATTCAAAATGTATTTTTCTTGAGTACATGTCCACCCGTAGCATGCGTTTTGAGACACATCTACTCGTTGTCTGTTTTATGATCTGCTCTGCGGCTCAGGTGGATTTTGGCCACTGTCTGCAGTTTCGTACAGGCTGTGGACTGCCTGCGTCAGCTTCTTGCTGACTGTGTCTATTTGCTGCCCTCAGTTATTTGACACCTGGCTTTGTCCACAGAGAAGTTCATAACGTGGCAGTTTACACCTTCAAGCCAGCAAGGAAAGGGGGCTCCTCACAAAGCCAAAACCTCCAAAAATTGAACTAATATTTATTCAGTCAAAACCCTTTTGTTATTTATCAATTCTTTCAACAATTATTTATTGAAAATCTACTATTATGCACCTCAGTGTGGTATGTTCAGGAGCTATAACTGTGAACAAAGAAGATATGACCCTTTACGGTCGATTATAAAGACAAAGACGGGCACATAATCACATGCATCTCGACGTCTCTGCCATATTGTATCAGTTATAAGAAAGTCACGGGTCTCACTTACACTTAAGGTGAGGTGATTATACAAGGGCATGGACGCCAGAACACAGGTATTATGGAGGCCACCTTAAATCTGTCCCAAACTATGTTCTATTCCAAATTTTCAAATTATAAAAGAATCAAAGTTTCCTTTTTAAAACTTTTCCTTTTCAATATATAGAAAAAGATCACAGAAAAACAGAAACACAAGTATGTATACACATAAATGCTGTTATCTACAGACATAGAATTGTAATATTTATACAGTTGGACGGTTTGATCTTATATTTTAATACTATACTGTGGATATCATTCCCTATCACCAATATTTACATTAGTGTATATGTGCTACCCTCTCCTAAATTACTATACATAACAAATAACCCTTACAACCGATCATTATAATGACTAGCTCACAACTATTAACTTGCCTCATGTCAAATTTGGGATGAAATAATGTACAAAAGATCAGAACAGTAAAGAATATGTAGAAGTGATTTTGCATCAACTCACAGATATTTCTAGGCAGCACTATCCAAAATGATAGCCACTAACCATGTGGCTATAAAATTTTAAATTAATTAAAATTAAATATAATTAAAACAGCCTCTTCTTCACATTACCAACACCACGAGTGCTCAGTAGTTATATATAGCTAGTGACTCCTGTAAAGGACAGGGAAGATCTAGAACAGGGCCATTATTATAGCACCTTCTGTTGGGCATTATTATAAAGGACAATGATGAATAAGACACAGGGTTAGCCTTTCAGTTATTTCCTGGGAAGTCCTGTGGCTTTTCATTTGGCAAAAAGAAATTAGATATTTTGCCTTCAATATATAACACAACAAGGAAAAAAGTAATGTAAAATTTTAAGAAACACATAACACATATAAATATGGGAGACCTAGTTAAAAAATTTAAACAGGCAAAGTTGTTGAAATTATTTAAAGAACTAAAAAAAAAGATGACATAATGGAAAATTAAAGATTTTTAAATAGTTATTATTCATTTACATGATAAAATGCCACTTTAAACTTAGGCTGTTGTTTAGGATTATTTTTTTTTCTGGTCTTAGCAAATTATTAATTACAAAATTGAATTTAATAAGTTTAATTATTTATTCTTGAAGTAACAACCCAAATATATATAAACGTCTATATTTCGCACAGTAAAAATTTCATGAGATGTGTTTAAAATATGTGACAAAATAATAACTGTAAAGTATAGCTGGGAGAAAATTAGAGCAAGTGTGAGTACACAAACAAGTAAATATGAGTGAGAAATTATTATGTACTTATGCTCTTAGATATTTAAGCTTTCTACTAAACAATACTTTTGAAATGCCAATTAATCAATAATTTCTTTAAATTTATCTTTATTGTTGAAAGTATTACAGATGTCCCCATTTTTTCCCATTGACCCCTTCCAGCCTGTACCCCCCCAGGCCTTCACTACACTATTGTCTGTGTCTACGGGTTATGCATATATGGCTCTAAGTTCTTTGGTTAATCTCTCCCCTCCCACCCCCCAACTCCCACTTTCCCTCTGAGAATTGTGTCTGTTCCATGCTTCCATGTCTCTATAACTGATATATCAAATACACTGAAAGGCTCTGCAAAAGACCCTATTATATATAAGGGGTGCATGTGAAATAAACAGGAAGCTTAAAAATAAATATATAGAGGAAACATATAATTTATTAGTATGCCATTAAAATAACTCTATATATACCTGTAGTAGAGGCTACATTCGACCAATCAACCTGCCAGCCAAGTAATCAAAAAACTTGCAAGAATTTACTGCAGTGGTAGACATAGGTGCTGGTTCTTATGCTTAGAAAAATACATTTTAGAAGTTTAAAACAGGATGCTAAATCGACCTTGTTTTACTGGCTGTCAGAAAAAGCACAGTAGGATAAGAATGATGGAGCCCAGGCTCAAAACCACAAGGACTGGGAATTGTTGCCTAGTTAGTAGTTATATTCTATTAATGTACATTGTAATTTATAGGTAAAATGTTGACTGAAAAACATGTACATATGAGTAAACGTTACATGCATTATTAGAAATAAGTGTTTTAATATGTATTAATTTTGTTCACTATTAGAGTAAAAATTATGACTAAATCATACGTTCCTAAGAATGTTGTTGACTTAGTGTTTTGCTAAATAATTGTTGGTATGAAAAATGAGAACAGCTGTTTTAATTTTATATACCAGGAAATCAGTAGAATGAATGACCATAGGTTCTTAAGTAAATTGAACAAAAAATCAAAGGGGGTTAGGAGTAAAATAAAGAAAAATCATAATTAATTAAGTAAAACTAATGCAGAAATCAGTCTTTCTTGCAAAAATGGATGTTCTGTTAAAACTAATTAAAAAACAGAAACATTAAAAATAAGAATGAGAAAGTCAATATAAACCACATATAACATGTCGATTAAAGTATAAAATAAAATACAAGTGTGCACATATATTAAAATACAAAATTTCTAAAACATTAAGCATATTAATAAATATATAAAAAAGTGAAATTGACCAAATATTGAGAAAAAAATAATAACTTGTCAAATATTGTATTTATTCATTAGCACAGGTAGGAATTTCAATTTCTCATGAAAAACAATTCTCATGTAACATGTAGTTACAGGTAATAAAATATATGGACCTTTTCTCAATAGATTTCATTAACCCAGAAACAAAGAAAAGAAAATTCAAATTAATCTGTTATTGTCTGTATTTTCTTTGAGCCTTGTTTGAACATTTTAGCAAACTGATCTGGTTTTAACAAGTGCTGCTAGCTAAAAAAAATGACAAAGTAATATAAATGTTACATTTTTATGTAGCGTTACAGTTTTAAAGCCATTTTAAGTAGCAGGATTGCTTGTAACTGGAGACCAGAAACCCTGCCAAGGATCTGGCAGAAATGAATTTAAAAATTCTTAGTAAATTCAGTCACCGATTGATATGCTTTGAATGGCTGTTCATGTAGGAGAAAGCCCCATTTGCAATGGAAAAGTAGAAGAAATAAACTTACTTAAATCATTTATGAAAGATTTTCAGAGGCGGTAATAATTTTACCTCTAAAAATTATCAGTGAATGAAATTAGTGCTGGTGAAACCTGGGGAGGAAGCCAAGTGTTGGCTGGCGCTCTGTGGACTGCCCCGCACGTTTCTGCCAACAGCCCTTAGCTCTGACCTTGAAACACCTGCGTGTTGGACGGGACAGTCTGTCAGGCTGAGCAATGTATGTTCTGCGCTTGAAAATGTGCAGGAATAGAATGAAATCTTAAGCTCTCTTTTTCTCGGTAATCTAAGCATTTAAACAAAAAACTTTGGGGATTAAGCTAATCAGCTCATTAGCCCTTTTCTCAGTTAAAAAATATAGTGTTTATAGAAATGAGTGTTATTTTAAAATGTGAAAGAAACCTAATACAAACTTTCTAAATAGGAATTAGAAATTGTACAGTGTTTATTTAAATTGAAGATAAAAATCCAAACTGTTATTTTAGTTGGGAGGGATTAAATTGAAAAAAAATTAAATATAGGACATTTTAAACAACTGCTGATATTAATACTATTATTACTCTGTGGTACATTTGTACAACAATTTATGTAATGAAATGTATGGTGTCAAATATTGCTCTTATCACCATTAAGAAATCCCCATGTGTTCATTATGAATGGCATCAAACATTTTTATCATTAAAGAAGTGAAAAGAGACCTTTGTGTAAATCTACGCTCAGCTGATTAATTAATGTTGTGCTTGTTATGCTCTGTACAATTTAATTTAGTCTTTCTAAACCTCAGACTCCACCTCTGTAAAATCAAATGGATAATTCTTTCTTCCACAATGTTTAATAAAGCTTTATATTCCCCCAGTTGGTCATTTACTAGGTTAATTTGAAAAGTACAATGGTAGAGACAGTTTGCAGATTCATTTACATACTTTAAGACCAATCATACTTACATATTAATTAGTGTAAAATTAAAATTATCACATTCTTACTTTATATCTCACCATCATAAAGTTTTTCTATTTACATTTCTTTTTTTGAAAAAAAAAGGGTAGACCAATTGACATTTGGTTATAGATAACTTCAAGGTATTTGTTCTCTTAAAATTGTAAACTATATTTTTCACTGAAGGTTGAACATACCCACTAATATAATTAGTTCACTAATTATAATTTCACTTTATTCTGTAAATTTGTAAGTTAAATTCCTTAACTTGGTGGTGTGAAAGCATCACTATCCTTTAAATCTCCAATTCTCTCCCTATGGCCTTATTTTTTTATTTCAAAATATTCAGCAGAATACTTATTATAAAGCTATTCAAAAGCTTATAGCTAGTAGAAAATCTAATATAAGACTTCTATAAATTTATAATTCAATTGAAAAACTTGCCTACACATATGAGCTTCTATTGCAGATAAAATTTTATTAAATTGAATCTTGAAAAGTGAGTCAATTAAATATCTAGAGCACATTAATAATAAAAACCTTATATCAGATACAATCCTTATATCAAAACTGTATTAGCTTGCTAAGGCTGCCAGAACAAATAGCGCAGACTGAGTGGCTTAAACAACATAAATTTATTTTCCGCAGTTCCAGAGTCCAGGTTCAAGTTCAACGTGTTGGCAGGGTTGGCTTCTTCTGAGGCCTCTCTCCTTGGCTCACAGATGATCTTTATCTTGAGTCCTCCCATGGTTTTCATCTATGTGTGCGTCCAAACGTCCTCTTCTTACAAGGACACCAGTCACATTGAAGAAAGCTCATGCTAATAACCTCATTTTTATTTAATTACCTCTTTACAGACCCTGTCTCTAAGTGAGGTCACATTTTGAGGTACTGGAGGTTAGGACTTCAACATATGAATATGGGGGTGCACAATTCAGCTCATAATAAATTTTGTATTTTAGAACAGTATTAAATTTACATTGAAACTATGATGATAACCCTGAGAGTCCCCATTAATCCCATATTCAGTTCACCTATTATCATTTTATATTAGTATAGTACACTTGCTGCAATTAATGAACCAATATTGACACATTATTATTAAATAAAGCCCAAAGTGTATTCAGATTTTCTTAGTTTCACCTACTGTCCTTCCCTTAACCCCAGGATCCCATCTGTGATACCACATTATAATTAGTTGTCATGTTTTAGAATCTTCTTGGCTATGAGAATTATGATTTTGTTTTTTATGACCTTGATAGTTTCAAGAAATACTAGTCAGGTATTTTGCACTATGTTCTTCTATAAGGATGTATTTGATTTACTATTATTATTTTTAATTTTCAAAATTGATTTTAGAGAGAGGGAGGGAGTGGGAGAGAGAGAGAGAGAAACATCCATCAATGTGAGAGAAACACCAACTGGTGACTGAACCCACAACCTGCCCTGATGGGGAATTGAAACTGCCACCTTCGGGTGTACTGAACAATGCTCCAACTAGCAGCCATAAAGGCCAGGGCTGATTTATTACTTTATTATTATTATTATATTGTGCTGATGGGTTTGGGGGAAGAAGAGCACAGTGACATTTTTATCACAACATAGGATGTGTATATACTATCAACACGGCTTGTGACTATGTTGACCTTGATCTGTTAGCTGAGCTAGTTTTTGTCCAGTTCGTTGCAAAAGCTTGTACTTTTCCTCCTTTTCCATACTATTCTCTGTGAAAGAAAGTCACTACACGTAGCTTAAACTTAAAGAGTGGGTAGTTATGAGCGTGGAGAAACTCTAAATTATTTGGTATTCTTCTGTATAGGAGATTTACCTCACCCACACCATTTAGTCATTTATTTACATCAGCATGGACAGGTGTATATTTATTTTATACTTTGAGTTAAAATGCAGTATTAACTCATTTATTTTGTTATTCAAATTGCTCCATCTTTAGCTATTGGGAGCTTTATCGGTTGCCTTCCTTGTCCTTTTGACATACCTGCGTCATTGTAAATTTGTCTGTCTGCTTTTATTTTCTTTTGAGCCCTTCCTTGTTTTTTGGAACCATAAGATGTTCCAGAAAATAAGACCTGTTTCTACTTTATTGAAAAATTATATTAGAAAACACGTGGATGCTACATGTGTTTGTAGCTATAGGGACGTCATTTCTTTTAGGGTCTCTACTCTGACCAAGTAAAGAAATATATTTGTATATACTAACCTGTATATGCATAAGTCTCTGCGAATATTGCTGTGTGTAGCCATCTGAATCTATACTGAGTTGACATTGAGTTCTTACTGATGTCTCCAAGTCTAACTCATTACCACACTGGTCATTCGAGGCTCTTCCCCTTGCCTTCCCCACTTGAATCACAAGCAACTTGGCTCCACTCACCGTGGACTTGCTCACTCGTTCCATTCCGGTGTAAGCACGTGTGTGACGGGGTCAGAACCACTAAGCCACGGATGGGAAGGCATTCCCCCCACAGTGCTTCGGTGCCGTTCTTTTGCCTTTAGTCATACTCATTTCCAACAATATTTAGGTCAATGTGTCTCCCTCCACCACCTCCTTTATTGAGCATTTTCACACATTTTTAATACTGATAAATTCTTATGCTACAGTTGGCACTACTTTCTGTGACCCCCTAGCCTCCCCCTTTTAAACTGTGTGCAGTGCTATTCAGCCATAAGGAAATATGTCATTGTGCAGGTTTTTATGTGACGTGAGTTTTCAAATCACTTGGCTAACTGCCCAAGTGCATGGATGTCATATTGCATTGTACACTCAATTTTAGCCTTGTAAGAAAGAAGCATATTGTCTTTCAGTGTGGATATAATATTTTTCATCCCAAGCAATGGATGAATGTTTATATTACTGAACATCCTTGCTAGCATTTGCTATTGTCAGTGTTTTGTGTTTTTTTAAAGTCATCTTAATAGGTGTGCAATAATATCTCACTGTTGATTTAATTTACAATGTCCTAATGACAAATAATGTTGAAAATATTTTATATGCTTATTTTTTCTATATATCTTGCTTCATGATGTGCTTATTCATCTCTTACCCCTTTCTCACTGGAGAGCTTGTTTTCCTGTTGTTTGCTGTTAAGAATTCTTGGCATATTTTGAGTATAAATCCTTTATCAGTTATGTATTTTACAAATATCTTCTCTGTCTGTGGCTTGTCTTCTTATTCTCTTAACAGCATCTTTCATAAAGCTTATACTTTTAATTTTAATAGAGTCTCAACGTCAAATATTTCCTTTCCCAATCACGCTCCTGGTATTGTATCTTTAAACTTTTTATTAAACCCAAGGTCATATAGATTCTTTTTTACTGTTTTCTTTTAGAAATTTTATGACTTTGTGTTTTACATGTATGTCTATGATTTATTTTGAATTATTTTTGTAAAAAAATATAATTATTTTGCATATGGATTTCCAATTATCTCAACACTGTTTGTTAAAAAAAAAAAAAAAGACTCTCCTTCATACATTGAATTTCCTTTGTTCTTAGTCAAAGATACATTGAATATATTTGTGTGGGCCTATTTGTGTGGCTGTATCTTCTGTTCCATTGATCTACTTGCTTCTTTATTGCCAATACCACCTCACCTTGATTACTGTAGATTTATAGTAAGTCAGGTGGAATCAGTCCTCCAACTTTGTTCTTCTTCAGCATTGTTTTATATATATTGAGCCATTGTCTTTTCCATATAAACTTTAGATTCAGTTTGCCATTATCCACAAAACAGCTTAATGGTATTATTTATTTTTTGGAATTACACTGAATGTAGAGCTCAAGTTGAGAATAAATGACAGCTTAACAACATTGTGTGAACCAGAATCTCTCATTTATTTAGATTTAATTTTTATTAGAATTTTGTAGTTTCTAAATATAGATGCTGTATTTTTTTTTTTATTAGATCTCACTTTTATTAAGTATCTCACCTTTTTTGGTACTAATGGAAATGGTATTATGGTTTAATTGCAAATTCTAATTGCTTATTGTGGGTATATAGGAAAACAATTGACTTTTATATAATAAGCATGTGTCCTATAACCTTGATAGTTTAAAACTTTTTTGTCATATCATCTGCTTATCAAGACAATTGTATCTTTTACTTCCAAAACTGTCTAGATTTTATATTATATTTATCTTATTACACTAGTTTGGGCTTCCATATATTGTTAAAAAGGAGCAGTGGGAGAGAACATCATGACCCTGTTCTCAATCTTGGCAGAAACAAATCCAGTTTCTCGCAATAAGGTATGAAGTTAGATTTTTTTATAGTTGTTTCTCTTCAAGTTGAAAAAGTTTTTCTCTATTTCTGGTTTGCTGAGAGTTTTTATTAAAAAAAACATACAAACAAAACTAGTTTTATCAAGAATGGGTAATAAATTTTGTGCAAGGCTTTTTCTTCGTTAATTGATATGGTGTTATAATTTTTCCTCTTTAGCTTTTTAAATATGATTGTTACATTTACTTATTTTGGAATGCTGAATCATCTTTGCATACCTGGAATAAATCAGTATATAATTGCTCTGATATACTTTTGCATTTAATTGCTAGTATTTTGCTGAAGTTTTTTACATATGTATGCATGAGAGATTATTAGAGTTTGGCTTTTCCTTTTTGTTTTAGTTCTATCACATTTTGTTAGGATAATGCTAACCTCCTAAAATGAGTTTGAAGGTGCCCAGGTGTGCTTCTAATTTTTGGAGGTGCATAGACAACAAGAATTGCTATGTCTTAGAAAACTGTTTCCTTTTTGTAATGCTCCTCATGATCTCTAATCATTTTATTTTCCTGAAGTCTGATATTTCTGAAATTAATAGAGCTTTTCCAGCATTCTTTTGACTATTCTTATCATGGCACATCTTGTTGTTCCCTTTACTTTTTCCAATCATAAAGTTTTATTGGGCCATTTCTCTACTTTTTTATGTTTGTGGTGCAATACACATACTATTTGCCACATTAACCTTTTTAAGAGTACACTTCAGTGGTATTAAATACATTCACATGGTTGTGCAGCCGTCATCATCATTAATCCCCATAATTTTTTTCATCTTGTAAAGCAGAAACTCTAGATCCATTGAACAATAACTCTATTTTCCCCGACCAAGCCCCTGAACATTATATTTCCCGTCTTTATGATTTTTACTATTCTAAGTACCTCATATAAGTAGAATCATATGATAGCTATCTTTTTGTGATTAACTTATTTCGCTTAGCATAATGTGCTCAAGCTTCAACCATCTTGTCACATATGTCAGGATTTCCTTCCGTTTAAGGCTAAATAATATTTTATTGTGTGTATATACCAAATTTTGCTTATCCATTTATTCATCAATGGACACTTGTATTGTTTCCATGTTTTATTTATTGTGAATAATGCTGCTATAAATATGAATATGCACATAACTCCTCTTTCAATTCTTTTAGATATATACCCAAAAATGGAATTGCTGGATCATATGGTCATTCTATTTTAAAATTGTTGAGAAACTGCCATACTGTTTCCACAGGGACTGTACCATTTTAGTTTCCCTCTGACAGAACACAAATGTTCCAATTTCTCTGCATCCCAGCTAACGCTTGTTGGTTTCTACTTTTTTGATTGTAGCCATCCTAATGGATGTGAGGCGGTTTCTCATTGTAGCTTTGATTTGCATTTTTTTTTTTTTTTTATGACTAGTGATGTGGAGCATCTTTTAATGCTTATTGGTCATTTATATACCTTCTTTGGATAAATGTCTATTTATGTCCTTTGCCCAGTTTTGAATGAGATTTTTTGTTATTTTGTTGTTGAGTTTTAGGAGTCTTCTATATGTCTGGATTTTACCCCTTATTAACTATATTACTTATAAATAATTTCTACTCTTCTGTGGGTTGTTGTTTTTACTCTTTTGTTAGTGTCTTTTCATCCACAAAATGTATTATTTTTATGAAGTCCAATTTGTCTATTTTTTCTTTTTTTCCTATACTGTTATTAGATTGTGGATGGTGATTTGTCCTGTGACCTCAGGTCTCTGATGGGTCCATGAAAAGTCATTGATTTTTATGTTGTTCTGCTTTCTTTCTTGTTGTAAGTATGGAAGCGACAGTTGCTAATTTCTCTAGATGTTGAAGTTATAACTAGAAGCCTACACCTAACATTTTATTATGAAATTTTGCAAGTACAAAAAACAAAGTACATAATACACATAAGTACACAACTTAAGTACATAGGTGCATAACAAATACATAGAAATATAGAAAACATTGATCCCAATGTGTGTTTTGTACCCAGCTTCAGCAACTATCAATATATTTGCCAATGTCTGTACCCACCTCCACCTCACCATATTATAATGTGATCTAAAGTATTTCAAAGAAAACCAATATATCATATATTTCACCCATAAGTAGTCAATATTAACCTAAAAACAATATTAACCTATCCACAACATCATCATCATGTCAGACAATAATTGCTCAATATCCTCCCATACTCAGTCCTTTTTAAAACTTCCTAGGATGTCTAAAATTTGGGCTTTTTAAATAGTTAGTGTTTTACGAACTAAGTGTTAATGCAAGAAAATAACCAGGACTTTCTGGTTACCATTAGGAGATAGGAAAAGAATATATAGTAGATTATAGTTGAAAAGTGTGTTTGGAGGAATAAATCATTTCATATTTGTTCCCCATTGAGCTGAACCTCCTCAGTAAATTGATTATTTTTTTTCTTCTAGAGTCAGACCTAATCAGACCTATTAGGTATCCTTTATTGAGCATATTTTCTTTTTTCTTCTTTGTCTAAATTTATCTTTATTATTGAAAGTATTACATATGTCCCCCTTTTTTCATGCATTAACCCCTGCCCAGGTCTTCACTGCACTATGTCCATGGCTTATGCATATATGCATATAAGTTCTTTGGTTAATCTCTTTTACATATTGAGTTGAAATATAAAATTTATTATATATTAAATTTTTATTAAAATTTTTATTTACTTCTGAAATTTTCTCAGCATTACATTTTTTCTTTGTTTTTATTCCCATGAAAACTGTGTTTTGATTATAATTAATCATAGAATTCTTCTATTTTTATATAATGTTCTTGTTAATGTTCATGTATTTTGTTCCTCATAATTTTTATAATATTGAAAAATGTATGGGTATTATATTGAATTTACACATTAATTTAGTATATGGTTAAAATTTACTTTTGGAAATAACAGAGTAAGAGCTACAAGAATTTCCCTCTCGATAAAGAGTATAAAAGTGGATAAAATGGGTGAGGCAATTGTTTTTAGGCATTGGACAAAACTATCAAGGGTCTCTAATTTTTGAAGGAGGTAAAAAACAGGACTACATAGACCCTAGCATAGGGACGTTGACAAGATTAAGGTGACCACAGTGACATCACTGAGCTGATGAGGCAGAGATCAGAGTTCAGGGCTGCTTAAGATGCTAGTATTTGTTTGGCAATTTATCCACAAGGATGAGTAGGTAATACTCTCTGGAATTCAGCTTGGGCATTTCTAATGTGTCCCTGCTGAGGGCTGGGCTGAGCATGCTGAGGGCATGTCTCTGCAAGGCCTCCAGAAGATGGCTGCTGTTGGGCTGAGAGCTGAACTAAGGATCCCAGCATTCGTGCAGGGCTTGGAATATTAGATTTCTGGGCCATGCTGAGTGAAAAGACTTTTTGAGTACCTCCAGAAGGGCCATAGTAGAGTAGAGACCATAACCTGGAGGAAGGGTGGCAGGATGGGTCTCAGACAAAGGAGAAATATATTAGCCCTACAGAACAACAAAAAGGAAGCCTAGCAGGATTCAAAGGATCCTCCAGTTTTTAATTGCTTACCAGACTTCATTCAAACCTCTATCAATGCTCATTAAAGAAATGCAACACAATACAGGCTCTCTATGATATACATGCACAATGTCTGTCCTCCATTAACAAAGGACTGCTCATTCAAAGTAGCAAACAACATGTGACCCATTATTAGAAAAAGGGGTTAGTAGAAAAGGACTTGGAGATGACTCAGGTATTGAAGTTAACAGAGAAAGATTTTAAAATATCCACAATAAATATGTTCTATGCCTAAAGGAAAAAATATGCATAGTGAGAAAGAAAAAAAGAATGTCAACATGGAAATGTATACTCTTTAAAAACAAGCAAACAACAACAAAAAACATAGAAATTTTAGAAATAAAAATACAATATATGAATTTAGGAATTCCCTGAATGGTCTTAATAGTAAATGAAGACTGTAAAATAAAAGATCAGTAAAACTAAAAATTATATATATAAAACAGTTATTTTGAATAACACAGAAAAAAATTATTGAAAACACACACAAAAGGCAATCTCAAAGACATGAGAGACAAAATTAAGTGTTTTAGCATGTGCATATATGAGTTACAGAGGACAAAAGCAGAAGAACAGGGCATAAAACATATTTAAGAAATAATGTTTAAGAAAGTTCTCAAAGTAAGGCAAAATCATCCACTTGCATAAAAATACCAGCAACCCCATATAGGCAAAAGGTCAAAGAAAAGCAAAATCAGTAAATTGATGTAAACCAAAAGAAAATAAAATTAAAGAGAATCACAATTGCTGCAATATATGTATAAACTTAAAAGTCCATTTTCTTCTAGAGAATTTGAATCAAACTGTAGCAAGCGATTCAATAGTTAACTCTTTTTTTAAGTTTCATTTAGTTACATACTCTGCTGTTGAAAATTAATATTTTCTATTAAAGCTATATTCTATTTCTATAGAAATCAATGTGAGTATCTATACTGAATCAGTTTGAGAATATAAAAGGAAAATAGTTCCTTTTCAAAAGGCTTTTTGCATGGCTTCTATACTGCCAGATTCTATTAAAGTGAAAAATTTTGATCAACTACCTCATGAAAATATCTCTTAAAAGTTATGGCATTAGCTAGTTGTTTTTTTCACTATGAAAATGGGAAGACTATAAAAATGTATCTAGGGAGGTAAGAAAGCTACAACTCTTTCTTAAATTATTGCAGTGAGATTGCTTGTTCCTTATATAGTTACATTTCCACTTGTTTAAATCCCAAGCAAAAGTACAATTCAATCCATTTTTAAGAATTTTCTTTATCTCATCACTATTAATCAATCAGTTTGGAACATTAATTGCATAACCACATTGAACATGATCAGTCTTCTGATACTCTGATATTTTACATGTAAAAACTATATAGTTACCAGCATATATAAACCTCATAGCATATCTATTCCTCACCTACATTATAGCAAGTCATCACAAAGTCCAGTGGAATAAAGGATAGATGCTCCATAATTTTATCTTAAAATCATATAATTAAAATATTGAGGTGAATAATTCTAACAGGAAGAACTTTATTCAACCATCTGGACATTAACCACTTTTCTACATTGAGCAGATGATGTGATATTCTTAGCAGAGAATACAAGAAAAAGAATGGCCCTAAACCTCAAGCCAAAAATGTATTTCAATATTGTACTATGATTATACTATAAAGGGGCTAGTCACCTGGTAGAAATGAATAAAAGTATTCATGAGAAGACAGCATCTTGAAATGATTCACAAAATATCCACAGATAAAGTAACATCAAACATAAGATCAGAATTTAAAAAGTAAGACATGTAAGAAAGCAGTAAAATAAAATAATAAAATAAATAAAATAAAAAAACAATGGAAAATACCACAAAGGTTAGTTTGCTATTAGACTTACAAGGTCACTGAAAGAAAAAAGACTCTTATAAGGCTGAATCATTTTTTTTCTTATATAAAATTTTCCTTTTATTATTGTCAGGCACAATAAAATGCTGTTTTGTATAAGTTATTATTTTACTATTTAAAATGCCATTTTTCTATTTTATATCTTTCACTCCTTTGGTTTAGAATTTAAACTTGCATTATTTTTTTTTTCTCAGAAAATTGTGCTGCACAGTTTAGCCATATCATATAATTTAGAAAATAATGATATTGTATTGAAATCAAGAATGTGTGAATTCTGTTAGAGGAGAAAATTTTCAATTGTTTAGAGAAAAATGAGGCTCTGTTGCTTACTTGTATTTTTATATAAAGCACAGAATACTTCTGTGAATATTTTGAGTATATTGTGCAATGTCTACTATTCCAAAACATATTAATAATGTATACTACCAGAAAAATTTTCTGAAGTTTGTCATATTGAAATAAAACTATGTGAATACAACATGTGTGCCCTATGAAATGCTTCATAAATATTTGTATTTATATTTGTTTTTGGTTTATTTTTAAATTTGTGCAAGAAAGGATTTCTGAGTGTTTTAACAGCTAATAAGAATGACAAAATTTGCCACAAATCTAATCATAAGCTTTTTTCATGGACAACATTGAAAGGGGATATTTCTCTATTACAAATTGCAGTGTTTATAGGATAAAATAATATTGATCCATCAAAGGATTTACAACAAATTTAAAATTAACATTAATTGAAATTTATTCCATAAACCTTAACAGAAATAATTCTTATGTAATTATATTCATTTATTATTTATGTTTACAATATATTTTATAATAATATTTTCTTACTCTTTATTAAATATTGTAAAGGTACAATTTATCTAAAATATGTGAAGAGTGTTAGATCAATAAATAATTCAAATGCCACTGTAGCCATTACCCAACTTGAGAGCACATAACCACTTAATTACTAGCACCGTTTTGCCAGAGGTTAACAGCTCCCTGAATTTTGTGTCTTTCCTGCAGAAAAGACACCTTGCCAAGTGAATTTGATATACCAGGTTATATATTATGTAGGTGTGATGTTTTTAAAATTTATGCAGACTGAATAATATTTTATGTTTTCTTCTCTGATTTCCCCCCTTAACCATGTGTTGTGATTCATGTTGGTAATGCAGCTAAAGTCAATTCATTCTGCTTCACTCTACTTCATGAATACACATGCTACTGCGTGTGTGTGTGTGTGTGTGTGTATTTTTCTTTTGATATTTTTCTCTTGTTCACAGGTTTTTGCTGCTACAAATTTGCTATGATAAAAATTCTCAAACATACATCTCATATACAAATTAGGACCTCTTTTCCCCAGTTTATATGTAAAAAAAAAAAAAAAAGTACTTGAAAATAATGTATTGTCAAATTATTTTTCAACAGCATTTCTCTCTTCCAGGTGTTTGGCAACTATTGAAATATTTTGCCTTCTTTGTTTCTTATTGTTACTAACCTATTAAGTTTAAATGAAAACCTATTGTAGTTTTATTTCCAAATCTGATTATAAATTACATAAAATGCTTTTCTCATAGTTTATGGTCATTTGTATTTTCTCCCTTCAGGTACCTCTAGATTGTTTTGTTTTTGTCTTAAAATGTGTGTATATATATGCATATATATTTTTTCTTAAATATATACACATTTGTATTCTTGAATGAATTCTTTGTTAGATATGTGTGGCAAATATTATTTTCCCAGTTGGTGGGTTGTCTTTTTACTACCTTTATGATATCCTCAGTGAATATATGTTCTTTATTTATAAGTGTAGAATCTACCAAATATAATTTCTACTAGTTTTTATACTTCCCTAATTTAAAATTATTAATTTTTGTGTGAATATTTTATATATGTAGAATATATATTTTAAAAGTTGTATAGATTTTCCTTTCACATTTAAGTGATTTAACTATTTGGTATTGACTTTTTTAGTATAGCTCATTATTTATTTAATAGATCTTTATTTCATTATTGATCTATCATACCAGCTGTCATTTGTTTCTACATAAACATTAACCTGTTCCTAAGCAATTTGGTCTGTTCATGTATTTCTGTTCCAATACTATATCATATTAATTATTATAGATTTATAGTCTCTGCCTAAATAGCTTTGAACACTTTGGGTTTTTCCCCTATATTTTTTACTCCTACTAGAACTCTAATCCTAATTTAAAATTTCTTACCTAATCTTCACTCTTATTTAATAATGTTTTATGTTTTCTTTTTTTATCCCCTACTCTGAATTTTCTTTTTTTTAAATTTTTTAAAATTTTTTGTTGACTTTATCTTTATTGTTGAGACCATTACAGGCGTCCCCCTTTTAACCCCACTGATCCCCTCCACCCCACATCCATCCCACCCGCAGGCGCTCGCCACACCAGTGTCCACATCCATGGGCCATGCCGATAAACATGCAAGTTCCCCGATTAATCTCTCCCCACCCACACACCCCTCCCCGCCTTCCCTCTGAGATGCCTGTTTGTTCCAAGCTTCTGTGTTACTGGATCTATTTTGTTCATCAGTTTATTTTGTTTATTATATTCCACATATAAGCGAGATCATTTGGTGAAATTAAAGTACCAAATGGACACTTATATGGACATTGGTATGGGGAGGGCCTGGGGGTGCGATGGATGTGGGGTGGAGGGGATCAGTGGGGTTAAAAGGAGGACATCTGTAATGGTCTCAACAATAAATAAAAGTCAATAAAAAATAAAAATAAAGTCTGAGATGAGTTAAAAAAATGAATTTTCATATTTATCTTCCCAGTCACTAATTATCTGTTTAAGTGTATCTAATCTGATGTTGAATCCTTCTGTATTTCATGTCTAACAATATTTATTTTTAGGAAATGTATATGGTAATTTATATAACTGCTTGAATAATCCTTTACACTTTTTTTTATCAACTTTAAGCCACTCTTTTAAAAATATATTTCATATATTTATTTAATAATCTCTGTCTGATAACTCTAACATCTCTGCAAGTCTGATTTTGCTGACTGCTAGCTCTTAGTTACAGTGCCTTTGGTTCTGTGTATGCCTTCTGATTTGCTTTTTCTCACTGTGATTTTCTGGTGAAAATCTTGGAGCCCTTCAAAGCTTTGATTTTGCTTCTGCCAGACATATGGGTTACTACAAATCTAAGACCACCTTAGAGCAAAACATTTGCTGGAGATCTGGGTGAACAGCACAGATTTGGTGAAACTGATTACCATGGTTTGATGAGGTCGATCTTGTCATTATAAGACTTAAGGAGAGATCTATTTTGCCTTCAGAAGGCCAAGATTGATTTGAGATTGTAAATGCTTCTTGCTTTCTCCTCTTATGTAAATGGAACTATTTCCTGGCCTTTGTGGTTCAGTCATTATATTAAGGTCTTCTATTGATCATTTAACCCTGAGAAACCTCTGGATATTATTTCTTGTCCATTACCTCCCCTTCTCCACTCCACCCCTTAAAACTAAATTTCAAGTGACCAGGGTGTAGCAGAAGCCCTCTCGGTGAAGAGCCAGCTTCTGAATTCTGAATTTGCTTACCTCAAAAGATCTCCTTTTTACACTAAGCATGGCTTTTGCTGTTTGCCTATATTCTTGGTGTCTTAGCAATGCATTCATTTTTATTTATTTATTTTTATTAAATTTATTGGGGTGACTGATTAATAAGATTATATAGGTTTCAATTGTACAATTCCTTTTAAAATGACATTTTTCACCTTATATAGAATGTTTAGCTGCTTAACATGAAGATTATCCAGGGTATTTACCTAATATGCCATATTTCACAGACTAGAAATTCATATTTATTTTTATATCTATGTTTATACCAGATATGATTAGAATATGCTTATTAGAGGACCTGCATTAGAACCAATATAAAATAGGCACACATTAACTAAAAATAAGAGAATAAATAAAATATTAATTATACTTACTAGGCTACTGAAAACTGTGGGGAGAAAGGGAAAATAAATGATTTTAACAGAATAAGCTAACCATAAAACTCATAAAAATAATTTACTTTTTCAAACTTCTGAAAGAAAAATACATAAATCAATGTTCATTCTCATAACTGCTGATATTTACCCTCCTTATTGTACATCTATGAATTATTTCTTCAATATGAGTTCAGTTGACAAGACAGTACTTTCAAAGTGCTCTTGTGGTCTTATCTGCTTGACATATCACTGTGCTACGTGAATAATTAAACATAAAGAACTTGGGCATATTTAGTAAATTTTTAAGGATTTCTTCCTCCCTCCCTCCCTCCCTCCCTCCCTCCCTCCCTCCCTCTCCCTCCCTCCCTCCCTCTCCCTCCCTCCCTCCCTCCCTCCCTCCCTCCCTCCCTCCCTTCTTCCTTCCTTCCTCTCTTGTTTTTTCTTAAATCATCTGAATTTAAATAAAGAGGGATAATTCCTTTGAAGATTTCACTATAATATATGCATGAATTGGGAGAGTAAAGCACACTCCAAGATGTAAAAATAGAAATTACTATAAATAATTCCACACTTTATAGGTACATGTAAAATTTTAGCAATCAATATTCATTTGGACAAGATTAAGTCAAGTGAGCTTAAAAATGACACTGTCCATTCCAGTAAAAGGACAGTGGTACTATAACAATCAATTTGATGATTATTGTGTAATTTTTGGCATATAGCTCTGCAGTTCTTTAGTTGGTACCGTAAACACATGTGAAAATTATTTGTCTTTTTCTCTGAGACCGGCTATCATTATATGCTGAATATTTTGCAGTAGTGCTGTGTGCTGATTGAGAATCATACTAAGAATTTTCTTAAGATTTTGATTTAAAATATTAATTGATTTGACAGAATCTATTACTTTGTGTATTTCTTTCTAAGTACTATGCACATGTAGTTATACCTTTTTTCTTCTCTCCTGAGCTTTCCTTTGACTACTATTTTTGATAGAGAAACTCATCTATTGGTAAATGCATTTTCTCCTGTGGTTTTTCAATGCCTTCAGTTTTCATATGCTGGGGGGGGGGAGAAGGGGGGGAGAATAAATGAATGACAATGAATGATATTGTTCTTCTTTCTCTCTCTTTTCCTTTGAATGTATTGAGCTAGCACTTCGATAGACACATTGCACCACAGAAAATTTTACCTGCTATTATGTTATGGTAGACTGACAATTCCTTATAATCAATAAAAAGTAGTAACTGTGTCTCCATGATAACTTAAACTCTTGAAAACTGATTGCAACAGTGAAACTAAAACCTGAAATAATTCTACAATAACATGAAGGTGTAAAATATATCACTTTTACTATTAAAATTTCCAGTAGCTGGTTTCTTAAGTTATAATATTTACATTATTTATTCAAAGTGCATGCATTCTACAAAGGAAAAATATATAATATTTCACAACAATGTAAACATGTCAAAATATGCTTATAGCTATCTTAGGAAAGGGTCTATATGTGAAAGGGGAAAAAACTTTTACTGTGGACTAAAGATACCATTTTAAGGCAGAATTCATTACTTCTTACAACAGACATGTTTTTGAAAACATTTCTTAAAGATGAGTATTTTGAAAACTAAGTCATTTAATGTCCTAGGGGATAAATATTTAAAAACAACTTCATACAAATATTGTTTAAAGAGGATGTGGTATAAATTTCATTTAAAAAATAATAGTATTTTTGTACACAAAATTGTTTTAACAGTGATTCTTTCCTTACAGAGGAAAGTTTAGAATTCAACATAAGCAATTAATGTAATACTTTAACAATTTGTAAACTTATATCTAAGGATCTTATTTAATGCTATTATTATAGTTTTAATATAAAATTAACAGAATTGCTGTGTTTCATTTAGGAATTTGTGAGCATTTTATACCTGCTGGTGAATAACTTATCAAATATTTACAACTAACATATATTGAAAGACCTGACAGACTGAGTTTTTTCCTACAAACACAAAGAACAGGAATAGCACGTATCTTAGTCTAAATTCCCCTCAAAGAAAAGCTTGGAAAAATATAATCTCAGGGAGAAAAAGTGAAGGACATGGAGACTGAAAAGAGAAAGCCAAACAAGCTAACACAAGGATGGTATATTAATTTGGCCAACGATACAGGCAGTTGGTATTTTATCTCATGAATATCTTGTGAGAGGCTGTATGCAATGCATCTAAAAACAGTCCATCTGAGGGAACAAAATCAGGACATATTCCTCTCTCTGCTGTCATATTTCAGTGGTCAAAGGTTACTGCACAGGCTTTGACTATATATTCCTCATTTGAACACATGTGACTGTTGAGCAAATTCTCATGTGTGTCCCTGCCAAAGATTCAGAGAAACTCCAGAGCTAGAAGCAGGGAGTCTGTGTCTTGCTTGACATGAGGTACTATCTGAGTATATCTGCATGAGTTGGTCAAAGCCTATGTGAAGGATTTTAATGTTTGCTGTAGAAATGGCTAGAGCATGAGATGGGGTCAAAAAATATTTTGAAGTAGTTATGAGGGTTGTCCCGAAATAAACAAACATGATATTTTTCTTAGATTTCAATTTTACTTTACTGTGCAAAAGATAGCCAAGAGAGACTAAACAAAGTCATGCGTAAGTATGTCTTTCCAATTAAACTTGGATGTTCCTCAGCTAACCTCCCACCACATCTATAATTTCTTTCAATGTAAATGTTTTGTGACAAATTATAACTAAATTGATGTTATTATTGCATATACATCTTTCCGTTTTGCAATACTGTTTAAGCTAGACCTCTGAAAAAGAGTCAATGTAGCGTTGCCAAGTAATAGATTTTCAAAATGCTGGCTGCCTATGCCACTCTCTTACTGACATTTTAGTTATGATAGTTCAAATGATTTGCTACTGCAATACTTTTTTAAATTATGGTATTTCTTTTATTAATCTTGATATTCTCTTTAGGGTTTCTTATTGGTGTTGGCCTACCTTTGAGTCTTAAATTTTTTTCTTGAATGTGTTGAGCGTCACATCAAACATTTTGAAGGGTAGCCCCTTTTCCAAACATGGAATCGGGAAACTTCAAGATCCAAAATAAGGTTTCTACACCTGTGAGGCATCAAGACTAAAATGAGGTGATATGAGGATAATTATTATAAATAGACCTCTATTTAGCTTTTTGGGAGCCCTGTATATACTTTTTAAACAGCTGAATCAATTGGCATATTGTGTGGTTGGCTCTCCTAAAACTCCCTGCGTGGCTGGCTGTGGGACAATATGTCAAGGCCCAAGGCCTGATCATGAGAAGTTCGCTGCAATTGCATCTGCCTTTCTAAGTAAATTTCAGTTAGGAATTCTTAAAATATGGCTTTCCTTAACAGCGTTCAGAGGAGTTTGAAGGCTATGATTTAATAAAATTATACTTGATGTTAAATATCATTTTCTTTACATTATGTATGGTTGAGATAAAAACTGACATCTTTCGTGACTCAGTGTCAGTTCCCTAATATGCAGCCCAGCCAGTGTAACAGCTTGTGCTTGTTCTTTTTTTCATATTCTCCCAAGCCTCCACATTTATTCCATGTGAAGAATTGACACTGAGTTCAAAAGCATATAGCATGTTCTGAAAATCTAAAGCAATAAAGTGATTGTGAGAAGTAATGTGAATCAAATATTAAGTTTCTAAACAGAAAAGTTATGTAACTTTTAGGAGTATAAATTTTTGTCTGATTTATCTGTAGTAAGGGTAATAACATTTCACCATTTTCCCTAGCTATAAATTTCCCATGTGACAATGTAATCATAGCAATAGTAATGAAACCTTTTATTTATATAATGCTTTATAATTATAAATCAATTTTACTTTTCAATTGCCTTTGAGAACCACAAAATTTTTTAAGATTATTATTATCCATATTTTACAAAAGAAAACTGTGTCTTGGGGCTATGATATGGAATTACCCAGGCATACAGACAACCAGTTTTATATAGGAATATTCTTTCTATGTGAATAAAATAAATAGGCACAGAAATATAATTTTATAAGTATTACCATCTTAATTGATTCATAATAATGATTTACAGAATTATTAGGAGGTGCTTAGTTTTGTTAATATATAAAT